>NW_014577066.1:706770-744283 GCF_000485595.1 Priapulus caudatus | reverse complement strand
CAAACAACACACACACACACACACACACACACAAGATTAGCCAAATTATAGTATAGATAGATAGTAACCTAACTGTGTACGCTTTCTGAAAAGTCATGAAAAGTGTTTTGAATCCTTACTTGTAGGGTTGAGTCTAGGGTTGAGATAGTGTCATCAGACATGAGAATATGGGCCACAGTATGCCTCAGATTGCAGGAAAATGGGTTAAATATTTCAAAATTTTCCGGGGGGCATGCCCCCACACCCCCCTAGCACTGGCATGCCTACGGCACGCGGGCCTGCCTGCGGCAGCCAAGGTTAATTTCGCCCCCGGCTATCGCCGATCATCCCCCCACTCCTCGGTACGGATTTACGCCCCTGGTGGTGTGTGTGCGCCCCCGCGAGTGTATTAGCTACTGTGCTTGTGTGTACATTTGAGGAAACAGCCCTGGAAAAAAGTCGCCCTGGAAAGTGGAAAAAGAGCCCTGGAAAATGAAAAAGTAGCCCCCGAAATTTTGGGGGGGGGGTTTGCAAAAAGAGTCCCGGAAAAAAATTAATTAATTTTTTCACTGGTATCTGACCACCAGGTGTAATTGAAGCATTGCGCAACCTACGAGATAAGATAAGGCAAGTCGACAATGAGCGAAGTAAGTCGGACGCGAAGACTGACCCGAAATCAGCATCTGAGGGTGAGGAGGGGCAGGAGCACAAGCCGCCCAACCAGCAGACACTAGGGAAAGGTAGGTACATAATTCATTACTAGCTATCCAACGGACCTATGTACATCACCTCCTAATATCTGTCAGCAGGAGTGATAAAGCATCTTCGCATAGTCAACAATACCTTTGATTGGCAGCAATAGGCAACAATCACCTTTGATTGCTAATGGTTGCACTCCCAATGCTCGTAATCAATCATATGGTGACATTAGTGACTGAAAGTACTGTTTCTCGTAGGTCGTTTCTCTCGCATTCGTTTAGCAGTAAGTACTACGTCGACTATTTTGGGCAACGAAAAAAAATGCACTAGTGGCATACACATGGGCAAGTAGGGAGAAGCATACAAGGACAGGTTCTTGACCAAGGTGGCGGTTCTTTAAACCTGGTTTCCTGCATGGTCATGCAGGTCGTGTCACATTCTTGTCTGTGATGCCGGCCCCTTGTCGTCTTGCGCTTGTTCACTCGCCGAGTAACGCTCGCGCTCATTCTTGCAGCAGCGCCGGGCGCGCCAGAGTCGTGTCGCATGCATCGCTGCATCCTAGAAACACAGTGCGACAACATGCGCTGGCTGTACGAAAACGCGCAGCGAGAGATGGCGCTACTGCAGCAGACCGCCGGCGCGCGAGAGACGACGCGCTCCGACCTCGAGCATCGACTCGCCAAACTGGACAAGCTCGAGAGCGATTACATTCGGCTGTCTGCCTCGCAGAGACTTGCACAGGTGCGGCCGATACCACGTCCGTTGCCTTCCGCATGCCCTCGCTTATTGAGCAACCTCTCAGTGATGCCTAAGACATGTATCCATCGAGTGTGCGAAGTGTACTGATACTGATACTCCTGATCCTACTGATACGGAGTGTACTGATACGAGTATGCTTGGTAGCTTGCTGAAGGCTTTCTGACCTACAGTAAGCTCGTAGACTTATTTTGGTTTGCATAACACCGAGTTGCCGAGTGTTAGCGGTTTGCAGTCAGCACCGGTATTCACGTCACCGTGCAACTTTATAAACTGCCTAGTGTAGAAGAATTCTTATGTAAACCGAATTACTAGTACTAAGGTATCTGTCGGATGTTATGTGGGGCTTAATATTACTTGATTGCTGTGCATGACGAGCAGATGAAGATGAAAAAGCTAGAAGAGGAGGAGGAGAGACAAAGACAGGAGATGCAGGAGCTCCTTGCTCAGGTAAGCTATTCTCACTACTATTTGCCTACCTAATCACAGGTAAGCCAAGATAATTTTTATGTAATAAAAACAGCAACAGTTACTCCAGTCGATTGTGAGATGACAATTATTTTAATTAAATTTTCATGATTAATGATTGCAGTTCGTTGGTAGTCTAATAATGACAGCCACAGTTAAGAGTGTTTTGGTACTAATACCTGCTGATGTGGGAAACTGTATTGAGAATATATTTTTTCTAATCCTAATAAGTATATATATTTGGAGGTTTTCAGTATAAGCCTGCAATAATACCATAGTATTGTACCTAGGCCCTGTGCTATCTAAGTGCCATAAATTGCCAAGTTGTGTTGTCATATACCAGATCTAACATGTTTTGAGACAAGTCATGCTGTTTTTCACTGTGGGCCCATTTTACTACATCCGTACCCTTCTGATCTTTAGCTGCATTGAAGGAAACAGGGAGTTGTCGTGGGTGAATAGGATGAAAAATGTCACTGTCCTGAGATAATTCTCATTCACCTAGCTTTCTGTTACAGCGAGTAAGTTATTTGTATCGTACGTTTCAGGTGACGTCTAATCCCCCGAAGTCACGTGACAATGGTAGGAGGACAGCGTCGGTCCAGACACAAAGACGGAGGCCGGAAGCCAACTCACGGCAGAGCTCCGCCCGATCCGAACATTACCAAGTGAACTTTGCCGAAATTCCATTCGTAGTTGGCACGGTATGTTACGCCGGGGGGAATCGCTTGCATTGTTCTGTCGTGACGACCTGACGTTTTGTTGCTACCTGTATTTGAGCGATCCTTGTTCAGTGTTGTTACCATCTATGTCTGAAGGGTAGTGGTTTGGTGTCCAGGCTGTAGATACTGTGGGGAGATGAGAAGATTTAGCCAAACTGTTGTTACACGTTGTCTGGTTTGCATCTGGTTATAGATTGATGAAAACTGCATGTGCCGTGAATATATGTACTAAATCTATGTGTTATTTTAGTTGCAAAGTCTATATATATACTCATGTGAACACATGATTAGCGCACGATCTATGGTTCTTAAAAGTGGTCTGTTTGTTAGGCTAAAATTGAGCAAACAAGAACTGCCATAAAAGATTAGGACATTTTAAGAGAGTATGATCAGGAGTCTATCAATAGAATCAATTTTGAATCAAAATTGATAGACTCCTGGTACGATACTTGTTTAGAATCAACAAACAAGTTTATTGTTTCTTGTTTATTTGGAGTGTGCATACTGACATGTACCTTTTCCAGGCCACAAGTAAAAGTCATTCCGTAGGTGGCAACATACAGGGAATGCTTGCTGCATTAAAAACGCACAGTTCACTGTGTGACAAGTCGCCCAAGTGAGTATGGCCCTATGCTTAATTTTTTCGGGATGTTAGTTTTCTCAAGTAATATGAGTAGTAAGTAACTGCATGTCTAGTAGCAATTATGTAAAGTTTGCTATAAAAATACAATGACATGTTTAAAGATGTTTTACATAGCAGATAAAAACAATTAATGAATTGCCATGTGATTATTGTCTGGGGTGGTGATTATATATATTATTCATATGCATTATTATTACATGTGCCTTGGCAGTATCATTATTGAGGATGTGGGTAACTTGATATTTTAGAGGATTATGTGCATCTGGGAATATGAACACATTCAGACTTGTATATAAGGTTCACTGAAAGGATACCACAAAAGTGTCCTTTGTAAACAGCTGTATGTTCTATAGAAGTTCTTTCACTTTATAACTACAACTTAAGGGTACACCAGATATTATAGTCTTTTATAGACAATTTAGTTATGTAGATGTTTGTACACTAATGCGTGTTTGACTGTAAATGAACATGAATCGACACCATGTTTCCCTACCAAAATACAATTCCTGCTGTGAAGGCAAGGGCGTTGCTAAAATTGACTTTACATTATTATTAGACAATAACGGGTTATCACATGGGGATTATTATGGGTTTGACATTGCTAGTACATGTTGAGTGGTTTGTGTTTACAGAGCGAGAAAGCTCACCGCGACCCAACCTCTACCGTCATCTAGTCACTGCAGTGCGTCAGAGTTGAGCGAGTTGATGGCAGCACTGGAGAAGGAATTCAGTCTCCTGGCTATGTACGTAGAGTGCACGCTGCACAAACTTTATAAACGCAACAGTAGTCTAGTAGTAGTTGATCGGGGAGAGTTACAGCGCACGTGCTTACCGTATGTTAAGGTATAACAGTATAAGCAGTCGGGATGAAGGCCATGAGGAGACAAAGGTTGAACGCTGTATGGATTAATTATATCGATTGTGTTATTAGTGCTGCGAGTGTTCCGCTGCTCAGGTAAATAGAACTCTGTGGTGCAGATCAAAAAGTTTGATTGAGAAGTTAAAGGGATACATTTCTCTAGGTTCTTCAGATATTTTCCGCTAAGATTGGTTAAAATTACGCTTCATAAAAAGTTTTAGGGTTCAATATTTATTAGAAATATTTTTTTTTAAATGTTTTAAAACTGACGGCTATACCGTTGCTTACAAAGACGGTGGCACCACTGGCAGCACACCCACTGAAAAGTTGCACAAAGCAACGTTTCGGCTGCAGGCTACAGACCGAGGGTGTTTTGTATTTATTAATTTAAGAGCAGAAGGATTGCAATATCTTATAAACAACATATAGTTTCAGTTATAATATGGATAAATTTGTCCTAAAATGAACATCGTTCGGTTAAATAGCATTTAGGTATAAATATAATTGCACTTTTGAGATTAGCCCTCGGTCGTATGTAACGTGCAAAATAATGTTATTAGTGCTGCGAGTGTTCCGCTGCTCAGGTAAATAGAACTCTGTGGTGCAGATCAAAAAGTTTGATTGAGAAGTTAAAGGGATACATTTCTTTAGGTTCTTCAGATATTTTCTGCTAAGATTGGTTAAAATTACGCTTCATAAAAAGTTTTATGGTTCAATATTTATTAGAAATATTTTTTAAAAATGTTTTAAAACTGACGGCTATACCACAGACTAACGGATACACAGACTGGACGCAACGCCAAAATAGTGTTATGGAATTGAATGGTGGCGCCGCCTAGCGAATGTAGCGGTACACTAAAAATCTGGCTGTGGTGACACACCGTAAATGTGTAACGTTGTAACATTAAAACGTCTCTATCGTTAATTATAATATTTGGACTGGAGTTTAATTATACATTCCTGAATCTAGAAGGTCAAATGTTAGTCTTCAAGTAGATTTTGCTCTATTAAACGGCTGTACATTTATTTTTACATGCAAAACGATCATCCACACCGTATCACAGACCATACACAGACTAATGCGCAATACACACATAACATCACAATGCGTAATGTGAACACTGTATACTGTGCTACAGTCTGTAGTTTAATTTATTCCTCAGTCTGTGACCGGATTTTGTAAGATGTTTGTTTTTTCTACAAACAATAATAAAAACGATATAATTTCCATAATTTTTACTCAAATACACATTTATTGCTAAGAAGCTTAATCACAAGTGCTGGAGCTTCAGCAATTTACGATTCTGCTTGTTTCTAGGTTCGGAATGCAGGAGGGTTACTGACTTCTATCAGAGATGGAACTGCATCCTTTCTTAGCTTCTTAAATTTTTTGACTTGCCCTTGTGTTTTTAATAAAGGTGGAAGGGATCGGGTGAAGGAATTATGGAAAATTAGGTAAAATACAGACAGTTTGAATTTTTTATTAGCAAAATTATTCAGCATGTGTTGGTTTAGTTTTGATATTGCCATAAGCAATAATGATAATATACTTCAGTGCCCAGCAGTGAATATTTCTCAACCGTATTTTTCTGTTTATGTATATTTCATGAAATCAAGCCTGGTACATGTATAACGCCCCATGAGTCACACGACGAGAAGCAGACAAAGCAATGTATTTTACTAATTTCCCATACTAATAATAGTTATATTTTTAAATAGGTACAGCATATCACATTTCAAAGCAGCCAGTGATTTTAACCCTTGTCAGCTGGACACATAAATTGAGATGCCTCAAAATGATTATCTCAAATTAGCAGATATTTGCATTGGCTGTCTTTTAACCCGTCAATGTCGGCTCTTCTTATGTTGCAGATCCACTTCCGAAGTCTATGTACATGACCATCTACATGTGTCATGTGATGTGGTGTATTATTTACAAATTGCATATCGTTTTAACTGGTATTTTTCACAGAACAAAGGGCAGCAGAATTACACAGATCACCGAACCAAGTAGTGTTTTTACCTAACTTTTAACTGTTAGCTTCACAAGATTGTATATTGTATTAGTTTACATTGATATTATGATTACATATAATTAAACAATCAATAAGTACAGTCTTTGTTCGTGTGCACAGCAGTCAGTGAGTCACTGCATCTGTCATTGCCGTCCTAACGAATTTATTATTTGCAAACGTATATAACATGCAACACGTGATAAATCTAGTACCTATCATGCTCTGTGGGAAACTTGAAAAACGCTATATCTGGGAATATAACTAGAATATATTATGCAAATGATTCCCGTACCGGCTTGAATATAGACATCCCATACTCTCTGTGAATATTGAGTTTATTGACGCACGATTAGTCAGTATATTAGCAAATATATGCGTGCGAAAGTGAATTACAGATGATTAAATTTCTAAAATTCTAGATACCTATAGACACATGTCTTAGCTATAGTCTCTGTGAATATTGAGTTTATTGACGCACGATTCTGCACGCCTAACACGGTGCGCGCGCATGCGCAATATCTCCCGAGAGAAATCGTATTTTGCAAAGATTATGCGTTTGAAATGAAGAGGAGTTATCCTAGCATAGATTTATATAATAACATTCCATCAGTTGACATCATTTAAGAAATCGGAGAAGACCTTGCATGTAAGATCCCCGCTGCGTATAGAAGCCAGTACACAATCTGGCTACGTTAGTGTGTTAGCGCATGCGCAATATCTCACCAGAGGAGTTATATTTTGTGATGAATATACATATAAAATTGTTAGGGGATATCTCCGCATAGATTACCTTAATAAACTTTTATCAGCGGACCTGTGTTTATAATTAGGAGAGCGCTCTAGCATGTAGGGTACAAAACCCGTACTTTATGCCCTCGCGTCTATCTTCTTGCCTCCCTTGTCCCTCGCTCAGCCTCCTTCTTCTTCTACCGCCCCCAGCTATCTCCCCTGCTGCCTTTCCTCAGTCTCCCATCCCCTCTCCCCCACAGCAAGCTATATTACGAAGTTTGCCTCAGACGGCACTGCACGCCCAACACGGTGCGCGCGCATGCGCAATATCTCCCGAGAGAATTCTTATTTTGCAAAGATTATGCATTTAAAATAAAGAGGAGTTATCCTAGCATAGATTTCTATGATAACATTCTATCAGTAGACATAATTTAAGAAATAGGAGGAAGACCTTGCATGTAAGGTCAGGGCTGCGTATAGCAGCCAGTACACAATCTGGCTACGTTAGTGTGTTAGCGCATGCGCAATATCTCACTAGAGGAGTTATAATTTATAATTAATATGCATTTAATATGGTTAGGGGGTATCTCCGCTTAGATTTTCCTAATAAACTTTTATCAGTAGACCTGTGTTTATAATTAGGAGAGCGCCCTAGCATGTAGGGTACAAAACACCTACTTTATGCCCTCGCGTCCTTACCCTTGCCTCCCCTGTCCATCGCTCAGCCTCCTTCTTCTTCTAGCGCCCCCAGCTATTTTTCCTGCCGCCTTTCCTCAGTCTCCCATCCCCTCTCCCCCGCAGCAAGCTATATTATGAAGTTTTCCTCAGACGCCACTGCACGCCTAACACGGTGCGCGCGCATGCGCAATATCTTCCGAGAGAAATCGTATTTTGCAAATATTATGCATTTAAAATAAAGAGGAGTTATCCTAGTATAGATTTCTATGATAACATTCCATCTGTAGACATTATTTAAGAAATCGTAGAAGGACTTGCATGTAAGATCCCCGCTGCGTATAGAAGCCAGTACACAATCTGGCTATGTTAGTGTGTTAGCGCATGCGCAATATCTCACCAGAGGAGTTATATTTTGTGATGAATATACATTTAAAATGGTTAGGGGATATCTCAGCACAGATTTTCCCTAATAAACATTTATCAGTAGACCTGTGTTTATAATTAGGCGAGCGCCCTAGCATGTAGGGTACAAAAGACCTACTTTATGCCCTCGCGTCTTTCCCCTTGCCTCCCCTGTCCCTCGCTCAGCATCATACTTCTTCTAAAAAAACCAGCTGTCTGCCCTGCCGCCTTTCCTCAGTCTCCCATCCTCTCTGCCCCGCAGCAAGCTATATTATAAAGTTTTCTTCAGACGGCACTGCACGCCTAACACTGTGCGCGCGCATGCGCAATATCTCCCGAGAGAAATCGTATTTTGCAAAGATTATGCATTAAAATGAAGAGGAGTTATTTTAGCATAGATATATATAATAACATCCCATCAGTTGACATGATTTAAGGAATAGCAGGAAGACCTCGCATGTAAGGTCCCCGCTGCGTATACCAGCCAGTACACAATCTGGCTACGTTAGTGTGTTAGCGTATGCGCAATATCTCACCAGAGGAGTTATATTTTGTGATGAATATACATTTAAAATTGTTATGTGATATCTCAGCATAGATTTCCCTAATAAACTTTTATCAGTAGACCTGTGTTTGTAATTAGGAGCGCGCCCTAGCATGTAGGATACAAAACACCTACTTTATGCCCTCCCGTCCTTCCCCTTGCCTCCCCTGTCCCTCGCTCAGCCTCCTTCTTCTTCTACCGCCCCCAGCTATCTTTCCTACCGCCTTTCCGCAGTCTCCCATCTCCTCTCCACCGCAGCAAGCTATATTATGAAGTTTTCCTCAGACGGCACTGCACGCCTAACACGGTGCGCGCTCATGCGCAATATCTTCCGAGAGAAATCGTATTTTGCAAAGATTATGCATTTAAAATGAAGAGGAGTTATCCTAGCATAGATTTATATAATACGCGCACCGTGTTAGACGTGCAGTGCCGTCTGAGACAAACTTCATAATATAGCTTGCCGGCAGGGAAGATACTGTAGTTGAGAGGCTGTAGAAAATTAAGAATTATCTGCAGCGGGTAGGCCCCCCTACCTTACATGCAAGGTATGCTTCCTATTTCTGAAGTGAGGTCTACTAATAACATTTTATGATATAGATCTATGCTAGGATAACCTCTTTTCATTTTAAATTAATAATGTTTGCAAAATATTATTATTCTCGGGAAATATTGCGCATGCGCGAGCACCGTTTCAGACGTGCAATACATCCAACGGGAAAGTACGTAAATACGGCCTGGTAAGAGAAAGAAGGGTGAGAGACTGTTGGAAGGCGGCAGGGAAGATAGCTGAGGTGCGGTGGAAGAAGGAAAAGGCTGAGCGTGCGTCAAGGTAGACAAGGGAAAGGGCGGGCGCGGATGAAGGAGTTTTGCACCCTACAGGCTATGGCGCTTTCCTAATTATAAACACAGGTCTACTGATAATAATTTATTGCCGAAACCTCTACCGAGATACCCTCTGACCATACTAAATGCATTTTAATAACAAAATCTAACTACTCTGGTGAGATATTGCGCATGTGCTAAAGCAGTATTCAGGTTATACTGACTTGTATATATGCAGCGGGGACCTTACATGCAAGGTCTGCTTCCTATTTCTCAATTGAGGTCAACGTATGGAATTTTGTCATATGCTAGGTTGACCCTTCTTCATTCTAAATTCATAATTTTTGCAAAATATTATAATCTTTTCGGAAGATAGTGCGCATGCGCGAGCACTGTTTGAGGCGTGTGGTGCGACCTAAATAATAGTACGTAATATATACGATATGTATATATAATATATATACGAATGTACATATCTACCACAGATATCAATAGCTACTGGAGAGCTAGCGATCGCGTGCGTACTAGTCTTACATATTACAAGTCTATGTTAAATTCATTTGCATGCTTGTAAGATCGGATATAGAGTGACAAGATTTTGGAACTCGAGACTATAGCAAATACTTTCAATATCCCCTACCTATAGGGCACCTAGCAGCCGTATACGGTCGCGGTTCCTGTATTCAGTTTAGGCTGTCAATCGGGAGTAATTTTTCATACTTTCTATTTTTTCGTTTAGTGGAGACAAGCACAAAATAATAATATTATAGAAGAGGCTTATAATTATGCCGAAGCACATGTTGAAAAACCTGGGGTTATTAGCAAATATATGCGTACCGTAATCTCCCGTACTGGCTTGAATATAGACAACCCCGAGGCCATTTCGAGTAGTTGACCGCTACATTCGCCAGGGGCAGCACCATCGAAACGCTTAGCAAGCAGGGTATACGAAGTGTCCAGTCTGTGTATCCGTTAGTCTGTGGCTATACCGTTGCTTACAAAGACGGTGGCGCCACTGGCAACGCACCCACTGAAAAGTTGCACAAAGCAACGTTTCAGCTGCAGGCTACAGACCGAGGGTGTTTTGTATTTATTAATTTAAGAGCAGAAGGATTGCAATATCTTATAAACGTTCGCGATCGCGATGTTATAAACAGCACGATCGCGGGTGTCATGTCAGCGCCAAAAAATGAAGATTTTGAAATTCAATGTTGTTTTATGACAAACGTGAATGCGTAATTATAGATATTTATAGGTATGTGCTATTATTTATAAATCTACTATCATAATATACTCTCAAATTTTAGAGGAAAGTATCCCTTTAAAGGGCAATGAACTCTAACCCTAACCATAATCCTAATACTAACATTTAACCCGAGTTTATACAGGTTCACTGCAACCTAGAGCGGGGAGGAGAGAAGTCTCGTGTGCCATGAGTGATAGCTATATTTGAAACGCAATGTTTGAGCAAGATGCAGTCTTCCCGAGCGTTCGCATGCTTTGGCGAAGGTTTTTCGTAATGTCAATGAGCGTTCCTGTGTTTTGCAGACGTCACGAGGAGCTTCAGCGTCAAATGTCGAACACGCGGGACGCCGGCGTAAGAGATGACATAGCGAGCGCGGTCGAACGACTCGTCAACCGTATGGACAGCAAGGGACACCAGATCGCGCAGTTGCGCAAGCATCTGGAGAAGGTGCGTGCGTGTCGCAAACAACACTTAACTAACATAACTCCCTGCCAATCACTTACATACCTATGTAATGACATGGTAATAACCTACATAACTAACATAAGCTTTAACGTCTGAAGCGGGGGTTGCATTCCCTAGTGATCTATTTATCTGACTGTGCCGTGTTATGCCAAATTAAAGTGCGTTTGCTACTAGTGCATGATTAGCGATGTTCCCGATATGTTTGTTAGACTCTCGTCTCGCCATCTACCTGCGTCGCAAATCGTTTCAGGTGAAAAAGTGTGCCGAAGCAGATCAGGTGTATTCGTCTAGGACATCGATTCCTCAGGTCGGCAATAGAGTGCAATCCAACACAACCCGACCTTCTACTGCCACGCGAGAGAGCAGGGCGGGGAAAGCGCGCGTCGTCACGGCAACGGAGTCGCCCGGTTTCAAGCGGCGCATCAGCCGGCCCAAGACTGCGCAGACGACGACCCGCGTGCATTCCGCCGAACGCCCGCTGTCGCCCTCTGGTAGACGATCGCGACAGGAGAGCCTCGAGCTGCTTAAGAACGTGCGGACGATAACGTCGACTCTGTCGCGCGATGATATCTGCTGGGAGTAGGCGCCCGTGGTGATGATGGTGATGATGATGGCGGTGGTGATGACGGCAGTGGGTTCGTGGGTGGCAATATCAGCGTGGAGGTCGAGTGCGGCATTGATTTTGAAAGTATGGTGAGGCAATGTTGAGCTGTCGTTCCTGTGTGCGCTGTTTGCCGCTGGCATCATTGTGTCCGTGCTGAACCATGGAAGCTGGCTTTCAAATTTATGCATTTACTTGGTCGAATATAGTGTGATAATAGTTTTGTTAGCTCAAGTTTGTAACTGTTGTAGAACAAGAATAGCATGTGGCAGTTTTGTGAGCAAATTACGTTAGATATATATCTATATAAAATAACATTTGAGATAGATTTATAGCCAACATTGGCGTTTAGCTTGACATAGTACATTTGGATCAGTGATTCAGGCAGTAGTAATGGGAGTCGTGTTAGTGGATGGTCAGTATACATCACAAACTGTCATTGCAGCAAATTAGAGTCTAATAACCTGTTATTACAATATTCTAGCCAAACAAGTTTGATTGCTATTCAGCAATAAGCTTCTAGTCTCACTGTGTTATAAAAACGTTGATAATTTTGCATGGAATTTTATCGAAACCATGAAGTATTCGCAGTGATGGATGCATTTATTAGTTTTATAAATTCAGTGTGATGAGAGATCACAGGGATGCGTAGTGGAGAGAAAAACGTGTTAGTTATCGAATGCGTTGTTTTTAAGAGTAGGAGCGATACGGTGACCGCCTGTGCCCAAGCCAGCGTGTGGGTCGGCTTCATTGAACTGGGGCTACTTAATAATTGTCGACACGGTTGACCGTGGTTACACCTCACATTTTCTCAGATAATTTTTCCATAGGAGAGAATAGAAGGTAGACGGAGGAGAGCTTGATGAATCCTTCATTAGCCAATGTCGTTTTTAGACGTTTTTACATTCCAACGCTATATATATATGTGCCATCTAAGCAAGTTTAATCCTACCGTATTAGAATATACATCTATGGTTCGTCGGACACCTATATGTGTGGACTTTCATCGTAGATGTATCTTGCAGTTTGATATTGATTTAAATGTGTGTATGTTTCTGCACATACATTCGTTATGGCGTGCAAGTTCATGCATCAAAATAAAAGTATATATTTATCATATTTCAATAAATTCCTAGTTTTGTAAATTAAAAAAAAGAAACTTCGCTTGACTTTCAGAATATCGGCACGGTGATGCCTTCCTCTAGAGATAAACTCGTTAGAATAACCGCGACAAAGAACGCGCTCGTGCAAACGTGCGCGCACACACAAACGTACGGAAGATTGATATTATGAGTATATGTATAGAGTATGCGTGTATGTTATATATATATATATACACACCCAAGATTATTATGAGAATCTAAAGGTACGTAACACCAGCGCATGATATAGGCGAATATACAGGCACGCCGCGCCCAAGCATAATATAGGAGAATGCACAGTCATGCCACACTAAGCGTATCATAGGCGAATATACAGACACACCACACCCATGGAATCGTTGGCCCAGCGAGCCCAATCTTCTTACCATCTCTATTCTTCATATAAATAATACTTTTCTTTGTCGTTTGTCGGCGCTACATCGCGCATGAGAAGTAGTGAATGAAGCTAAATGAAAAATACTCATGTATAACTGTGTTGAAATTATACACCCGTGATGAGCATACACTCAGGAGTAGTTGTTTATATGTGTATATTGTATGTTATCATGTTATGTATGTATGTATGTACATATATGTTATATACATACATATATATATATACATATATGTATATATGTATGTAACATACATATATACATATATTACACATTTAAATGTGTATCCTAATGACTCATCTTATGAATTATAACCTTCTGGCAAATCTTCCGGCAAATCTTCCAATCCTATTTAAAACGGGTGATAGATTATAGAGTCAGATGTGTCCGTGTATGGGAGGTTTGCCTTCGTTCTCAGAAATAATTATTTTTACCGCGGTTAAAATAAATTAATCGTGGTAGAATTATTGGCCCTTTACCCAATTACAGGTCGTGTTACACATAATTCAACCGGGGATAAATTATTTCAACCGCGGTTAAATTATGCCCCTTTTACCCAATCTGAGGCCTTGTTACACATAATTTAAGCGCAGTAAAAACAATTCAACCCAGAGACGCAATTCATTTTAAAAAGTGTGTGTGGGGACCAGCCGTGGTTCAAGAGCCTGTGCGGGAGAGAAGCGGCCGAGGGGGGAGTTGGGAGGGGGGTATCCCCCGTCCAACGGTAGGAACTTTTCGTATTTTTGATCTCTAAAAGGTGCATTTTCGCGAATTTTAATTGCAAGTATCAACTATTGTTTGTATCATTTACATTTTATTTTCATAGGTCATCTGATCAATAGAGGTCGATGAATTTTCAAAACTTTCCATTTCAAATAATGCGTTTTTGAGTTCTTCGTGTATATCGTTGATTGTATTCCATCAGGGGCTTTGATCCAATTTGAGGGTGGGGGGGGGGCAAACAATATATTCTGAATTTAACGTGTTAAAGTATGGTAGCTTCAACTATGATATCTTTATGTATCTCTTAAATTTATCTCAAAGCAAAATTTAATCTTGACACTTTTTACGTGTACTGGAATTACAACGTACCATTCACTGAGTGAAAGATGGTTCTTTTTATGGATACTGAAGTCTGAGATAAAAAAAAAGAAGACTGGAATCCCATTTTCCTTTCAAAGATAGTAACCCTCATTTGCAAAGCATCGTGGGAGGTCTCGAACAAATTTAGGCTTATTTTAACTTAAAGTGAGGACTCATCAAAGTAAACATATCACAGCATTGGATTTATGGTTATAATGTGACATTTAAATGAGAAATGAAACGTTTTCCTCTTAAGGCGACTGAAAGACGCCTTAAGAACTCAAAGAAAATATCCTGATGTTAATTGGCATCTACAAATAAAATTTTATGGCAATTGGGAGGGTGTGCAAATGAGGGCTACTACCTGTAATGTAAACACTATATCTAAAGTAATAGACTTTTGTAAAGATTATGCATTTAAAATGAAGAGGAGTTATCCTAGCATAGATTTATATGATAATATTCCATCAGTTGACATCATTTGAACGAATCGGAGAAAGACCTTGCATGTAAAGGTCCCGCTGCATATACCAGCCAAGTACACTCAATCCGTTACGTTAGTGTGGTACGCCGCCATGCGCAATCATCTGCACAAGAGGAGTTATAATGTGTGATGAATAGCATTAAACATATAGGGTATCTCCGCATAGATACTCTAATAAAGCTTTTATCAGCAGACCTGTGTTATACTTGGGAGAGCGCCCAGCATTTGGGTACAAAAACACTTACTTAGCCCTCACTCCTTGCCTCCCCTGTACTCGCTCAGCCCTCCTTCCTTTTTCTAGCCGCCCCCAGCTATCTTCCAGCCGCTTTACTCAGTCCCATCCCTCTCCCGGCCCGCAGCAAGCCTATAATATTAGAAAGTTTCCCAGAACGGCACTGCACGCCTAACACGGGCGCGCGCATGCGCAATATCTGCCCGAGAGAAATCGTATTGCGCAAAGATTACGCGTTTGAAATAAAGGAGGAGGTATCCTAGCAACGATTCTATGATAAACACTTTATCAGTAAAGACATAATTTAAGCGAAATAGGAGGAAGACGCTTGCCATGTACGGTCAGGGCTCGCGTATAATTGCAGCAGTACACAATCTGGCCTACGTTAGTCGTGTGGCACATGCGCAATATCTCACCAGAGAAGAGTTTATTACGATTTGTGATCGAATAACGCATCTTAATGAGTGTAGGGGGTATCCGTCCGATTAGAGTTCCCTAATAACACTTTTAAACAGAGACTGTGTTTATAATAGTGAGAGCGCCCTAGCAGTAGTGTACAAACACCTACTTTATCGCCCTCGCGCCGCTAATCCGTCTGTCCCTCCCCTGTCCGCTCAGCTCAGGTTCCTTCTCTCTAAACCGCCCTCAGCTATCCCCCTCGCCCTTTCCATCAGTCTCCCAATCCCCCTCTCGATCCCGCAAGCTATATTAATGAATTTTTCCTCAGACCGGGCACTGCACGCCTAACACGGTGCCGCGCATGGAGCAATAACTCCGCGAGAGAAATCGTAATTTTGCAAAGATTATGCGTTTGAAAGTGAAGAGGAGTTATCTTAGCATACGATTTCTATGATAACATTTTTACAGTAGACATAAATTGAAGAAATAGGCATGAAAGACCTTGCATAAGGTCAGGGCTGCGTATAGCGAGCCATACACCAATCGCTACTTAGTGTGTTAGGGCATGCGCAATATCACGCAAGGAGTTATAATTTGTGATGAATAATCATTAATAGGTTAGGGGGTCCTCGTCCGCTTAGAATAGCCTAAGAAACTTATCAGTCAGACTTGTGTATTATAATAGAATCGCCTAGCAAATGTAGGTAGCACAAACACCGTACGGTTATGCTCTCGCGCCTACCTTTACCTCCCCTGTCCATTCGCTCAAGCCTAGTGCTTTCCTTCTACGGCCGCCAGCTATTCTTCCCCTGCCGCCATTCCTCAGTCTCCCCATCCCCTCTCTCCCGCAGCAAGCTCATATGATGAAGTTGCCTCAGATCGGGCACTGCACGCCTAACACGGGCGCGCACAGCGCAATATCTCACCGAGAGAACATCGTATTTTGCAAAGTTATGCACTTTAAAAGGAAGAGAGTTATCCTAGCATAGCACTTTATATAATTAACATTCCATCAGTTGAGCATAGTAAGAAATCGAGAAGACCTGCATGTAAGCATCCCCGCTTGGCGTTAAAAGCCAAAGTACACCGCTGCCTATGTTAGGCGTGTTAGCGCATGCGCAATATCTCACCAGAGAGTTTATATTTGTGATGATACGCATTTAACATGATTAGGGGTACTCCGCGATAGATACTCTAAGAAACCTTTTATCAAGCGGAGCCTGGGTTAAATAGAGAGGCCCAGCAGTGAGGTACAAAACACGTAACTGTATCCTTCGGCGTCTATCCCGTTGCGCTGCACCTGTCCCTCGCTCAGGGGTCCTCTTCTTCACGAGCCTCCAGCTATCTCCTCCTGCCGCCTTATCCTCAGTCCCTCCCATCCTCCCCCCAGCAGCAAAGCTATATTAGAAGTTTTCCTCAGATACGGCACTGCAACGCCCTAACCACGTGGCGCGCGCATTGCGCAATACTCCGCGAGAGAAATCGATTTGCAAAGATAGCATTAAAACGAAGAGTAGTTATCCTAGGCCATAATTTAATGATAACATTCCAATTATTTGACATTAAATTGAAGAAATAGAGGAAACCTTGCATGTAAGATCCACCCTGCGTAACCAGCCAGTACCAATCGGCTAGTTTAGTTGTGTTAGCGCATGCGCAATCCTACACCAGAGAGTTATATTTGTGATGAATAACATTTAATCGTGGTAGGGATATCTCATAATCAATAGATATCAGAGAGAGATTTCCCCTAATAAACTTTAATCAGTAGACCTGGTTATAATTAGGAGAGCGCCCTAGCAGTTGGGTACAATACACCTACTTTAGCCCGCAGCGACCTTCCGCCTTACCTCCCTTCTCTTGTTCAGCCTCCATTCCTCTTCACCCCCCCAGCTATCTCTCCGCTGCCGCTTTGTTCCTCAGCCTCCCATCCCCTCTCCCCCGCAGCAAGCTATATTATGAAGTTTTTCCTCAGACGGGGACGCACTGCAACGGCCTAACACGGTGCGCCGCGCAACGCAATACTCAAAGAGAGAAAATCGTCATTTGGCACAGATAGGCGTTGAAATGCAAAGGAGTTATCCCCTAGCATTAGAGTATATAATCCAACATTCCATCAGTTGACACATAAGAAATCGCGAGGAAGACGCCCTGGCATGTAAATCCCCGCTGCGTATAGAAGCCAGTACACAATCTGGCTACCGTTACGTGTGTAGCGCATGCGCAATAATCTCAGCGCAGAGGATTTATATTTTGTGATGGAATATACATATAAAATTGTTAGGCGATATCCCGCATCAATACCTTAATAAACTTTATCACGGACCGTGTTAATAATAGAGAGCGCTCTAGCAGTAGGGTACAAAACCCGTACTTAAGCCCTCGCGTCATCTCTGACCGTCCCTTGCCCTCGGCTCAGCGCTCCTTGCTTCTGTACTACGCTGCCCCCAGCATCTTCCCTGCTGCTGTCCTCACGTCCGCCATCGCCCTCTCCCCACAGCAAGCTATATACGAAGTTTGCCTCAAGACGCATCTGCACCCCAACACTGGGTGCGCGGCGCGATGCGCATATCTCGAGACGAATTCTTATTGGCAAAAGATTATGCATTAAAATAAAAGAGGAGTTATCCTCAGCAAGAGCATTTCATGATAACATCTAATCAGTAAGAGCAATAAGGAAGAAATAGGAGGAAACCTTGCATGTAGAGTCAGGCTGCGTTATCAGGGCAGTACACAATCTGGCTACGTTAGTGGTCTAGCGCAATCGGCCAATATCCACTAGAGCCCAGTTATAATTATAATTAATATGCATTTAAACATGTTAGGGGTATCCCGCTAGGATTTCCTTAATAAACTTTATCCACAGTAAACCTTGTTTATAATTAGGCAGAGCGCCCTAGCATTAGCAGTACAAAACACCTACTTTATGCCCTCGCGTGCCCTTACCCCTGCCCTCCCCTGTCCATCGCGTCGCCTCCTCTTCTTCTACGCCCCCAGTATTTTCCTGCCGCCTTCCTCAGATCTCCCAATCCCCATCTCCCCGCAGCAGCTATAATTATTGAAGTTCCTTCAGACGCCACTGCAGCGCCTAACACGGTGCGCGCAGCGCATGCGCCAATTATCTTCCGACGAGAAATCGTATATTTGCAGATATAGAAGCATTTAAAATAAAGAGGAGTTACCTAGTATTAGATTTCTATTGATAACATCCATCGTAGACATTATGTTAAGAAATCGTAGAAGACTTGCATGTAAGATCCCCGCTGCGTAATAGAAGCCAAGCACCACTGGCTATGTAGTGTGTTAGCGCATGCCGCAATGTCTCCACCAGAGAGTTAATTTGTTATGGAATTATACATTTAAAATGGTTAGGGGACTATCTACAGCACAGATTTTCCCTAATAAACATGTTATCAGTAGACCTGTGTTATAATTAGGCGAGCCGCCCTAGCTGTAGGCTACAAAAGACCTACTTATGCCCCTCGCTCTTCCCCTTGCCTCCCCTGTCCCCGCTCAGCAATCATACTCGTTCTAAAAAAAAACGCCGCGCCCTGCGCCTTTCCTCCAGTCTCCCATCCTTCTTGCCCCGCAGCAAGCTATATTATAAAAGTTTTCTTCAGACGAGCACTGCACGCCTAACACTGTCGCGCGCATGCGCAAATCTCCCGATCAGAACGTATTTGCAATAATATATCATAAAAATGAAGAGGAATTATTTTAGCATAGTAGATCATTATAACATCCCTATAAGTGACATGATTTAAGGAAGTAGCAGTAAGACCTCGCATGTAAGGTCCCCGCTTGCGTATACGCCAGTACACCACTGCACGTTAGTGTGTTAGCGATAGCGCAAATCTCACCAGAGAGTTATATGTGATAATAACATTTAAAATGTTATGTGATATCTCAGCATAAGATTCCCCAATAAACTTTTATCAGTAGACCTGTGTTTGTAATAGGAGCGCGCCCCAGCATGATAGGATACAAACAACAACTTTATGCCCTCCGCCCATCTTCCCTTGCCTCCTTCTGTCCCTCGCTCTGCCCTCCTTCTTCTTCTACCGCCCCAGCTATCTTCCTACCGCCTTTCCGCAGTCTCCCACCCCTCTCCACCGCAGCAAGCATATATGAGTTTCCCCAACGGCACTGCACGCTCAACAGGGGCGGTGCGCACTCATACGCAAATCTCGCAGAGAAATCGTATTATTGCAAAGATTATCGCATTAATAAAATGAAGAGGAGTTATTTTAGAGCCATAGCATATATATGATAACATTCCAGTCAGTTGACATGTTTAAGAAAATCGGGAGGATAAGACCTCGCATGTAAGGGCCCCGCTGCGTAATCAGCCAGTACACATCTGGCTACGTTAGTGTGTTAGCGCATGCGCAAATAGCTCACCAGCAGGAGTTATATTTTTGTTGATGATTACATATAAATGTATATGTGATATCGTCAGCATAGCTTTCCGGCTAATAAACTTTTTAGCTATAGACCCTGGTGTTTTAATTAGGAGCGCGCCTAGCATGGTAGGATACAAAACCGACTACTTATGCCTCCCTTCCTTCCCCTGCCCTCCCTGTACCCTCGCTCAGCCTCCTCTTCTTCGACCCGCCCCCAGCTATCTTCCTACCCGCCTTTCCGCAGTCTCCCATCTCCTCTCACACCGCAGCAAGCTATGATTATGAACTTTTTCCTCAGACCGGCCAAACTGCACGCCCAACACGGGTGCGCGCTCATGCCAAATCTCCGAGAGAAATCGTATTTGCAAAAGATATGCATTTAAAAGAAGAGGAGTTAATCCTAGCATAGATTATATAATACGCGCACCGTGTTAGACGTGCAGTGGCCGTCTGAGACAAACTTCATAATAGCTTGCCGCAGGGAAGATACTGTAGTTGAGAGGCTGTAGAAAATTAGAATATCTGCAGCGGTAGGCCCCCTACCTTACATGCAAGGTATGCTTCCTATTCTGAAGTGAGGTCTACTAATAACATTTTACTGATATAGATCTATGCGAGGAAACCTCTTTCATTTTAAATTAATAATGTTTGCAAAATATTATTATCTCGGAAATATTGCGCATGCCGCGAGCACCGTTTCAGACGTGCAATACATCCAACGGGAAAGTACGTAAATACGGCCTGGTAAGGAGAAAGAAGGGTGAGAGACTGTTGGAAGGCGGCAGGGAAGATAGCTGAGGTGCGGTGAAGAAGGAAAAGGCTGAGCGTGCGTCAAGGTAGACAAGGGAAAGGGCGGCGCGGATGAAGGAGTTTTGCACCCTACAGGCTATGGCGCTTTCCTAATTATAAACACAGGTCTACTGATAATATTTATTGCCGAAACCTCTACCGAGATACCCCTGACCATACTAAATGCATTTTAATAACAAAATCTAACTACTCTGGTGAGATATGCGCATTGCTAAAGCAGTATTCAGGTTATACTGACTTGTATATCAGGCGGGGACCTACTAGCAAGGTCTGCTTCCTAGTTTCTCATTGAGGTCAACGTATGAATTTTGTCATATGCTAGGTTGACCCTTCTTCATTCTAAATCATAATTTTTGCAAAATATTATAAATCTTTTCGGAAGATAGTGGCGCATGCGCGAGCACTGTTTGAGGCGTGTGCGACCTAAAATAAAGTACGTAATATATACAACGATAGTATATATAATATATATACGAATGTACATATCTACCACAGATATCAATAGCTACTGGAGAGCTAGCGATCGCGTGCGTACTAGTCTTACATATTACAAGTCTATGTTAAATTCATTTGCATGCTTGTAAGATCGGATATAGAGTGACAAGATTTGGAACTCGAGAGACTATAGCAAATACTTTCAATATCCCACTATGGCACTAGCAGCCGTATACGGTCGCGGTTCCTGTATTCAGTTTAGGCTGTCATTTTTCATACTTTCTATTTTTTCGTTTAGTGGAGACAAGCACAAAATAATAATATTATAGAAGAGGCTTATAATTATGCCGAAGCACATGTTGAAAAACCTGGGGACATTTGATATTGCGTTCCCCACCTTTCGAAAAATGGGGAATTTTTTGTACGCGGTTAACTTATGTGATAGGTGAAAGGGCCATAATTAATCGCGGATGAATTATTTCTACCGTGGTAAAAAATAATTATTTTTGAGTACGATGTGGCCAACCATATCCGTGTGCATGTTTACCATCTGCTGTAATAATGCATATCTTGATAACATTATACATTTAAAAAAGAGGCAATGACTCGGGTGTCGGTATTTCTGGAAAAGGTGACATGCACTACCTCACTAATATGATAACATCAGCATGGAGCACAATCTTATCAACTTCCGTGAAATTTTCGTTGCTGTTTATCGGCGCTAGTGTCGCGCATGAGAAATGGTGTATAATATCAAGAGTAGATAATAACATGTGTTATTATCTACTCTTGATAATATGTTACGCGAAATACATTTACATGTAATTTTATAAAG
This sequence comes from Priapulus caudatus, assembly GCF_000485595.1. Lineage (NCBI taxonomy): Eukaryota > Metazoa > Priapulida > Priapulimorpha > Priapulimorphida > Priapulidae > Priapulus > Priapulus caudatus. The sequence goes on along the minus strand of NW_014577066.1, from coordinate 722,434 downwards.
ATTTACAATGATTAAAAGTATACACGTGCAGTGAGCACACTCTCACGAGTAATAAGATATGGATATTTTACATCAATGTCTCACATCAGTAATTATAAGGCGGAAAATATTCCAAATCTTAAATCGTGCGGTCGATTGTAGTATCAGATGTGTCTGTGGGCAAGTCTTCTATCTGTCCTTCTTCCTTCCTTGTATCTCTCTATCTTCGACCCTAAGTCATTTCCCAGGTCGCCGACGTATCCCCACCATATCCCTGTACATTGGTATAACCAGGAGCCGTCGGTAGAGCAGTGCCACCACGTTGAAGTAGCGAGGGTGCATTTTTCGATGCGCACCTTCTCTAGGCATGCCACACTCTAAATTAAATGCTTTTAAACTAAATTAATTAAAAGTCACATTTTGCTCTAAGTTATGCTTTTAGGAGAGCGAATTATCAGGAATAGATTTCTATAAAAATGTTACCTTCCTAATAAAATAAGTTGGTATATAAATAAGTGGGTATAAAATAAGTGGGTATAAAATAAGTGGGAGCCCTATCAACATCCCAATTCCGCGCATTTCTTCGTTGCCGTTTGTAAAGTAGTGTATGATATTCGTATGTGATTTTGTTGAAATAATAGTGCCGTAGACAGCAATGCTCGGAATACTTAGAAATGAAAAATGTTGATCTCAGTGACAGGTTAAAAATACTCCAAAACTTCCATAAAACGTGCGATAGATTATAGGGTCAGATATGGCATCTACGGCTCTCTCATAAACTTCTCTCAAGCAACAGTCTATCGCTATTTGTCTCGCAACACGTACATAGTACGTAAAAGAAACACAGCGCCAGAAATATTATTATTGTATCACTTTATTTGTGACAACAGGTTTGATTATGTCATGTATATACTACATACAATTATCATTAACATTGCTACGCTACGCCACTTGTAACACAGCTTAATTGTTGCACATATAGTTAACGTTCACACCGCAGTAACACGAGTATAGTAGTCAGCTCTGCTGCTCTATACATCAATAATCCCTATACAAAACGCACTGCTCGGTGGTGTTGCTTCGCCTACGCACGCATGCACGCACGCATCCACATGCAGCAGCATTTATATTCAGCGAGAAGTAACTATAGACAATATATTGTCTATACGTCAATGCGTATATCCGAATATTTACAGTCGCAATAAAAAAAATCACGTAAAAACGTATGCGTCTCAATGCTAACCCAAGTTTCTTTCCCAACCTGCGCTACCTGCACGCGTTGACGCTTGGCAGGATATAGATCACCTTGATATTATGCCTTACCCTCTCTCATAGGCACGCGATAACATACATTATATAAATCACAATGCGAAAAAATTTCGCACGCAATACGATTTCAATACTATACATATTTTTTCTCATTTTTCCATGGCTGCCAGTTGCAGGTGATGTGGTGGAGGTCATCGTGAACGCGGTCGGTCGGAGAGGAATATTAGAACAAGCAGTAACATTAGCGAGAATGTATGAGAGCTGATGAAAAGTCTGTGTCAAGTGTAGGTAGATGCTAGTAGAGCGCGGCCGTTCACAATCCGGTGAAAGCGGATCCCTTGGGTAGGGGACAGGTCCAGGGCAAGGCTTGGCTAGAGTAGGGGCGTGCGCTAGCAATAGCGTACCCGGGCTAGTGTTGGTTGAGCAATTGAGTGTGTGAGAACAGCTATGGGCTACGCAAAATTATGTACAGGTTAAATGGTCGACAATAGAGAAGGTAAAGCGATGGGCACCGTGGTGAGATTACGAATTATGAGGTAGACACCTTCACTGCAGCCGTTAGAAAAATCTCTCTATCACTCTAGTCAATTAACAATCATGTTTACGAGCTACTATAACGGAACAACGTATGTACACTGTACAGCTACGCTTCTAGACACAGCCGGCACGCGTGTGTCAGTGAGGTCTTCTCACTTCACGCTAATCATCTACACGACATCTCTGCAATATGCACTGCATTACATGCATATATTATTTATGCATATATTTATATATATATATACTATATATAAGGTATGCAGAATCTACACTCGCTGTCACAATTCTACAGATAAATATAATAAACTTTATCATAACAAAAGCCACTCGTGAGCCCAGGGTGGAGCATATACAGCTTTTCCTGTTGGGAGGGAGGGGGTCGGGAAGGTTGGGGGGAGGTGAGCCCGCCTCCTTAAAACTACACGTACGACTCCGAGTCACGCAGACCGGACTTCCTGCGCAGCTGGCGCGCCGTGTACGTGTAATAGATGGCGCTGGCGTCGCTCGGCGGCCTGTAGTCGGACTGGCTCTCGTACCTCGCGTCGTCGCGGCCCTGCCACGGTCTGTAGGGCGCGATGGCGTACTCGCTGCGCGTGCTGCACGCTGGCTTCTCGAATGTCTGCCGCAGGTCGGACACGCTGCTGCGCGGCGCCTGATGGTGCGGCATACCGAACACGCGCTGCCTGGCGGCGGCGCCGGCGCGCGGTGGCGCCCTCATACGCACGTCGTTCTTGCTGCCGGCGTCCATGCCGTAGTAGTAGGTGTCGCGGCCGGACCGGCGCGGTCGGCTGCTGCCGGCCGTGGCGGCGCCACCGTACTCCGATCTCGTGACGGCGGCCTCCTGGCCGCGTGCTGCCCCTCTCTCGTCTTCCATGCCGTAGAAGAAGCGCTCCTTCGAGCGCGGCCGCGTCGCACTCTCCGCCACCGTCCGGCCCTTACTCTCATCCTCCATGCCGTAGTAGTACGCCGCCCTGCCTCCAGGGTGCGTCGGCTTTTCGCCGACCTCGGCGACTGACGCGAGTGCGGCCGCCTTTTTCGGCTCACGAGTGCTCGCCTTCGCTGCGGGCGCCACGCGGGGGCGCTGCTGCAGCTCGCGTCCGCTGAGCGTCGCCGCGTAGGGGCGCTGCTGCGAGTGAGCGCGGTACTTGGTGTCGCTGTTGCTGCGGTGCACGGGCACGGCGCGGTATGTGCCGTCCGGTATCTGCATGTTGCTTGTCGAGTGTGGTCGCTCGCGCTCGGACACCAGCTCGGCTCCAGGCGTCTGCGGCGCGGCGGCGCCCGCTGTCTCGGCGTTGTGCTCGCGCTGGTACTGCCGCAGCGAGTCCTGGTACATCAGCTTGGCACCCATGTCCTTCACCTTCTGCCTGATGAGGATGCGGTCGTCGCCGCCGATCCACGACGACGAGCCGCGCTGCATCGTCTCCTCGTACGTCGGCGGCCGCTGCAACTTCCACTCGACCGGTGGCGCCCCATGCGGGCCGGGCGTCGACGCGGCGGACGTCGGCGTGTCGAGCACGCGCTGCCAGTTGCTCTCGTAGCTGCTGTTCAGCCGGTCGTCGCTCTTCACCTCGTAGACGACGTCGTTGGCGGCGCCGCCGATCTTGATCGTGTGTATGTAGGGCCGCTGGTTGCGGCGCGCCTCGTCATTGCTCGTCGCGCTGTTCGAGCGGCTGTGGTCGTAGCTGTAGTCCGACTCGGCCGAGAAGTAGCCGCCGGAGCCATTCGACGGCTTGCGCGTGCGCCGCGGGTCGTCAGGCGCACTGCAACCTCCGCGGCCGCCGCCGCCGCTGCCGCTGCCGCCGTCCCCGCCTGCCGCGCGCACGTTGTAGTCGGGCGCAGGGATGTAGACGGGCGGGTCGTTGCTGCCCGGCGTCTTCGCGTGCTTCTTGTGGCGAGGCGGCACCTGCGGCGACGGACTGCGTTCGTGTGCCATCCTGACGCGTCCGCCCTCGCTCTTCGACCGACTCATCGAGCCGCCGCTGGCAGTGCTGCGCGACTGCCGCGCGGCGCCGCCAGGGGGCGCTGCCGGCGTCTGCTCGGGCTCGGTGAGCACGCCGTCGTAACTGCAGCTGCGTTTCTCTTTCACCAGCACGCCGCCCGACGCGCCGCCGCTGCGGTGGCGACGCGGCGGCGGCGACGGCGCGCGGCCCTTGTTGTGGTGGGCGGGCCGCAGCGGCTGCGCGGAAAGGTAGAACATCTTGCCCGCGCGGCGGCGGTTGTCGAGCCTCTTCTCGGGTGTCGTGGCGCCCTCTGCCGCCTCGTCGTTGTAGTACAGGTGGCCACCGCTAGGTGAGCGCAGCAGCGTGCCCATCTCGTGCGTCGTGAACAGCTGGCCACCGTCGATTCCGTCGCCGGCGAGCAGCGAGTCGACCGACGTGCCGCCGCAGCACGAGTGATCAGTGGCGTCACCGTAGCCGTGGCTGGTCAGGCTCTTGCTGAGGTAGTCGTGACCGTTGGCGCCGTGAGCCGCATGGGCCGCATGCTTTGCTTTGCTCGTGTCTTCCTCCTCCCTGTCAACAACAATCGTATAGCGTGTGTCACATGCGCATTCCGAAAATCGATGAAATTTGCGGCTTTTGTGGCAATGTAAACCATGGCAACATTCTCACTGTTACACAGTGAGAATATACGTTGGAAATTCGATGCCAGAACATGGCCGTGTAATTAATGTAACTAAGTACCGGTCACAAGCTCTACGCCAAGAGTTCATTTTTATCTAGTAGATTTTTATAGTGAGATGCGTGCGTTCTCGATTAATTTTGGGTAATTATTATATATTATTAAATATATAAATTATAATATATTATGATAATTATTGGATAATTTTATTAATTTATTAATTTTAACTCATAATAAAAACTTCTTAACTTAAATTAAATTATGCGGTTTCTAAACTTAATTGCTCACCTATACTCGGTGTCTTCCTCTCCGTCAAACAGGTGTTGATAGCTGAGCGTGAGGCCTGAGTCCCGACTCAGGTTGGTCGGTGATGTCTGGTTGGTAGGAGACGCCTCCTTGCCTTCTGTGTCTATCTCCAGCTCGCACTCGAGACTATCCACTGATGAGTTGTCTCTAGCAAGTTGACCTGTGATAGACACGCGAGCATTAAGCATAGTTAAGTCATGTATGTTAATAATCAGCCACTACAAACAGAAGGTAGCCTTGGCATTAAAATTAGTTAGCGAGTAAAAAAAAGCGTGATTTCTGCTAGTGTTACAAGTTACAACTACATGAACTGCAGTATCTGTAAGAGTAACGCAATTAAACTACTTCAACTATGTCAACTATAATACCCGCTTCAATTACATATTCAGTTGTGTATATGTAACCACGACTATTATGTCAATTTTATTTGCGTCACTATTACATTTTACACTTTGCACGAAGTACTTGCGCATGCCACAATAATTATGAGTATTTTCAACAATATAGAGACCACACGTGTGCTAATTCTTTTCGAAGTGCTCTTCTAATCGACACTATAGGTCAGGGGTTCTTAACCTGTGGTCTATGGACCCCAAACGAGTCCGTGGATGGTCTTCAGGGGGTCGATTAACCTTATTGTATGCAAAATTTTGTGTTTATGTTCTTATGTACATTTTTGTGGGGAGGGGTCCGTAGCTTTCACCAGACTCTCAAAGGGGTACATGACTCAAAAAAGGTTAAGAACCACTGCTATAGGTGAAGATATATACATATTAATATTCGGTACGCATCTATTCTAGAAATAGCGCTTGTTACCTGTAAGCTCTCGCATACTGTGTGTGGAGTCGGAGTCATGTAGTGATCCGTCTCTATCCACAGGCTCTCCGAACAGCTCAGTGACGTCATCACCCAGCAGCTCCTTACAGTTCTCAATAATGAACTGGAGCGACAGCGGTCCCTGTGGATTGCAGACGAAATGATATGATGAGATACCGCCTACATCTTTCTACATAATCGATTCTCACATCCTTTCTACACATTTCGACATCTATTTGGACACCAAACAGCAATGTCACGCAACTATACAACCTTACAACCCGCGTGAGAAGTCCCCCCCTCTCTCTCTCTCAAACACACACACACACAAACACACACACAAACACGCACTAACACACACACACACACACACACACACACAGCACAACACACACACACACACACACACAACACGCGCAAACACACACAAACACACACACACACCACACAGCAACACAACCACAAACACGCACAAACACACACAAACACACACACACACACACACACCACACACACACACACACAAACACACACAAACCACGCACAAACACACATTTCACACACACCGCACCCCCCATACACAACCACACACACACACACACACACACAACCACGAATACAACACACACACACAAACAGCACACACACACACCACCACCAACAAACCACCCACCCACACAAACACAGCACCCACAAACACACCACGCGCACACCACACACACACACATCACACACACAACACACACACCAACAGAACACACCACACACACAGCACACACCACCACACACACACACACACAACACACACTCACACTCACCACCAACACAAACACTCTCACCACCCCACACACACCGTCCGCGCGCGCGGCGCGCGCACACCAACACACAGACACACACACCTCACCCTAACCCTACCTTCTGGGTAGCATCTGCCTCGATTTCCATCGAAGCGCCCTCTGGTGGCCACAGCAGGCTCACGCCGACGCAGATGCCGAGGTTTAATGCATTCATCTGGTTGTCGGCGCGGCGGCGGTCGATGTGCCACAGGACGCAGACGAAGTGTCTGAGTAGCTCGACGTGAGACGCTGGTAGCTTTCCAACCAGGCTGCGCCGAGAAAGAGAGAGAAGAGGTAAAAGGTTAGCGGCTATTCCACCTGGTAGACATGCATCAACTCCACCGATCTCATCAATGCTTGCCATTCACGCTTGCCATTCATGCTTGCCATTCACGCTTGCCATTCATGCTTGCCAATTCAACGCTGCTTATTTCAATACCTGCCAGTCACGCTTGCCGTTCACGGGCTCTCGATGCCATTTGGCAAGACTTTGAAACGTAGGTAAAAGAATTGCTCACGGTATATCTCCGTAACTGTAGCCGGGTTCTAGCGAGCTCCCGACAAACAAACTAGACTTCGAAAGGTCCAACGTGTGAGACCGCCACTACTAAACACGTTTACACTACTTCAAGATACCTGGAGCAGTTATCTGCTCCATGCGATCAGCACTATCCCTACCCTGCTAAGATATGCGCGCCTCTTGTCAATGTATCTCAAGTAGATTCATGAAACTTATTGTTGACACTTACGTTTTGAATTTGCACATTTCTGTGCAGTGTCCGTCTCCTCTACGGCTGCTGCCCACTCGTGGTAGAGGTTAGACATGAGGAGACAGTACGGCATGCTTCTGCAGAAATCCTGAATAAACACAACGGTGGCTGTCAAAGCTCTGTTGGCAGGTGTGCAATGAATGTTCGCGCGCAGGCACGGACGCGCGAAAACATACACACACACACACTCACTCACACACGACACGCACGCACGCACGCACGCACGCACGCACGCACGCACGCACACACACACACACACACACACACACACACACACACACACACACACACACGTACACACACACGCCGTGGGCTTTCATACACAATCGCAGGCTCATAAACACATGCGCACGTCCACTTCTGCATTCACAAGTATGCACGCACGGACGCACGCACGCAGACACGCGCGCTCACGCACCCGCACATATACACACACCCGTTAAAGCACTCACGCGCGCATACACGTATGTTACCTTGAGTACGGTTGCTGAGGTGAGCACCGAGATGTCGGCCATGCACACAGCCTCGCCCGTGTCGAGTTTCTGCTTCAGCTCGTTACAGACGCGCTTGTTCGCTGAGCGTCTGAAGATGCCCTGTGTGCGCGGACCCTGCGCGAACAGCTCCCTCAGTAGCTCCTGTACGCAAACACCGACGATTAACAACGTATAAATAATGCTAACATATGCGTAAGACGCAGCGTAGTCACAGCGTAGTCACAGGTCACAGCGTAGTCATATTTGAGTCAGCTGCCGTCGGCTAAACCTTAATAACCCGGCAGGGCTTGTGTGGTTATTGTTTAAACGTCGACTTCGCTTATACACGTTGGTAACATGACGTCTCGGTCACATCCCATGGTTAGTTTAACTTGCACTTATACATGCGATCAGTGAATACAATGCGTAAATTCACCCGTAGACAGATACCAAACCATCGATAAGTAATGGCCGAGACTGAAATCTTAACAGGAGTCATCAGGAGTGAATAACATCGATTGCTTTTATAAGTTGTTATCATAACAAAAATTGTGATAATCTTGTCATGAACAAATATTTGTTTTTTATTCACCCCTGGTACAATTTATACCGTACATCGCCCAGCGTGGCGATGAAGGGGGCGCAGTAAGAGAAGACGCCATGATCGCGAGAGGGAGAGGGTTACGTACCATGATGGGCTTCGGCAGGCTTCCTTCGGCGTCGCAAACATCGCTGAGAGGGTGGCGGAACAGCTTGCCCGTGGGGGTGCCAGCCGGAGAGCTGTCACTGCTGGGCGACTCCTGCAGCTTACCGGAGCGCTTGAACAGCGACTTTAGGTTGGCCGGCGAGCGCTTCTTGCTCTTCTTCGGCGAGTCTACGACGAGGAAATTATAAAGGTTAAAAGTAAGTTAATTATTTAGTTCATATTTATTTTTATTTATTTGTTTATTGTTAAGTTTATTTTTTCAAGTTTATTTAGTTTAGTTTACGTTAATTAAACTAATTAAGAGGAAAAATGCACGGCACGGTGAGTTTCCCTCCCTAACTATATATACACTGCCTGTGCCGCTCTTACGCTAAACTTCCCCCTCGCTGTTCTATAGTGCGTGCGTGGGACAGCAGCGACACTTCTGATTGCTGAACACGACTATAGCGACTTAATTCGTAGATAAGTAAACTCGTAGATACAGTTATGAATGGACAGCTACAGGTGAGGTAGCTACACGAACGCAGAAGCACCAAAAAAAAGAAAAAGAAAAAGAAAACAGAAAACAAAACAAAGGAGTACAAGAAAGCAACGGTCATATATTGCACATAACATCTACAGATGATAAGTCACGTTAAGCGATGTTGGAATAGAGGCGAGGGTGAACCACAGCTATACTCGGTAATCGCTGCAGCGAGCCAGCGCTTACCTGTAATTGTGGGTTTCTGTCGCTGCACGAGCCGGAACTGGCAGTGCGTCTGGTTGTCCGGCACGCATATCTGACCGAGGTCGAGCGGGCTGCTGAGGTCGTCGCCATGGCGACTGTCACGGATGAGGCTCATCAGGATGGAGTAGGGATGTTCGTGTCCGATGAGTGGGTACGTCTCCTCCTTTCCCGACGTCACCCACAGCTGGTAGTTGCCAGCATCTACGGCCTACACGACAGGCAAAGTCTTCAGCATACTACCCTTGTTAATGCACATGGTGTGTGCACGCGTGCGTGTTTGTGCGAGTGTGTAACTTCGTGTGCGTGCGTGTTTGCGCGTGTGCGAGTGTAACTGCGTGCGCATGCATGCGTGCGCGTGTGTGTGGCTTGTATTGAACACTCACATTGATCTCAAACAGGTTGCATGCCTTCTGGACACACTCGGCTGCTGTCTCCGTGTTCGAAATTGTCACCGACTTGTACTGAAGTGAAAAGTATATCACATACATAAATATCAGCGTGTGCTAACACATCACGTGACACCGCTGGGGAATGCTGTCACATATAGGAAATACTAAACGTATAATTCCTGCTCAATTTTGGAAATATCCTAACAGAAATATTGTGGGATAAGAGTCATGACTCGAAACCATCAATAACAGGCGGTACCATTTGGCAAAATTTCGACCATGCTGTTTAAGTTATTAAATGAGTTATTAAATCTTATTACTTACATGAGCACCGTTGTTGGAGTTAGAGACGTATATCTTCAATACAACAGTCTTAGGCACTTCCTTCTCTTTCCCCATCGCGATTAGTCTGTACAAATTAAAGCACATGATAGGTCAGTGAGATTATTAAATTTATTAAATTTATTAAATTTAATTCGATTAGGAATTATATTTCGTTAAAAAACTAACGAAAAACTGGTTATCGCTCGCCGTTAATTTATTTACTATTGCATAATAACTTGATTTGAACTCTATTACTAACTCATAAAAAATAAAATCGAATAATAATTAATGCATCACCTAATCTTACAGGTTCGTACAAACCTAAATGACGACCTCAATGTAAATGACGACCTCAATGTAAATGGCGAATAAAATGTTAGTTTCACGATTGTCCTTAATATTGCGCAGGCAGGCAGGCAGCACAACTCACTCTTTTAGCTTCGCCAGCCAGTTGTTCTTCAGCTGCGGCGACGCGAACGTCGCTACAACGTTCGTCGTGGGCCAGCCGATTACGAACGAGGTCTCCTGGTGCTTGGTGGCCTCGCAGACGATGCTCAGGCAGTCGCTAAACCACAGCTCGCAGACGCGTACCCGGTGCTTCAACTTGTACGACGTGCTGCTCTTACTGTAAGATGTGCATATAGACGCATTACTATACCGCGTATTATTATTACATTATTAAAAATGCGCGCCCTATATATTTATATATATATATTTATTTATTTATATATATATATATTAATATATATAATATATTAATAATATGGCGCCATATTATATATGCGCGTTTTATATTATTATATCGCATTACTCCAACAACATCGGAGCAGGGTGGCATTAACAGACAGCATGTAATAACATCTACAGGTAGTGGGGGTAACTGGCGCGTACACACGGCGGGCGATGCTACAGAGATTCGAATAGTGGCGATGCGCAGTGGAATTAATAATCAAAGAATTGTTCGTAGTATGAAATATAAACTTTAAGTTTGAATTTGTCATCTATACAGAGCGGCGCTGTCTTATAGTGATACACGCTGCTTATAGTGATCACACCTACTCCCATCATCTCTCAAGAGAATATGATTCCCCATATCTCGCAGATGTGCGCTGCAGATTTGAGGCAGTGAACAAAATTGTGATCCCTGTTATAGATGTACTTACTTGGGTTTTGCTATCAGGAGTAGATCACTGAAGACGAACAGATGTCTGTCCTGAACTTGCACGCCCTACAAGAAACGATCACAAACATCACTCAAACATTGAGGTAACCTGCCAGCCGACAGCTCTAATGTCAGCTGTTCATAGCACTCTGGGGTAACACCAAGATATAACTAGAGTCAATGATAACACAACATGCCGCTATGGTTCAAGGTTTACTTCTCATGCTCTCCTTTTAGATAATAACAAGCTCGAACTAAGTCAGTTAGTGAGGTCCGGTACGAAAATGCAAAACGGGAATAGAACCGCCATCCCCAGAACGCACCGTGCTGCAGAAACCACTCTTCCAAGATAAATTTCAAAAAAGAAAATGTCGGCAAGAACGTACCGACGTCAAGGTGACGGGTCCTTCCATCACATAGAAGCGGCCAGTGTTGTTATTGAGCGATGACCTAACAGACCTCGTCTCAATGTCCATCTGCGGCCTGAGAAAAATCCAGAAAAAAACTATTCATGTGTCACGTATCAATAATGGACACAATTGTAACCATTATGTCGCTGCGTGTAGCGGGTATTGTCGCAGGGGGTCAGTCACGATGGTTGTCTTTGTTACGCACGGCTGCTGCAAGTGACAACAAGCGGTTCGGGCGTTTTACAACGCTCGATTGCCTACACATATGGGAACCAGCTTACCACATTTAAACTAACAGAAGCTAGGGTGGAAACTGTGGCAAGAATAACACAGAGATGCATAGTCGTTTATTGCGCACGGGAGCACAGCCGCTCTTGAGTACGCTACGCAGGCTGGTGCCCTCTATTGTGCAGATATTGCGAAAACATTTGGATATGGTAATTTCTTCACGCAAATATAGGCACTAGGTTATACAAGTGGGGTGTCAGGAAGTAGCAACGCATATTTCACCACGATGTGGATTATGCGTACTAACAGATTCGCAATAGTGTGATGAATGAATGATGAACTTACGATAACGAGAGTGTGAAGTTATTTTTGTAGCCTTTGCCTGCAAACGTCTTTCTTCTCTGTAACGTCTTGGCTTTCTGAAAACGTAAACAACAACCACATCATGAAATGACTGAAAAGAGCCTTCAAATTCTGGAATTTGTGCTTTCCTTAGGTATATATATATTATATTATTTACTTATATATATATAATGATTGATTATAGAGTGCACCTACTTGAGGGTAGATGCCCAGCAGGCCTAGATTGTCATTTGGGAAAAGGTTCTGCACTTTCTCCAGCCTGTACTCATTCTGCACATCTGCGTGAACCACGTCCTGTGGCTCCGATAGCTGCTTCATCATCTGCAATAATTGACACTGTGTTATATGTGTACCGATAGGTAGCGCCACTGTTGAAGACTTGGTACCACGAAACACGATCAAATCATCCTGAGGCTGTGGTGCTTATCTGCCGATATAGTGTCAATAACAAATATAACATAGTGTATATAATTCATTCTATGCGTTTAGAACATGTGATGTCCATATATATATATATATATATTTTTTTTTTATATATATAAATGCGTGATGTGTGTCGGGCGCGCGTGTGTGTGTGTGTGTGTGCGCGCGAGCGCTCGCGTCTGTGGATGTATGCGTTCGCATCTGTGCGTGTGCGTGTGTGCACGCGCGTCTGTGCGCGCTCGTGTGCTTGAGTGTATTTGCTATATTAGAAACTCACGGTGCTTGTTCTGGCAGATGCTCTGTTCAGTTCATCAAAATCAGGATGCACAGACTGAGTCTCTAGCAACAGCTCCTGGATGTACTTCTCATAATTCCATAGCCTTTCAACCTGGAAATAATACAGAATAAACTAAGTTACCTTGAACAGCCAGCACGCGGCTATGTAAAAGCTAGGTCATCTCCCAGCGCACGCGCATTTTGTATAGCAGCAAGTAAGACTATAATCTCCTAGAGTAGGTGTCCTGTCACCTGCCTGTTGCTAACTAATAAGACTGCCTCTCACCGCAGGATGACCCAATTGCTGCACCAAATCGCTGCACCGAAACTACAGGGCGGCCATCTCTAAACCCATCTGCTAAAAAAACTGCAAAAAAACACCTGCCGCGGGGAAGGCTTTCCTGTCTATAGAACTCGCAGAGGATTTGTAGGAGACGTACAAAACGACGGTTGCAGCCGATAGCATCGGCAGTAGGATCAACCTATACGTACATCCGATCCACGCATCCTCCACAGTTCACCATTCTCGTGGCTAAACTGCAACAACCCCTCTCAGCGGGACGCCACTGCGCTACAAAACACGAACGAAATCGTGTATCGAGGATTCATGTCTTTGCCCGGTAAGTTAAACGTAGGAATGCGTCTTCGAATTCCTAGCATTCCCATGTTGACGCGCGACAAAACACGAACTAAATCGTGATTCGAAGATTCATTTCTCTGCCCGATAAGTCAAATTTTAGAATGCGCCTTCCCATTCCCATGTTCACGCGGCAGCGTGCGCTCATTTGCCTATCAGCACTCATCATGTATTCACAACGATCGTACCCTGTCACGCCGCGCTCACGGACTACCTAGCTCTATACTTGTGTAGAAGAATCGATGGCGCCGGTAGAAAGAGATGTTCATCTACCACACGGCATACAATGATCCTCACACAACACTCTCTTATAATAATGATGACGTCACTATTATAGAAATATACACTCAGTGGCTGCCCTACGGCCCATATTTCCTTCCTTCCCCCACACACGCGCTCGACCCTAATAGAATCTAGTTTTGCATTCACTGCGTGTCACACCTTCACTAGTTTGGTTTTGCGAGTCCGTTGAGAACCGGTCACCGGGTGTCGTTCGCTCGATGACGACTAACACGGCATTACGATTGTAACCGAGTCACAGGTGCAAAGACAAGGGAAATAGATGGGAGAGTTTTAAACCCACCCACGTCGGGTGCGCGCGTGCGGTAATAAAACAAATTGGTTCCTTCTTAGCAGGGCAAGTGTGCACGGCGTTCGTACACCGTTTGTCGGATAAATGTATAGACACGACCGTCCAACATCAATAAAACTCTCGTTTTATTATGAAGACCTACTTCCAACCATCCTCGGCACCCATGACTCTTTCTCTGAACAGTCGGTCAGTCTCCTACCGCCGTTCCTCTGCATGCAGCTGTCCCACATATCAACGAGTGTATGGAATCTAACGCACACACGCAGCAGCAGCCGCGTGTTTGCTGCCCCACCAACCTATATTCACGCATCCTGTGCTCACGTGCTATAGCGCCTTATCAAAACCATCGTCGCGTCGACACAGCAAAGAACGAGAAACACAAGGCATCGCGCCGATGCCATCGCTTTATTATGTCGTCAAACAAAAGAAGCCATTAACTAATCTTCGCTCGACTGCTGCGCGGATCGTTGTTTCGTGCAGGTATGCAGGCAGGTGGCGGCGTCAATCGGCCCCCGCATGCAGTGTTTCGGTACGCGCAGCAGACGGGAAACACTTGCGTGCGAGCAAATATTGCTACAGCTCGCCGAAGCCTATCAATGGCCCTCTCTGCCGCCCGTGAGCAAACACCGTATCGCAACAAACCTTCATCTCTGCGTTTGCGATGCTCTGCGTGCGATTTATTACGCGATTATGATTGGGAATGAAAAATTGAAGGAGCTAATCGGTTCTTCGTGAGTTTAATGCTGGCGCCGGAACAACGACGCCGCGGTGGCGTGCTACGTGGTTTCGAGAATGCAAATGTATTCGGTAACCTTCGGCATTGTCCCTAGCGTTCTACAACGTTTGTCTACGGCAGGCAGTCTCATCCGTAGCACGTAATCAGTGGAGGCCACGATTATACATCACATGCGTAAAACGTAGACCTAACAGCCACATAGAACGGTGTCCGGTCCACTCGGTTCGCAGTTGACCGAGTTGACGAGTCTTGAGATCGGTGAGCTCGGTTCGTGAGATGAGTTGACGCGTCTGGAGATCGGTGAGCTCGGTTCGTGAGATGAGTTGACGCGTCTGGAGATCGGTGAGCTCGGTTCGTGAGATGAGTTGACGCGTCTGGAGAACGGTGAACTCGGTTCGCCGGCTAACTCGTGAGATGTTTCACACGCCCTAACTCTAATATCTCGCGAACGATTTGAGTTACATTTCTAAAGTTCTAGATACATATAAACACATGTCTTAGCTATGGTTTCTGTGAATTTTGAGTTTATTGAAGCACGAATAGTTTAATTAATTACCAGAAATATACGTACGCGCGGTATAGTCATAGGCTAATATACGCGCGGTATCGTCATAGGCTAATATCTCGCGAACGATTTGAGTTACATTTCTAAAATTCTAGATACATATAAACACATGTCTTAGCTATGGTTTCTGTGAATTTTGAGTTTATTGAAGCACGAATAGTTTAATTAATTACCAGAAATATACGTACGCGCGGTATCGTCATACGCGCGGTATCGTCATAGGCTAATATCTCGCGAACGATTTGAGTTACATTTCTAAAATTCTAGATACATATAAACACATGTCTTAGCTATGGTTTCTGTGAATTTTGAGTTTATTAAAGCACGAATAGTTTAATTAATTACCAGAAATATACGTACGCGCGGTATCGTCATACGCGCGGATACGCGCGGTATCGTCATAGGCTAATATCTCGCGAACGATTTGAGTTACATTTCTAAAATTCTAGATACATATAAACACATGTCTTAGCTATGGTTTCTGTGAATTTTGAGTTTATTAAAGCACGAATAGTTTAATT
>NW_014577066.1:687851-706760 GCF_000485595.1 Priapulus caudatus | reverse complement strand
GTGTGTGTGTGTGTGTGTGTGTTGCGCACACGCAAACACGCACACGCGCGCGCGCGCGCACACACACACACACACATATATATATATATACTGTTAGTCGTGCTTCAATATACTAAAAATTTACAGAAACCATAGCTAAGACATGTGTTTATATGTGCTTCAATATACTAAAATTCGCAGAAACCATAGCTAATACATGTGTTTATATGTGCTTCAATATACTCAAAATTTACAGAAATCATAGCTAAGACATGTGTTTATATGTATCTAGAATTTTAGAAATGTAACTCCAATCGTTCGCGAGATATTAGAGTTAGGGCGTGTGAAACATCTCACGAGTTAGCCGGCGAACCGAGTTCACCGTTCTCCAGACGCGTCAACTCATCTCACGGACCGAGCTCACCGATCTCCAGACGCGTCAACTCGCCACACGTACCGAGTTGGCAGGTGAACCGAGTTGACACGTGTGAGCACATAGAACGATGCGCATGCATCACGCTGCATATACCGCCACAAACACAAGGAATTAGCCCAAATCAATTCTCACATGCACTCTTCAAGGCACCTTAGGCGCCACACGGAGATATGACTCGCGTGAAAATGTGACAGAAGCCCACCGACGATCTAGTCTACCACCAAATATCGCTGGGTAGGGGAAGAAAAGATGGGACAGACGTCGGTAGATTGATGGGAGCATGTGTCCCACAATACGCGGAAAGGGAGGGGTGCTAGCAGAAGCGTGTGTAAATAAGAACATCCTGCTCGCAGGGATGGGATTGGGGTAAGGGTTGGGGGTTGTCGATGATCCATCAGGATGTATGTACAGAAGTTTCTGAAGCCATACTGAGGCCGCACGTTACCTGCTGGACGGTGCCACGGTGATCCACCCGAGACAGCTCCGGTGAGGAGAACGACTGCAGGAATCTTTCCGGGCGCGAGACAGCAGCTGGCACCACTGCAGACTGCATCGTGTGTCTGCGTCGCCACGAGAATCCAATGCCAATCGACCCCACCCCAGGGGCGTGGGACGACCCGACCCCCGGGCTGTCCGACCCCACCACGGGGCTGCTCGGTCTCACGGCGCAGTCCGGGAGCACGTAGGAAATCGTGTATCGTCGCTTGCGGCGACTCAGCTTTGTCGTGAGAGTCATGGCAACCGATCGCGCTCCGAGTCCGGTGATGAGGATGAGGATGCTGGTCGCTTAGGGATGCTGCGGATGATTCGCGGACGCGGACTCTCGCGCTGTCAGGCAATAGCGAGTTTTACGCAATTTACAGGAGCTGTAGCAGCTCTGACGCGGGTGTCGAGAGATGGCCGGCACTAGTGCTGTGTAGCGGCATATTTCACTCGTCTTTGGCGCTGGCGCTAACGTGCGGTTATCATAGAACCCTGATGATACCCAATCCACACGCGCATGCGCCCGGCGACAAATAAACCGAATATCCCAGTCACATGTATCTATATCCAAGATATCTGCGTCGAATCAGCAAGGCAATACCGCACCGCAGCGGGGAATGTTGTCGAAGTAAACCTCGGAAAAAATAGCAAAGCGCCAGCGCTCGACGCGTCGAGTCAACATCCGATTACACTACAGAATACTTCCCACAACGTCTTGTAAACTCAATCACGTATCCGCGCGCACACGAGCAGCCAAGCGCCGGAATTCCAACACGCGAACGCACTCGAGTCCATAAATAAAGACTGCCTGTCCACCGGTTCTCCGTGATGGTATTGAGACGGGAGCAATCCGCGGACAGCAGGCGCGCGTACGTCCGGGCACGTAAGAACACGGCGGGCCTACTGGTTCGAGGAGCAAGAACCGGTGCGGCGCGTAAGCCTATCTGCGCACCTATTCTTCTCGGTAGTGCTCGCCGATCTACGGGTGCAAACTATTTCTAACCAGCAGTTAGATAGTTCTTTCTCGCGAGAACAATGCCGTTGTGACAATGCCTTAATATAGTTGCGAAGATCTGGTTTTACGGGATCGCTTGCCGCTGCTTGTTTGTCTGCTGCTCAGCGGGAAGGCGCAGCAACACGCGCCCATCCCCGCTTGTGGCCGGACTACGCCTAACCGGACACCGTCTGCTACCACTGAAATAACAGGCTAAGCTGCAGCCGTGTCAACACTGCGGTGTCAACTATGTTGCGTCGCGGTGGGAGAGGATCAGGCTAATGACGCGTGGCATGAGGCAGAAACTGACATGTTGACGGGCATGTTGACGGCTGCTGTGCTGGTAACGTCTCGCCTGATAAAGCGCTTGCTAGACATCACTTTGTGGCGCCAATGCAACCATTGCTGCCCACTATAAGCTGTTGTCTCAATCGCAGTCGGATTGCTACACAGCATAATGTATTTTAATTAATTTATTATTATTATTTATTATATATGTGTTTATTGTTTTACCATCTGCGTGCGGAGAGATGAGAGTGCGTGAAGACGCACCGTGTAGAGGCAAGGTCGCTGCGGATATCTCTTGCCTATGGCGCTCATTTTTTTTGGCAACGTTTCGCATTAATTCACACCAGACATAAATTCCTGATCATCCGACCTTCTCCGTCCGCACGGAATAAGAACTTACTAACGCACGTCAAATACCTGCGCAGAAGCGACGCAATGGCACGTAGTTTCGCATGCGGATCCGAGTTTCGTCGCTCAGTCCTACGTCTATTCCTACACATCGCAGCGCTGCTGCTAGCAGCTGGCTGTCACATGCCATCGTGGCAGGTGTCAACGACAGCATGCAGCAGTGCCCCGTTACGAACGCGTGTAGACAAGCACACGAGAGAAGCGTGTAGACAAGCACACGAGAGAAGCATGTAGACAAGCACACGAGAGAAGCGTGTAGACAAGCACACGAGAGAAGCATGTAGACAAGCACACGAGAAGCAGACGCGTACGACCGAGAAAGCGGCAATAAACCTACAAGTAAACGCCGCTGTTAAAAAATACCACTCGACGCTGGCTATACTCACTCCGGTTGCTAATGATGCATTCCAGGCCGGCTGTCTCGTGAAACTAGCAGAGCGTCAATGGCTCGCGCCTATCGCCGCCATTATGGCTACGTTATAGTGGCTGATTATGGCCAGTGAAAACCCGAGTGGATGAAAAATACAGTGCTTAACGTCGAGTCGGTCTAACGGCCCATGTTTTACACTTTCGCTCATGTTGGGGAGGGAAGCAATCTTTTTTAATGGGTTCATTCGGTTGTTTGTCGAGTCTGTCTTGCTCGAACCTGTTTAGAGACTTATTAAAAGAAAATTGAGTAGGGGAAGGGGACAGGATTTCCCGCCAATTTCGGTATTGGCGGTTCAGTCCGAGTTTGCATGTTTTCAGTGCGGAGTAAGAAGATAAAGACGGTTGCTTGGACACACATACGTGCCGCTATAATCGTCCCCTTAACTATAGCTGTCCAATTACTTTACAGTTTCCCGGGCCCCAAAAGATGCATGACAGTGTAGGAGTCATCAAACTCATGTTACGAATGACCGGTCTCACAGTATTGTATTAACGCAAACTGGTGGGCGTAAGAGGGAGGTGGAAAAGGAAGATGAACAAAGAGCGAGGCGGAGAGAGTACAACAAACGGAGATAAGAGAGGTCTATGCAGATAGGTAGTTTGATAGATAGGTGAATTAATATATATATATATATATATATATATATATTATATATATTTAGAGAGGCTGAGCAGAGAGAGAGAGAGAGAGAGAGAGAGAGAAAGAGAGATAGATAATTACTGATAGTGTTATATTACAAGAGAAATAAAACGGCAATGAGGGGGTAGGGTTGGAAGAGAGCGTGGTGGATGGTGCGAGAGAAAGGAAACACCGTAATAGACACCGGAGGAGAACGGAAGAGTTCACTGCACTCACTTGTCTATAAGCGCAGCTATCTATTTCCACGCGCCGCGAGTCTACGTACGTACGTAGGCCCGGGACAAACACCACGATACGACTGCGGCTGTGGCGCACGATTTATGTGGAATTAAATCACGAAGCAGTTCGCGCGAATGGGCGACGAACGAGAAATGAACTGGCGCGCGAGCTCAACGACAAACATTTCGTCGCAGATCCACACAGAAGAGCGTGCGCTAGATTACTCAGCACGCTAGCTAATCCCACTACTCCGTATTTGCTCAACACGCTGCATGAGGCAGCAGATTGTTCGGGGGGTTAAAGGAGGCACGCGGGTGGAGGGGAAGGCATTCACCTCTCAGAGCCCAGACCAGAAGCTGCCATGCAGAAAGTAGCAATGTCTCCCTCCATCCTCTCTCCCTCTCTCTCGCCTCTCGCTGGCTCGGTCTTCATTTCCGCTGTCTGTTTATTTATGTCCATATATTCTTCTCACTCTTCCCTCTCGCCTTACTCCCTCGCCCTCTCCTCATTCTCCCTCTCTCCAACTCCTTATCTCTCTCTCTTTCTCGCTCGGTCGCTGGTTCGTTCTTACTGGCTGCTCTCTGTAAATCTGTGTCTGCATCTTCAGTTCGCTCTACTCTCCCCCTCGTTCTTGCTGTCTCTCTCCCTCTTCTCTCTCGCCCCCTCTATCTCTCTCTTTCTTTCCCCCTTTCACACCCCATCTCTCGCTTTTGCCGGATTCTTCATTGAGCCAACAGCCATCGGTGGGCCCCCTGCATGCGGTCACAGGAACAGCCGTTAGCTAGCAGCTCGCAGGACGCGTGAAATTAAACAAGGCATTCGGAATTTAATCGCTACCATAGAACTTTAATCCCTAAATTACGTCGTGGAATTGTGCGGATTGATCGCGACACACGCACATCGCTCCTGGCGGGCGATGTTTATACTCGATGCTCGCTGTACGCATGCGCATGGGGTGCATTACGCGAGGTTCGGGTTAGCGCACTCGTGTCTGCGTGTGCGCACGCCTGTGCATGTGATTTTCTGTAAGACTACCTCCACCAGTCAACACTCCCGCGCCGCAAGACGTGTACCGATTTAAGAAACGGTAGTTGCTTTCTCTCCTTTTCCTCCTCTCTCTTTTTGTCTGTCTCTCTTGCTCCTCCCCCTCTCTCTCGTGCTCTCTCTCTCTCTCTCTCTCTCTCTCTCTCTCTCTCTCTCTCTCTCTCGCTCTCGTTCTCTTACCCACACACGTTCTCCCTCGCTCTCTTTCTCGCGCGCTTCCTGTCTCACTCACTTACACACTCTCCCCCTCTCTCTATTTCGTCTTCAACCCGTTCTTCCGCTATAACGTCAGTCACGTAAAATGTAAAACCATTTACAACAATAAACACCCGTCGAATGGATTGGTGATTAATTTCACTTTCGTAACGAATGTCTCTCTCTCTCTCTCTCCCACTCACACACTATCTCT
Source organism: Priapulus caudatus (assembly GCF_000485595.1). Taxonomy (NCBI): domain Eukaryota; kingdom Metazoa; phylum Priapulida; class Priapulimorpha; order Priapulimorphida; family Priapulidae; genus Priapulus; species Priapulus caudatus. Next base: position 701,431 of record NW_014577066.1, on the reverse strand, counting down.
CTCATAACTCTTATCGGTATCGTAACGTGCTCGCATGCTATATTACCGACAGGGCTACACTCAACACAATGGAATCCTCAGAAGAAGAGATTAACTTAAGCTAAAATAAGAACTCGCCAGTGAAGGTGTGAGAATAGAAAGCAGGAAGGAGTGAGCATAATGGGGTTAGAGCCAGTAGCCAAGCAAGCAGGCACTGATTAACAGCAGCGAAAGTACATACACAGTAGGTGAAACAACAGCGCGTTGCTGGCCGAGCAAGCAATTTGTGAATGCTCGCAAATAATTACCAGTAATCTGCGTTACGTAAGCTTTCTGCGACTGTGAGTACAGGAAGAAGTGGAGAGAGTGGTGCGTAGCGGCTCCTTAACGGAATAGTTCATGGACACAGCGTGGCGAGTGAGCGTGTAGGGGTAGGAGCCCGGGGACTGGTTAGGTTTAGGAGAGGGAACGGGTCGGGGGTTGTTGGATGAAATCAGGTAAAATGAAGCGACGAGATATAGAGGAAGAGAGAGGGACAGGAAGGGAAGGGGTTCGGACGGAGGTAGGAAGAGAGTAAAAGAGATTAGGACGACAAGAGAATGAAAAGAGGGAACGGGGGTAGATATATTTGTAAAACGCAAAGGAAAAGAGAATATTAACGATGAAGACACAAAGATAGTGAGGGAGGGTGGGTGAGACGGGAGAGGGTGATACTGACACGCACGTACGCACGCGCGCGCACGCACGCGCGCGCACGCGCTTACGATTGAGAGCGAGAGAAAGAGAAAGAGAAAGAGAAAGAAAAACGTTCCACATCTTAAAAGTAAATTTCCGTTCTAATTATATTATTATAAGGAGTCTCTCTATTCTCTCTATTATTCACTCCTGTTATTATCATACACAGGTATCCGAACATACAGACAGACATGACCTACCCCAGACATATCGCGACTGATGAAGAACGCAAATGAGGATTCTATACATCTTCAGATGATATGGACGACATGGTGCTTCTTTACACGCTACCAGGTATAATTTTCCGACGCCTTCCCTTTACGCATTTACCGAGACCAAGCATGTACACACAACACAAATCTTTCCATTCAACACATGCGAGTTTTAAACACTTAGCGCAGCTAATAACTATAAGACAGAGGAGGGTTAGCACCACGCACACAGAAAGAGAGTTCATAGACCTACATTATGAGCGGTGGCGATCGGAACAATAGAGAGAGCTACGGGCGAGCGACGGGTTGTTGCAGCTGCCTGCCAAGGTCCCTAATAGAATTACATCACGCTGACCAACTCGAGGAAGCTGGCACACGCGAGAGGAAAGGGTTCTCCTTAACACTTCAGAGGTCATTGGCCAAACAGCTAGAATATGAAGAAGGGGAGATTCAGGAAGCAAGGAAAGGACCGGTACGTGCTTGTCACCCAACAAAAGGACGGGTACATGCTTGCCAAATCAGAGACGGCGAGTTGTATGCTAGCTGAGATGCATGCGGGAGGTTGAATCACGGTGATGTGTAAGCCTAAGTTAGAGGGTATCTTTCCCCGATAGCAATCTTGGAAGAATTTTGAAAAAAAGGCTGCTTCCCGTTAAAACTAATTTTCTGGATGTGCTAGGCTGCTTGCTTCTGATCACGCATATACGCGCAGGCTCCCCTTAAATACTCAAACGCGCGCACATACTTACACGCGCAAACACCTACACGCACACATCTATCCACAAACACACGCGCGCGCAACGGGTTGTAAATCAACTCGTATAGTTATTGCGATCATCTTACTAATGATCACGTGTGCGTCACACGAAACAAACCCCCCCGAAGAGCGATTTATGAGAAAACTTGTTTAGCAGCAAGACTCGCTGCGTTGTAGCGTGGCAGCGACCCTATACCGTCTCGCGCCATCTATGCTGACAAGCAACTAACTAAATACGTAATAGAATCACAGAAGGCACTGCGACACTCCCGTTCTCTTCCTCACAACAGCTCAACTTTCCCACTCTTCTTCAATAACCAACAGTTCTCCTTCATCTCACTCTGTGGTATAATAATTGCTACCGTCACTAATATATTATTATTTTCCACTTTCCACCACGATCCAGAACATAGCCACAGGCGCGATAGCTACGCATCAGCCATATAAAACATATATCTCAGCCGAATGGATAGTCGACCAGAGGTTTTACGAGGTGTACAAGAGGAATTTATTATTGGCGTTCATAACGAGATGGAACGCAATTCAACGTACACATAAAGAGGCGGGTTTAGTTCCACGTGTAGTGGAAATTGATTTCAATGTCATGATATGATGTAGCAATGTCTTTCTCGAGTTCTTCCTCTTCTTTATCCGCTCTTCCGTTCTTTTTACTTTCTCACTGTCTACACCCTCCTCATATGTTTTCCTCACTTTCTCTATCTCCCTATATATATATATATATATATATATATATATATATATGCGGGAGAATGAGAGACGATTCTATATATTATATATATATCATATATATATATATATATATATATATATATATATATATAGAATCGTCTCTCATTCTTCGCTTTTTCTGCCTCTGTCTTTCTGCCTCTGCCTCTGCCTCTGTTTTGCTTTTTAAACGACTATTTGTCATTGTCTGCCAGTCTTAAAATACGACTATATTAAAATTAATGTTCACTTAAGTTACGACAAATTAATTAACAACAAAGTTTGAGTAACATATTCTATAATTGTATCGGTAGTGAACAATTGGCTGGCAACGCCGAGTAACATAATACGGTGATAAACTGACATGCAAAGCGCTTGTCAGAATGTTTTTGTTACATCTTTTATTTGTTTTTGTTTTTGTTAAAACTAACAGCCAATTACGTACGCCCATTATTCCACTCGTTTTCATTCACTGTCAAGTAACGACTTTTTGCGGCATTAAATAGACAATAGTTCTACAGATTAATATACAGCTTTGTTGCGAATCAGCTTTAATGAAGGGCACTGGGTCGACTGTCACAGAAAGTTGGACACTTGCGCGCTTCAGCCACCAACGAGATGCGAAAAAACGCCTTGCTTGAACGATGATCGGAAGAATGATTACAGACAGAAGATTTAGTCACACACATACACACACATACACACGCAGGCGACTACTGTGGTCCTTACGTACAAAGACAGCACTGTTTGTAAGGGCAGTGGGTCATCTAAACAACCACAACAGCACGCACACGCACATAGGCGCATACACATGCAAGCACGCACGTACGCACGCACGCACGCACACACGCATGCACGCACACACGCACGCACGCACGCGCGCACACACACACGTACCCAAGCATGCTATCACGCACATAACGTGTATAGACAGACCCCCATGCACATACAATCGCACACGCTCGGAGACACTGTTTACAAATAATTCCACCAGCGGATGATTTTATATGAGCGCACTACCGCATTAGTATCATTTTCAGTATAATAAACAACAAATAAATATCTCTTTTGAAATTATATATAAAGAGCTATATTTTCGAAACTTATCGTTGGGTCGATGGTCATTGATCGTTTGGTGGTTTAAGTGCGCGCTGTATTTGCTTATGCTGCTTCTCCCGCTTCGCATTTTACATGTTCTTGTAGTTCTTGTAGAACATGAGCATTAATTTAATAAGGTATTGTATCATTTCAGTTTTCCCGATTAGTTTTACGAATAAAATTGTTACTGTGGTGTTAATAAACAATGCCATAACATGGAAAATCACTAGTAGCCCTTGGTTGTTTTGCATCGATAGTAAGTTGGTGAAAAAAAATTTTGTATAATTTATACAGTGCATGAACAACCTAAACTCTGACCCAAAAACATCAGCGCTTAGAAAATATCTCAGTGCGTGCGTGTAGTTCTAAGAAGGTAATATTTGCTTTTCTTGGCTATACTATACATGTACAGTTTAGCGGTACAATGTAACAGATAATGTTATTTACTTTTGCCCTGCACCTACACAACACTTTTTTACGCCCACAGAGAACCACCCACGTCTGATTCGACACACAACAGAACAAGTGTATAAGTCACTTCCTCAATAAATAGAAAAGTCATTTTTAAAGTGCAAAGTATATAGGTAAGCTAAGCCCGAGGCTTCATGCAGGTACACACCCTGCTGCGCTCAGAGGGATACATGTTGGAGATAGGCACGCGGGGGCGCCACCACGAGGAAGTGTTAAAGTCACATTAGCCATGACGCAAAACGTCAACAGAGGTTCAGGTGGTTCTCGCAAACCCACAAAACGCACGTACGCTCGTATGTACGCACGAACGCTCTCGTATGCACGCACGCTCGTACGCACGCACGCTCGCTCGTACGCACGCACGCTCGTACGCTCGCTCGCACGCACGCACGCACGCACGCACGCACGCACGCACGTTCGCTCGTACGCACGCACGCTCGTACGCACGCACGCTCGTACGTACGCGACTAACTAAAACGTATTTTATCGCAATGAGGAGCAGTAGTAATTACCGTTGCGACTGACTGCAATCGGTGTTACAGTAAGTAACGCCCTCTGGTGTTAAACGAGATACTTATGACCGGAAACTGGAGCAATAACTGATTAATTATTACAAAGAGATAGAAATTAGAGATAAACTTCTACCCACATTTAGAATTTATACGTGCACACTTGGTGATGTTAGTATAACACGGCCTGTCACGCACATTTGCTCGACGCCCTGACCATCGGCGAGTTCATTTATAGATAGATAAATTAATAAATTAATAATTATATATATATATATATATATATGCATATGGCGTACACGCACATGCACACCCGCCCGCGTGTACACAGACACGCACTATATATATATATATATATATATATATATATATATATATATATATATATATATATATATATATATAGGTTTTATATAGGTTTTTGGGCCACATAACATCTAAGGATTATAAATCTAACCATTTTGATGTGAGTATTTGTTGCCATAAAACGCAAGTAGATATGCTTCACACAGAATAATTAATTTCTTTTCTCTTATCCGATTAAAAATTTCATTAACCAGTTCAAATTTCTTCGAACAAATAACAGCGGATATATACGCGCCGTGCGTGTCGAAGTGTCTGAAAGGGACCGATAGAACTAGAAGCGAGATACAAGAATTTGACCATGAAAGATAAACGGGAACACAAACAATAGTCACGTACACACATTGCGATGTGCCCCGCATAGCGAACAACACGATATCCTGAAACATGCGATTGAAATGTTAGGAACAACGTAAATGTGATAAAAAATTGTGTTCAGATATCTTTGAATCAGTACTTCATCAGTGAATTGTCATCAGATACTCGTAATCACGACCGTGAAATATGATGAATAATATGTGATCACATCATGTTAGTGATGTACAATTAAGGATATACAATCACGATGTGATATACGATTAGTAGAATGCGCAATAAACAATATATGCATAGAGTGTGATGATAATATAATATGATATAATATATATATAAATATATGATGATGATGATGATGATGATGATGATATAATATGTGATGACCCACTACGCACATTTAGCAACTTGTTGGTAATGACGAGTGTTTCGGCGGCATTATAGTAATAACAACGTTATAATATGATATAATATATATATATAAATATATGATGATGATGATGATGATGATGATGATATAATATGTGATGACCCACTACGCACATTTAGCAACTTGTTGGTAATGACGAGTGTTTCGGCGGCATTATAGTAATAACAACGTTATATTATTATAAAATAGAATAATATAGAATATTAATATAAATATTATTACACAATAACTGATAACTACCCGAGCACGGGATCAGCGCCCAAAACGTCGCAATCTCAATGACATGCTACCACGCCCCATGGGTGAAACACGAAAACTAAATGTTTTGATTGGTGCGCCCAGGAAAGTCTGTTGTCTTCGTTTGCAGACCTTGGTTGTGCGCGCGACCACCGCCGTTGATTCACGCTACAAACGCCCTTGCGCTTTAAATAGTCGCGCAATGTCGAGCAAAGGTCACCAATTTAAATCCCACAGACCGCGCAAAACGACGCTAAACGTTTGACTATAGGCACGATTATTACCACACGCACACGCACACGCACACGCGCACGCACAGGCGCACGCACACGCGCACGCGCACGCACACGCACACGCACACACACTCGCACACGCACACGTACACACACACACACACACACACACACACACATACAGAGAGACGCGCGTTGTTTACCGCGAGTGAGAGACATTGTAATCACGAAGCGGTGACTAACAGAGCGGGAACTATGTGTGTATAGATAGCGCGAAACCTAGAAGCAGTGAAACGTTCGATGTTATTACACGCTAGGCGTGAAAATAAAAGCGAGTCATTTCGATAATATAGGCGCTTGTTTCAAACTCGGTGTTGCTCGATGCTTCGCGCTTTAACTATCGGCGTATTACTAGGTTCTCGACCATGTAAAAACATGTACGAATATTCATGGATGAATGACGAATAAATACATGGCCGGTGCTGGGAAGTTTTTTCATTATCGCACATATAGCGACGGCCTGCGATGGGAATATGAAGGAAAACGACTAGCGGTGATAGAAACAACGAATGTGATAATTAGCGCGTTAGCATGGGTACTACTACTACTATTATTATTTTTATTATTATTATTATTATTATTATTATTATTATCTTACAGCGCCAACTTTTCCGCTTAATAATCTGGATTCTGAGAGGAAGTTCTACTGGCTACTCTCTCTCTCTGACTAATAAAATTATCAGATATAAAATTGAGACGATTTTGGCAAAGGATAGGTAGAAATATAAGTGTAGCCTGACGCATAAATTACAGACACAGTATTCAGCGTTGTAGGCTCATCTCCTGCAAACAAACAGGATGTTCGGCTAAGTGTGTCTGAAGCGGTTAACAGGCAAGTGGCAGCGTATAATAATAGCTTTATAGTGTATTGATACACTGCGAATTTAGCCTCCCCTACTCCTGCATCATTAGATGGAATTAGTGTAAGCCATGCAAAACCAGCACAGGGTTAGACTAGTGGCTGCAATAGAACACCATAGAGGTATTAGGAAGAATACCGCTGTGTCAGTGAAACAAGCACAGTATAACTTAATGTCTACTGGGGTGCGAGTGATACACGTTTATACTGTACGTTATTTTATTCTGGGTTAGATAGAATTGAGTGCTGGATTGTTCTTAAACTAGATCAAGAAAATATTGGGGTTATATAATTCAGAATAATAAAGCCGATGCCCACGCCATTATATATATATATATATATATATAGCATTATTACATATATTGCCCATTATTATGACGTAGTGCATTTATTCAATATAAACTGAGATGATTATCTGATTTTTGCCCTGAAATAACACGACCCATCTATTAACGAGTGAGCTGGTGGATGGACCAACCAAAAAATATTATTTTATTTGTTGCGCATTCAGTATCATTAGTCTGAAAATCTGTTATTATACACAACTGGTGTAGTGCAGTGATGTGCAGGTAATTGAGCAATAAAAGAAATGCTGCCCGCTCTGCTGGCTTCTAGCAATAAGTCATCTGAGGGTGGCCTATTTTGTGACTACGAACCCATTGGATATGCTTCACATATAACATCTGCTTCTTCCTAAATGCAGACCCAATAAAATCCAGAAAACAGAGCGAAACGGGTATAAAAAAATGCAAAACCAATGAGAAACGGAGCAAGAATATAGATCAGCAGTGAGGTAAGACTGTTAGTACATACGCAGGATGAGAGGACAGGAAGGGGGCAGCAGGGAAATCGTAGAGAAGGACGGTGAATAACACTGTATTTCAGCGATGGGTCGTGTGTGAACCCCCAAATGACGGTCCTAGATTTCCCACCGAAAAAACTCATAGCCAGCAATCACAGTAAAAGTGACTCACGCTCGCCTCCTCTCGATGACACCTAATTACTACACGTCGCGGGCTTGATTGCCGGGTTGAGACGATGGTCGGACAGCAGCCGACAATAGCATATTATCTGCGGCGATATGCAATGCCGACGATTACCACCTGCCAGGTGTGTGTGAGGCAGCACTGCGTTACCTTCACAGGTCTACCCAGGTGAGGGAGGGGGAGCAGCGTCCTTCCATAGCAAGCGGAACTCACGAGATCTCATTGTTTTTGCCGAAATTATAAGGATTTACGTAGGAGAGGAGATAGCGGTGTGAGATATGGCAGGCGGAAAACGCGAGGCTAACGCCATTGCTGCAGATATCAATGGGCCGTCTGTCGGTAGCATATACTATTACGATTTCGCCTTCACCACCGAGCGAGACAAGTAACACGTTTCGCGTGACGAGAAACAGGGGGATTTTGACAGAGATAGCAGTCAATCAAGTTCTTCAACAAGTTTCTCTTCGAGAACTAACAAGTACAGCGAAACTAGTAAGAGGTAATGAAGATGTTTACAACATTCTCCATAACTACAAGTAATGTTATATTGATGGCGCGCTCATACCTTTTCACTCTGGCGTTTTTTTCACTCATAATTCACTCGGGGCGTTAGCGACGATGACATGCACATTGAGGCGAGCTAGGGTGAGCAAGCAAAACTAGTTGTCTGTCTGGAGTTAATAGCCGTAAAACATGTTACTTACATTTACGGGCACTCAACAACACCCGTAACCCTTTACCGCCAAACGGAGCTACACTACGTCTGTGGGTGGCACTATATCTAAGGGTAGCTCTACATCAAAAGATAGCTCTACGTCAAAAGATAGCTCTACGTCAAAGGGTAGCTCTACGTCAAAGGGTAGCTCTACGTCAAAGGGTAGCTCTACGTCAAAGGGTAGCTCTACGTCAAAGGGTAGCTCTACGTCAAAGGGTAGCTCTACGTCAAAGGGTAGCTCTACCTCAAAGGGTAGCTCTACCTCAAAGGGTAAGAACGCGATTAACAATTGTGTTATTGCCTGCGTCTGATCAAACCAATTTCAACCAAATGAAGACGAAATCATCAAATTATTAGCGAGCACGATACCTTTGCCCCCTCATTCTAATTGGCTAGGGTAACTATTGAGATCATTGAAACGCTGTCGTGTGAATCGCATTAGAATGGTTTGACCGTTTGTTACGTTGCGGAACTAGTTATATAGCTAATACCCATCGAGACAGCAGAAGATCGCATGTGTATTTCTAATTTCCCAAAAGGCGGCGAGCACCGGTAAAAAGGCAGCGACCTGTAACGATACACTTCATACAATACCGAGGCGAATACACAAAGCACAGAAGCATAGGCGCGTTCGAAATTTTGGTTTTGTTCGGAGGCTGTTGGCAACTTTGACAACTATGAGGTTTGACATTCGATCCCCTTGTGTATGTTTCGCTGTACATCATCGAGACGAAATTAACTAACATCACAGCCTAGATCTCTGAGCAGCTGTCAGACAGTCATACAGCAGAACGACTCACACAGCAAGGATAACAATATAAGCACTATTATACATAAGCATTGCGGCGAGAATTAGTTACCAGAATCAACACAGATGGCGCCACGTCCGAACCTCAACACGCACTTGCTGCGAGATTAGGTCGTGACTAGTCGTGACCCTTGGTCGTGACCACATAAAATATTCGGTGATTCAATTTGCGAGCGGCATTTGCACATATATAATCTGATGTACGCGGACATATAACCGCCCTCTCGCGCTCCTCTCACACTTCCGTACGAATGCGCTGGCGTTTATATTGCCGTATATAAATTCTAAGAGCGAAATTGATTTTAACGTGAGAACATTGTTCCACATCACGACATGGCGCACGTGCAAGTGTTATCAAACAGGCGCAGACGCAAATCACCACTTTATGTTTAATAATTAATGGCCTTATGAAATCATCTTACGTGATAACATTTAATAAGGTAACACGAATATATATATATATATATCAAGAGCTAATAATAAGAGCTAATAAGAGGTATTATTAGCTCTTGATATATATATATATATATATATATGCAATTCTGTCCACGCGGGCCACCAACCAGGCGATAGCGACACAAAAAATTCTAAAATCCTGATAGGTGATACGGACTACTAACGAAATACGACTACGAATTGTGATCCAAGTTTCGCTGCCCGTCCTCAATGAGAATTGGGACCGCCGCAGAGAGTTAGAATGATAAGGTGTATTGGAAACTACACGCGCTTAATGTTAGTATGCCGTATCCGAACCCTTCCCTGTGTTACCTACGATTCCGATTTAATTCTGCAATGAGTACAGTAAGTCAAGTCAAGTATGGGGAGACACGCGGGCGCGCAAGTTTCTCATTTACATGGGCGAGCATCGGACGCTGTCACTGAACCCAGCCGCGACGATGACGATGACGATGACGATGACGATGACGATGACGATGACGATGACGATGACGATGACGATGACGATGCGGACATATCGCAAGCAGCCACAGGTCATCGCCGCGTTACACACGCAGTCACACACTCGCCGGACACCTCCAGCACCATCTATATACACAGACATGCCTAGAGGTGGACGGGGTGGAAGAACCCACGACTCTGCCGCATGCATGACAGTCGGCCATCGATTAGCGTGCGGCGTACAAAGACCTACAGCCGGCAGACGTGCGATCCTTCATCACGCCAAGTTTGCTAACGATTCGCAGGAATGCTCTTCGCTCACTCGCTAGTGTAGATTTTATTTTAATTGTCCCAGTCGCGAGGAGGTTTAGGTGCGGAGCGGCGGAGTGGATGGAATGCGCGCGTACAGGAACGCCTGCGAACCTCGCATGCGAACACGTTTGCTTCCCATGTAGCAAGGTATATACATGATGCACCTCCCCTATGGCAAGCGCCCTCCTCTACCAGGTACATTCACATGATCTAGCAGGGAGCATGGTGCATTGCGCTTATACATGCGGATTTGACCTTTATCGCCCATGCGCAATGTAGAGGGGGAAGTTTATCGGGGGGTGTATACCACGTTACACCCACCGAGTATTATTCGTAGATTGCAGACCACCTTGGCGGCGGCGACGTCGTACGTGCACGTGACACGTATCCGACGTGTCGCACATATCGGACAACGATCGGTGTTGGGGTGGGGGGTTCATGTCGACGAAGTTTCCGAGAGATTCGATTCAATAAGGGGAGTTTCCGATTCACGTATACGCTTCTGATTGGTCGTGAATCGGCGCAGTTGCGTTGCCAATCTAGTGCATACTATATTACGTCAAATAACGAGCATGTCAATCATCAATAAGATCAATAATAAGAAAGACAATCAATAAGTCCGCACGTGACACTGAGCAAGCAACCAGAGCCACTAGTTGACAGAAGCGCGGTGACCAATTCTACACGGCGTGGTTAATTTATTGAACATTTGTGGTTGATTTACTGAACACTTTCGGTCGATTTATTGAACACTTGTGGTAGATTTATTTTACGATTGTAGCTGATTTAGTTAACATTTGTTATATCGGTTGTCGTGATTTCTCGTTCATTGGGCTGGAACGTGTGCAGCGACACTGAAACATCTATACATATACTCGAACAATAAGAAAACAAGCAGTCCATTATGACCCCGATATACATGGCTTGGGAAAATATGGGTGAATAGTGAACAACAAAGCGGGTCTTTGTTGAATAATGAAAACAGACATTACATGGAACTTTCCCTTGCTCTGCCGCTTCAATGCCCTTCTTTTCAAATAATTGTCACGGTATCGCGCATGTTTCTGCGTTACTCATACACGAACACGCACGCACGAACGCACGCAAGCATGAACCCACGCACGCGCACACACACGCATGCACGAACGCACGCAAGCATGAACCCATGCACGCGCACACACACGCATGCACGAACGCACGCAAGCATGAACCCACGCACGCACGCGCACACACGCACGCACGCGCGCGCGTCCTTTCCTATCTCGAGGTGAATCTCATGTGTAGCGATAACTTGTAGCCACAGTTCGCCATGCCTCGCCTCTTTGATTCGCTGGCGCACGTACCTACCGGACCAGGTCGGCACAGGTATTCTGTGCGTTACCCGCCGCGAATAGGAGGATGAATACAGATGAAACACGCAGATATAGCGGCGAACACGGCCGTATAGCAGGCTAATGAAATACGTGCCTTGCTCACGTACATGTCTTCCTGTGTGTGTGTGCGCGCGCGCGCGTGTGTGTGTCTGCGTACGTGTGCACGTGCGTATGCGCAGACTTTTTGAATAACTGGCAGCATTCAAGGTGCACGTATTGTGCTATTTTAAATTTTGTTCGCATTGCTTGAGTCTTGCGTAGCGGCGCGCTTGCATGGCATGTAATTCAATCACTTTCCATTATGCTTTTGAATATCATCCAACATTTTGTATTCACATAATTACATCGGAATGCGCTGGCAGGTATTTGTGCGCATGCGTGATCGAGCGTGGAAGGGTACGCGCACCATCGTATCATCGAAGTCTATTGTCGTTTTACACGGATCGTGCACGGTGCAAAAAACTTGCTTTAGAGTTAACAAAAAGTTGCCAGTTTTACGCGAACAAAGGAGAAATTCTAGTTTTAATCTAGAGACCCTGCGCAATGTTTTTATTCTTATGTAACCATAATCGCTCCAAGAATTACTGCTGTAGATCTTGCTTTCATTCTATATATCCTACCTCGCCATTATTCCATCTGATCCAACTACCGAGCACTTTGCTATAGAGCGTGAAAATATTTGTATAATTTGACACAGGTATAGTTGACATATAGCAACTTGCTATGCCTGTGTGTGTGTGTGTGTGTGTGTGTGTGTGTGTGTGTGTGTGTGTGTGTGTGCGCGTGCGTGCGTACGTGCGTGTATATGTGTGCGTGCGTGCGTGTGTCTCTCCGTGCGTCCGTCAATCTATCCGTCTTCCTCTTTGTCTGTCCGTCCGTCCGTCCGTCCGTCTGCCTCGCTCTCTTTCTCTCGACGCAGTCCCGCAGGCACACGTCCACGCACGCAAACATGCACGCACGCACGTACGCACGCACGCACACGCCTACGCGCATATACATGGATGATAAGGTTAATAATTGAATATTATATTAATTAAGACGCTGTTTATACTTGTGTCGCTATATCTATGCTGTTATGTATATATATATAAACACATATATTCTCTCTATATATATTCATCTTGAAACTGGATAGCTCGCATTCCATGTCAGCTTGTATGACGCGCATGTTTGCTCTAGTCGTTCTTATGTTCGCCGCGTTTGTATAGGATGAGTATGAGATGGTAAACTGTCATCCGAGTTGACAGGGCACATTAATTCCTGATCTGCTTGCAATCTGTACAGTATTAACACGGCATACCACCCCTGCAGGGTTCATGAAACAAGTCTGTAGCATACTGGCAATGTTAGGTGAGGCACCGACGAGGGTGCGACAACGGGACAATAAACAATGTTCTCTTGTCACATATGCAGCCGACATGCTCCTTCTGGCATGCAACCACGAATAAACCAAGTTAACGAAGCAAAAATGGTATAAAGTCGAGTCGAGTTTCTATAGGAGTTCCTCT
>NW_014577066.1:677851-682851 GCF_000485595.1 Priapulus caudatus | reverse complement strand
ATTCTTGCTCGAAACTCATTTCAATTCAATCGCATTTCACCGCGTGAGTAACAAACAGCAGCACCTGTTATGGCGAGGGCGCTGTAGCGGTAGTGGCGGGAGGTATGAAGAGAAAAAGAGAAAGAGAGAAGTCAAAAAAGAAACAGAGAGAGAAAGTGAGAGAAGGGAGAACGGTAGAGAAAGAGAGAGAGAGAGAGAGAGAGAGAGAGAGAGAGAGAGAGGAGAGAGAGAGAGAGAGAGAGAGAGAGAGAGAGAGGAGAGAAGAGAGAGAGAGAGAGAGAGAAAGAAAGAGAGACAGAGCTTGGGGGCACATTTGCTGGCGTGACCTCACACACGCCTCGTTAGATATGATCCCATGCGAATCTGAGAAGAACGATCTATAGCGATGCACTAACTGTAAATGGCTGTTTACAAACACGCGAAAGGGATGGGTGGGCAGTTATGACGCACGACGTAGGACGTGGAGACCTCAAGACGCAATTCTTGCCGTTGTAATAAAATGAAAACTACGACTGGAATTACGAAAGAATCATGTTCACCCGATGACTTTTCCGGTTCGTGCTGTTTGCCGCTGCCCGAAACATCGCAGTAATTTCTTTACCTAGTACAATAGCATGCTCACGATTGCTATGCCAATACAGATGTCGTTGTCCTTTAACTAGTCTACTCTACCGAGGCGTCCTCTGGCGAAAACGACACACACTCAAAGAAATAAAAAGTAACCGAGCCAAAGATAGACCTGCAAGTGTCGCGCCGTTTGTATGTACTTCCAGCCAAATCCGTTAGGCGTATAGACAGAGTGTGATAGAGAATAATAATGCTTAATCATTTAGACGGAATTCTCGCCAACATGAGAAAATGTGGATAATGTGACAGGACGGGATCGTCACAGAAAACACTTCAGACGCAGGATACATAAACATGAATATTGGTGAGCTCAGACGGCGTCACACCCACCTCACGGCGCGTTAAACATTGTCCTGCGCGGACCCTTACTGTTGCACGACACCGTGTGATGCGGCCGATCTCATCCAGGTCATTGCATGCATGTCAGCCTCTATTACAAGCCCGAGCGACCAAGCGAGTTGACCGGGCGGGTGGCCGATGATATGACGTGACGAAAGTCAACGACGATACAAGTGCGACGATGCCCAAAAAAGACGAGAGAGAACGAGGCCGAAAATGGCAGATAGAGGGGGAAGAAGACATTGTGTCCACTTGTTTATTCGTTACTTTGTCTATGGTGCTGGCCGAGACAAAATGCATAATTACAGAAACATTGCCGCGACAATTGAACAAACATTGACATTGTTCAGCGGTTACCAACTACCAGAATTCCAGAAGAAGGTTGAAACCACACTAATACAGTCTAACAGTGATGCGATCATACGGTTATATGGCATACGGTTATATAGCATACGGTCTCCGCCCTTTTTCGCGCAAACTCAAGCAAACATAGACAACGATACATCGATCACGATCGAGTGGCCGCTGCGAAAGACAAAAGATGTAGGTGCTTGCAATTAGTGGCGTGGGGCTAACCAGGCCACTCGAGCCATCCGACCGTCCCTCGCCGACAGGTATTAGCCGGCAGGGTTATCAATCGCTGGACGCGCAAGCCGTCGACAATGCCTGCTGACAGTTCAATGTCGCGACGAGACAGACCCGACGAGCGGATTATGGCTTACGTAGATGGCGAGCTGTAGGCTGATGCTAGTGCTGCAGTTCTCCTCACGCGAAAGAACGACGTCGCTCTTCGGTAAGTATGGGGCCATGCAGCTGGAGAGGCGGGGCGTGGATAGCGACAGGCACACGCACACACGCGCGCCCACGCGCGCGTACGATCACGCACGTACACACGCACGCACGTACACACACACATAATTATTATTAGCACGCACTACTGATATACGGACCTTACCTAGTCTTATAGTGTATGGAACTACACTTAAAGCTGCATGTATATATCTGTTCGCTATCCGTCAAGCCTCCACAATCACGGACATCTCCGGTTCATACATCCGCATGCGGTTACTCCCAGCCATTTAAATTGAGATTCACATAAAATTCGGAATGTTGACGATTATATTGATGTTGTTTAGATTGAATGTTGAATCTGAATTCCATTGTCATCGTTGTCTCATTGACCTCGGAGGACAGTACCGGAGACATATATTCGCCCGGGGTTAATACAGTGCGAACCGGCACGGCCTTACATGCTATACAGTCGGTTCTCGTTTTACTGCTGTTTGTGAGTTATGATCCAACTGCAGCCCCCGCGGCCAGAACTGTGAGGAAAAGGCCCTGTCTCTCTCTCGCGCGCGCTCTCTCCATCCCTCTCTCTCTCGCGCGCTCTCTCCATCCCTTTCGCTCTCGCGCGCGCTCTCTCTATTACTCCCTCACTTTCCTTCGCTCTTTCTCTCTTTACCCGTTTCTCGCTCGCCCGCTCTCTCCCTTTCGCACGCGACTGTATTTCTCGCACGCGTGCAATGTTTCTTTACGTTTTTTCTTGTTCTCTTCCTCCCTCACTTTCTCTCGCTTACACAGTTCGTACAGGGGGAACGAACAAGGAAATAACAAAAGGCGAATATTGCTGCTAGCAACGCACTAACTGCCAGACAGGGCCCCACGCGACTGGGAGTGTCCAGACAAGACTCCCACCATGTGTCTGAGAGTTACAGACAGCACCCCTCTATAGCACAGGTGGCTACCTACGGGACAGGTAGCTAACAGTAACAGTTACCAGACAAGGGAATAACAGGTAAAGATTTCGGACATTGTACCTATAAAACATGGACCACCAACAGTACAGGCGACCAACAGGCGGACCTATTCGATATGCGTAACTCTAGGAAATAAATCAGACGGGAAGTTTACAAACAGGTATACTATGCAGGTGAATTGAAATTCAGAGAACCAACACCCAGGGAGGTAACCAAAAAAGTTAAGAGAGAGAAGAGTGAGTATATATATATATATAGAGAGAGAGAAAGAGAGAGAGAAACGAGAGAGAGAGAGAGAGAAGAGAACGAGAGAGAGAGAGAACGAGAAGAGAAGAGAGAGAGGAGAGAGAGAGAGAGAGAGAAGAAAAGAGCGCGAGAGAGGGCAAGCGAGTGAGAGAGAAGACGGAGAGCGAGCGTGAGAGAGACGAGAGAGAGAGAGAGCAGCGACAGAGCGAGGGAGAGAGATAAGAGAGAGAAGACCCGAGAGAGAGAGAGAGAAAAAAAGAGGAGAGAGGCGAGCGAGTGAGAAGAAGAAGACGGAGAGCGCAGGGCGTGAGAGAGACGAGAGAGAGAGAGAGAGAGAGAGAGAGAGAGAGAGAAGAGAGCGATAGAGCGAGAAGAGAGATGAGCAGGAGAGAGAGAGACGAAGGAGAGAGAGGAGAGAGAGAGAGAGCGCGACTGAGGCATAAGCTGCTGGAAGATACCAGCGTGCGGCAGCGGAACCAGCGGTATATATATATAATACTATATATATATATATATATATATTGATATAGTATATATATACATATATATACATATATATATATATATCACGCAGGGGTGTTCAGGAAATTCAGCGAGCTGACGCGCAGCGCGACGCATAGCTCTCATCGCAGCGACGACTAATCGCTTTGGTGAACCACGACCATTAATGACATCGCTACAACCCCACAGCCGCCAGCAGCGCCGAGCGGCCAACGAAACAGTTTCCGCACAGAGCGTGCGCGAACAAACGCGAGGGAGATTGCTACTGTTGGATAGGCACGGTGAGGCACAATTGACCCCTTGTTTCCTAGCCACTTAGGCCGGTGAGGTCACCCAGCGCAGCATTTTTTTTAATTCTGGGCGAAGGTTAGGAAGAGAGAATGCTCGGAGAGGCAGGGGAAGCCAGGCAGGCACTAGCGGGGGGACAATTATGACAACGAGTGGCGTTCATACACATCCGGCCGGGAAGGCTCACAAGGGTTGCAGACCCGCCTGTACATTCACGTCTCTGTGTGTCATAGAGTGGGTAACATGCAAGGCAGCATCTTTCGACTAGGTTTGATCTGGCTGATCCACACGGCCAGCTAGCTCCTTTCCAGACTCATGTTAGCATCTGTTTGGACGCATTCAGACTCGTAAGATTCAATCGTCGCCGGTTATTCTACAGGATACGATCTATAGCAGGTTGCAACTGGCTATACGCCAGAGTATGTGCTAGTCCGACTGATCATGCTGTTCCAAGTATTCTAAGCTTTCGTGCGAACAGAAATGAGCTAACGGCCAAATCATTATAGAAAATATAGATACTTTAAGCATGGACTATAATATAATATTTTCCACATATTCATATTGTAACATAGTCATTTGCCGTGTCTGTCAATGTAAACACCATAACACACACACCACACCCGACACACACACACACACCCAACACAGACACACACACCACACACACCACGCACGCCGCGCAGACCCACCCGCCGCCGGCGCCCCCGACCAGCGCACGCACCCCACCCGAGCCACCAACACTACACACCCAACCACCTCCAATCCCCCCCAGGCACCACTACACCACACGCCCCCCCACACCCCACCTAAAACCACCCCCCCCCGGCGCAGCCCCAAACAACACAACACTAAATAAAACTATACGACCACAGAACCAACGCACAAAAGACATAAAGAAACGCATTTCTACTCCGATATTACCCGATTGCCTAGTGCACAATTTGGGTGCTGCATGCCATGTTGAGAGCGGGTTTACTGTGTACACCCTTGGTTAAGCAACCATCCCGGCATATTGTTTGGCCGCGGGCGACAAATTGGCAAGGCTAAGATTATCGATTGAATGATGAATGCTAAAGCACAGAGCACGGTTGCATGTAACAGCATACATACACTGCCACGTGTGCGTACAGTGTGCCGCACATACTGCGCTATACTATACCCAGGTACCACTACAACTAGGTGCCCTAAAGGGGCCGAAACACGTAGACACCACGCAGAATGGTATGTATCGATTTACTGACA
>NW_014577066.1:673301-677826 GCF_000485595.1 Priapulus caudatus | reverse complement strand
CGTCACCACCGCTTACTCTTTACAGGATACATGCCATACAGGTGCGCGCCTATTAGCGCAGAGTATGATGCTGTTAGTCCGCCTGTCATGCTGTCCAAGCTACTGCTTTCGTCCGAACAGAAATGACCGTAAACGGCCAAAATCATTATATGAAAATATAGATACTTTAGCCATGGACCTTAATATAAACTATTTCTCCACATGATTCATATTGTACATTAAAATTATCCATTCTGCGGGCTGTCCCTTAATGTAAACACCCATAACACACACACACCGACACACACACACGCAACACACACACACACCACTATCACACACAGCACACAAACACACCACGGCACTGCGCGGTCGCGGCGCACGCACTCGGCCACGGACACCGCGCACTCACCACACAAGACACCGACATCACACCTTCAACACAAACACGAACACTATAACAACTATAACACTAACAAAACAGCAACGCACCGAACCACACATAATAAAGAAAAGCATTTCTACTCCGATCATTCACCGATGCCTAGTGACACAACTTTGGTGCTGCATGCATGTGGGTAAAGTTGTTTACTGTGTACCCTTGGATTAGAGGCAACCATCCCCGCATATTGTTGCCCCGCCGGCACCGCGAAAATTGCAAGGCAGAAAGATTATCGCAGTGATGATGATGCTAGAAAGCACAGGTTTGAGCACGGTTTGGCATGTACAGCATAGCATACACTCACGTCGTGGCGATACAGGTGTTGCGCACATACGCCTTACTATTTTCACAGGTACCCTACATAGGTGCAGCTCTAAGGCGTGCCCGGAATAACACGTGAGACACGTCGCCACGCAGTATATATGTCACGTGTACGATTACAGGACAAAAACTCAGATCTTCACTCCAATGTATTTTTCTATCCTATTTGCTAGCGCACACTTCACAGCTTTTAAAGGCGTCATTGATTACATGTATGAGCATTTATGATCACCCACTGCACCGTTAAACGCCCAGGTCACTATTGTATTGAACGCAGTGCGAGAGGAAAAGTCAGCACAAACATACACAGGCACGCACGCACGCCCGCCTCGTATCACGCACGCACGCCACCGCACGCACACCACACACACACAACACACCACCCACACACACACACACACACCACACACCACACACACACATTATATTGATTATATATGAGTAGAACCAGGATGGATTCGTCATGACGTGTCTGCCACACACCTACTGACTCAGCTCGCACCTTTCAGCTAGAGACGCCTGTTCAACCGCGCCAAGCCTACCTGAGCATCACCGTGGCTCAACCCCTTCTCCTCGGTCTCCATCGAGTCAGCCTCCTCGCGCTTCTCTTCTCTATTGAGCGACTGCGACCGCGTGCGCGTGTCCTCCGTGTCTCGCCAGCGGAAGGTGCCGCCGGGTGAGTCATCGCGCACATTGAGGCGTCCCAGCGACAGAGACCGCATCGCCTTGTCTTTCAGGTTGCCACGGCGACGGTGACGCGACCGTCCCGGCGATGCTGAGCGCAGGTTGAACTTCCTCTCCTTCACCTTGGGCGTGGCGACGGGCGTCGTCGTCGGAGAAGCCGGAGAGCTCTTGCTGCCGATGCGCTGCAGCAGCCCCATCACGGCAGATGCCTTCTGCGGCATGGTCAGCTAGCTATTGGTGAGGTGGCGGTGGCCACACTAGCGCACGCCTGCTGTCGGAGCGCTTGCTCTCACGGGAATATCACCGTGGTAGCTATACAGGACGAGCTCCCGGCTTAGCTACACGGCTTCAGCTTCACTCATATGCTTCTCTTGCATGGTGAAGTAACTATGAGCTGGTACACACGGCGACTAGGATGGCATCAACACCCAACACGTGGCTCTCCCAGAGTTTGACTGAATTTTAATCAGTTTCGCCTCCGATAAGTTGACGATGTGGCTGCACAGACACAAAAATCCAAAACGGCAAAAACTCAAAGAAACCCAGCCGCCATAATGGAATCCCGAACCGAGAGTCTTTCTATGTTGGCGCGCCGTCCACAAGCTTCTTCTAATCGTCTCTCATTCTGATGCGCTGCTGCCCTACGACATTTGCTGAATGTTTTGTCTGACGATCCTGCACGAGACAGCCGTAGTTCTTAGCGCTGTAGTGTCTCTACATCAGCAGCGGGGACCGACACGCGCTTATAAACATGTGCCGACGACGACAACAACAACAATAGGCAGCGAGATTCAATCGGGCACTTCTCTCGGTGCGTGCGCACGCGAGTGAGAGAAGGTAGGACGGGTAGACATCAGCGGGCGTACACGTGCTCTCTGCGTCCTACATCGTCGTCGACTGACAGCTACAGCCCGTCGGGCCGCATTCTACGGCCGAATTTCACGGTCGGCTGCTCGCCGGCATCATGGCAGCATTCCAGCGAGTGTGGCCAGCCAATATCACGTGGAGGTCCGGTTTGTAGGCATTCGCCTCCTGCTGCGTGTCCCGAGGGGAGAAGACGGGACAGGGGGGAACTTCGGGCAGGCGACGGGAGGAACTCAGAATTAAGAAACGCGCGGATTAAAGATGGAGGGTCGCGCAATACAATGTGCAGGTGACGAGCTAGTCAGGGGAGCGCGCGTGGTGCTACTACTAAGCACTGTAGTCCCTCCCGTCTTACTTACTTGTCAGAGGAATCCTTAAGCCAACTATCGCTGACGTACCCAGGCACATGCGATATGATGCGCTTACCGATATTGTTAAAGGTATTGTGCTCTTTGACCGCCGCAGCCAACAAGTAGAATTTTAAATGAAAAGTAGACGGTTTAAGCGACTTACTAATGAACAGTAGTAATAATTTAACGGTGGTGTTGTAAGTGGGTGAGCGTTTTTTTACACCGAGCCGTGCGTGTTACTGTAGTCGACGACAGCTCTTTTTCCATCTATCTTTCTATTTTTCTTTCTATTTTTCTTTCTATCTATCTTTCTTTCTATCCATCTATCTATCTTATCTATCGTATATACACGCAGGGGTGTTCAGGAACTTCAGGCGGTGACCAGCGCGATCATAGCTCTCTCACACTGACGCTAATCGGCTTGGTGACACCACGACCATTATGACATCCCGCTACACACCCGACGCGGCCAACGAAACAGTTTCCGCACAGAACGCTCGCGACAAAACGCCGAGGGAGATTGCTACTGTTGGTAGGCACGGTGAGGCACAAATTGCCACCTTGTTTTCCTGCCATTAGCCGGTGAGTCACCCGCGCAGCATTTTTTTTTAATTCTGTGAACGGGTAGGAGAGAGAATGCTCGGAGAGGAGGGGAGGGCCAGGCAGGAACTCGCGGGGGGAAATACTGGACAACGAGTGGGCGTTCATACACATCCGGCCGGGAAGGCTCACAGGTTGCAGACCCGCTGTACAATTCACGTTCTGTGTGTCATAGATTGGGTACATGCAGCAGCATCCTTTCCGACTATTTTATCTGGGCTGATCCACACAGCTAGCCTCTTCCAGACTCATGTTACATCTGTTTGGACGCATTCAGACCGTAGATTCATCGTCACCGCTTACTCTTACAGGATACATCCATACAGGTGCACGCCTATAGCCAGAGCATGTGCTCGTCCGCTGTCATGCTGTCCAAGTACTGCTTTCGTCCGAACAGAAATGAGTAAAAGGCCAAATTATTATAAGAAAATATAGATACTTTAACATGGACTTAATATAACTATTTCTCCACATATTCATATTGTAAAATATCCATTTGCGTGTCTGTAATGTAAACACACATAACACGCACACACACACACACACACACACACACACACACACACACACACACACACACACACACACACGCACGCAACACAACACAACACGCACAACACGCACAAAACACAACGCACAACACACATAAAGAAAGCATTTCTACACCGATATTCACAGATGCCCAGTGACACAATTTGGTGCTGCATGCGTGTTGAGAGCGGTTTACTGTGTACCCTTGGATTAAGCAACCATCCCCGGCATATTGTTGCCCGCGGGCGAAAATTGCAAGGCAAAGATTATCGCAGTGATGATGATGCTAAAGCACAGAGCACGGTTGGATGTACAGCATACATACACTCACTTGTGCGTACAGTGTGCGCACATACACCTATATACACAGGTACCATACATAGGTGCACCTAAGGGGCCGAAACACGTAGACACCCACGCAGATGTCAGTGTACGATTACTGACAAACTCAATCTGTCACCAATGTATTTTACATTTGTAGCGCACACTTCACACTTTTAAAGCGTATTGATGTATGAGCATATATGATCACCCACTGACCGTTAAACGCAGTCACATGCAATTAAACGCAGTGGAAGAAAAGCAGACACACACATACACAGGCATGCACGCACGCACGAACGCACGCACGCCCGCCCGCCTGCACGCACGCACGCACGCACGCACACACACATATATATCAAGAGCTAATAATAACAAATTTGTCTTTATTAGCTCCTGATATATATATATATATATATATATATATATATAT
>NW_014577066.1:663966-670476 GCF_000485595.1 Priapulus caudatus | reverse complement strand
GCAATTTATTATAGGCGGGAGTGTTTAGGCCACAGTTTTTTAGGCCGAGAGTTGTTTAGGCACAGTTTTTATAGGCGAGATGTTTAGACAGTTTTTATAGGCGGGAGTGTTTAGGCAGTTTTTATAGGCGGGAGTGTTTAGGCACAGTTTTTATAGGCGGGAGTGTTTAGGCACAGCTTTTATAGGCGGGAATGTTTAGGCGCAGTATTCTGGGCGAGAGTGTTTAGGCACAGATTTCTATGAGACAGCGGTTGGGTACGGCTTTCCATGCGAGAGTGTTTAGGCACAGTTTTCTATGCGACAGTGCGAGAGTGTTCAGGTACAGTTTTCAGGCGACAGTGTTTAGGCACACATTTCCAGGCGAGAGGGGGAGAGCTCGTAGGCACAGTTTTCCCGCCAAGGCTGTTTGGGCAGTTTTCCAGGCGAGTGTAGCAGGAGAGATAGAGAGATAGAGAGAGAGAGAGAGAAAGAGAGAGAGAGAGAGAGAGAGAGGTTGGGAGGCGGTGCTGCGTCCTTGAGCCGCTGTGGGTGAATTTATCACGATGGTCCCATCATTGTGACAGACCCATATAGTTTGCTGCGCTGGTAAGTCTATCAGCTTACGTGCATCTGCCAGAGTAAAGTTCAACCTTGCACATTGGGTAGTTCAGTGAAGAATTTTATTTTGGAAAAAAGACAATTTTCTGCTTGGTCTCGTATTGCCGGCACTACACCGCGAGGGCATCCGAGTGAGTTTGATTCCCATGAATGCTGCCTACAGCGATAGATAAGGCTGATAAGCCATTGCTGTGTGATGTAAATAAACAGTAGCCAATAATCCTCTTTCTTCCTTGCGCTCACATAGGGAGGTGGGCGCGTGTGTGCGTGCGTGTGCGTGTTCGGTCCGTGCTGATACTACGCAACAATCAGGCGTCGTTTTCTGTACCGCTATATGCGTATCCCACTAACGCTATAGACAGGTTGGTTTAGCCCCGACAAGGAAGGTGATATATGGTGTAATGTGCTTTCACTGTATACCTACCTACACATACACGTCGCCGCGTACAGGCCGACAGATAAGTAGCTACAACGAAAAATACGGCCGTTACTGAGACACGCCAAGGAAGGAAAGCGATGGGCGCGTTGTCCTGCCACATGACTGCCTTAATTCCTGCTACGCCGCTTTCTCTCGGAGCAGGTCCTCGCCGAAGGAATGCCGATGTAATGATACGGCGGGTGAAAGCGCGGCAAACCCCGCGCGTAGAGAGCGCTCCCGAGGGATGCGGTGCTGCGGGAGAGGAGCCGGTAGCGAGTGAAAGTGGCGACTGTGGCGAGTGTGATGTAAATCGCAGACAAGCGCGGCTATTGTGATGCTGAGGCGACGGCGATCGCGTAATCGCGAGTCGCCAGCAGCGCTGGGTGTAGGGTGCAATGCTCGCTCCCCGCCCCGCCCCGCCACCCCCAGGGTCTCCACTGTGTAGCCACGGTGCGACATAGCGCGCGTGGGTCCGGGGTGCGAGTCCAAGGGTGGGGCTTGTGCGGGAAAGGTGCACGTGAGACGTCGAGTGGTATCGGTCAGGCAGTTGCCTGTGTAGGCGCAACCAGTGACTTTTAGTGAGATAAGTTTAGATGTAGTAAGGGGTTGGTAGCGGATACGTGTGCAAAGTAGGTGTGGTATTCATATCAATCAGTACAAAATGTACACACACGCGCGCGCACACACACACACACACACACACACACACACACACACACACACATACACATGTTCGCGTGTTACACTGCTGGTGGCATATATTATAATTATTGCCATCTCTATCTCACCGCACATTTCACACCAAGCAATCCCCCCTGCTATCACGTCTCTCCCAGTAACCCGGTTGACAGCCAGAAAAAAATGACGAATTTATCGCAATTAGCTAACGCACGAGCGCGAGCAGAGAGCTCCGCTACATCGTAATCCCTTCGCTTTCCAACACATTTTAAGTGATCCGACTTTGAGTGTTGACACAACTTTCCCGTTTTTAACCTCCTTTCTCCATTCAGCGAACGCGCGCGCGGATTTGACGAGAACGTAATCGAAAACAAACGGCGCCGTGTACACGGCTAGCGACCAGCAGCCGACGAGAGAGAAAGAGAGAGAGAGAGAGGGGGGGAGGGGGAGGCAAACAAAGTTGGACGTTGTGTGCCGTATGTTTGAAGTGCGGGGGCAATGTCAGTCAGCAGCAGGCCGCTTCACACGCTCACCTGTGACAGCGCTGCATGAGACTCATCGCGGGTAAACAACCTTGTCAATAACAACAACAGTGAGCGCATTTAGATCATCTACCCAGAGTAGCGCGTACTCCGTAACGTAATTCTCGTGCGCGCGCTCTCTTTTTCTTTCGCGTTCGTTATCTCTTTCTTTCTTTCTTTCTTTCTTTCTTTCTCTCTATCCACCTCTTCCACGCTGCCCTTTTCTCACATATTCACTTTCTCTCGCTCTGTTTAGCTCATCTGACATAGTCAGATGCAGCTTGTAGAATCGCTTGATCGTCCGTCCGTCCGTCCGTCCGGGCGTCCGTCCGTCCGTCCGTCCGGGCGTCCGTCCGTCCGTCCGTCAACAGTTGGGCACAAATCTTAACCGCTCGACGTACGGTCACGATATTCGGGATGTGGGGGGGTAATCCGAAAACGAGTTGGGATGTCGAAGCTGGGGGTCAAAGGTCAAAGGTCAAGAGGTGTAAAAGAAGGGGGAACATTCACTCCTTAACTTAAGGTATAGGGAGGAAATGCAGAATTGCGGCACAAATCTAAACGGCTCGACCTAGGCTCGTGATAGTCGGTGTATAGCATCATGGTAGGAAAAGCCATCACTGTGCCGAAATTGGAGGTCACAGGTCAAAGGTCAGTGGGCACAGGGCAGATTTTAGACATTTTCTGAGGACATGGTCTGACGGAGCGATTGAAAAACTTTTTTGTTTCAGCGGTGACCTAGCATTTTTATGGCTTTATTGAAAGGACCATGAAATGTCCCTTCTGCTGACATGCGAAGAGTAAGTGTCGGATAACCTTTTGACCCTCAAGAGGAGGGTTAAACTTGGATTTGTTGACTATCTGTTAGAAAGAATTTGACTGCCGGGTTTGCTAGTAGAATCTATACATGCCTGGATGTATGAGGCTACAATGTCACAGTGAAATTTCAAAAGCTAAATTTGGTTAAAGAAGGTGTATATTCCTTAAATCGTATAATTTCTATGTCATTCTGTACTGTCAGTATGTTACATGTAACGTATGCCACTGCCAGTGGCTGTGCATGTGTTGGGGCAGTTTTTGCCTGCATTAATTGGTTGCAGGTGGCAGCTCTCTATTGCAATTTGCAGCCTGTAGGCTTGCGTAGGTAAATGGATGAGTGCTTACCTATTCTGTCTTGCAAATAGTTGTTGCTACTACGAATGATGGGAGCTTCCATCTTTAATCTGAAGACACTTAAACGTACGCGCCATCTCGTGGCAACTTTCATAACGATCCCAACGAACATTCTTTTGAGAAGGTTCCTGATACCATCCCTGTGCATTCCACTGTTTCGGCGTGTATGTGAACACATTTGGGACTAACAGGGTTTACTAGAATCCCACCACTCCACCACAGAGTCACCGCAGTAGACGTTAGATGAGCGCTGTCGCTATGCGGCACTTGTTTAGTTTATCACTAGCTCTGTACAACACTGGGCGCGGGCGCGTTCGTGCGTGTATATACTTGTGAGTGTGCGTGCGTGTGTATGCGAATGTGTGTGTGCGTGCGTGCGCGTTTGTGTGTGTGTGTGTGCGCGTGTGTATGTATGTGTGTGCGTGTGTGTGCGCGCGAGCGTGTGTGCTTGTGTGACTGTCTCTCCCTCTCGCTATATCTATCTCGCGCTCTTTCCCTTTCCTTTGCTCTACAGAGACGTCATCAGACACCGTACAAGGTCACACATGGACCTTCGCGGTAGGCTTCCGTGCACCCACTAATTCGCGCGCCTTCGAAACGCTCAGGGGGAAAATTGGTGTTATTAGAAAAACCAACAGCTTGTGATGGGTGACACACTCCTCGCGTATATATGGCCAGCCAGTATACAGACAGGCTTACACGTTGTCGGATCACATACCCCGTATAGCCCGACCAGGCTGTGCGACGGATTGTCTATATTAGTATAGGTATTGTAACCCTAGCAATACCGTTTCTTGGAGCTAATACCCCTGTACAGACTGCGAATTTGATCCTACATAGTCCGGACCACGAGCGCGCAACATTTTTGCAGTGTGTACACGCTATCCCGAGCTAGTACCAGGAGTACTAGAGGCTAGTACCATAGTCGCATACCCGATTCTCAACGTGTGGCGTGACTTCCGTCCCTTGCTTAAAATGTTATCGTACACTGAATTATCCTAGGGGGCTATCCTAACCCGCCTTAGTCCAAAGATAATTCCGCGCTGTCAAATCTATTATGTCTACTAACCAGTAGCGCCCGCGCTAATCACTGACCACTAGTCACTGACTGACCACTCGCGCTATCAACCGGCCAACTATTCAACATGAACCGAACACCCTATACTATTCAATACCCAACTGACCGCTCTACAATCTGAAGGTTGCCAAACAGCGGGACATCGGCGGTAACAGATGGGCAGGTAGATTCCGATGAACAATGAACAACCCGAGTTTGTAAGTTCCTGTCCAAAAACTTTACACTATATATACATATATATATATATGCGTGCAGCGCTCTCGTAACTGCAGGCCAACCCAGTATTAAACACCCGATCCGGCTCGGTCACAGGGGTTAACCCAATACACGAACACTAGCCCACCCGGCATGTTAGGTGTAGACTATCATTTGCACAATTTTATAAAGGAAATGGCGCGCGCCGGCGGGCTGGCGGGCGAGCTGGTGGGCTGACACGATGAAGCAGCATGGCGCACGTTATAAACACATATACGCATTCGCGTTCAGTGCACTTATAATATCAAGAGCTAATAATACATATTGGTTCTTAATAATATATATCTACAGAGAGTGCGTGTGTATGGTGGTGGTGGGGGCGGGGGGGGAGTGCACTCGCTATCAGCAGACCATGGTTGGTCTGAAAGTACTATAAGTGAGTTCGTGCATGTGCGTGCATGCGTTCGTGCGCGCACACGTGTAAGTTCTTTTGCACAAACTATAGTACAAAAACGAAACCGTATTCAACTTTCTGAACTTTGAGTAGACTGTTAGCGCTAGAGCGCAGTCAGCGACCGCTGCGGTCAGAAACCCATAGGGTATTATCTCGCATACAAAGGCCGAGCGTATGGGGTTCAGCACTATGCGGCGGATCATAAAGCGATCAACCCAGAGACCCAGAATCGCCTTGTCCACACTGCGCCCGAACATGGCCGAAATGGTACGAAAATGGCCGAAGTGGACGCGATACGGGTCAACCATGCGGCGTGGCTGGCCTGTTAGTGAAGCCATTAGCAATGGTCAGCTGGTTGTCATGATGTGCATATGGCCAGTGGACAGTCAAACGAGGAAGGATCTATAGCGGGTGATGAGCCCAACAGTATAGTCTCACTAGCAGACATACAATTCCAGGCAGCGGCTCTGACGCAGAGGCGAAAACGAAGTACTTATATGATATTAGTCATAATCCAGTAATAGCGTTTTCTAGATCACATTCACTGTGACCTGCATTTCTGAGCTGCGTAATACAATTTACCAGTAAACTCCTTCATTCGATGAAACCCATTGAGATTTAGCCTTAAATTCTGTCGTTCGCGAAAAGCGCAGACTACTCATTGACATCTAATCGTGCGTGAAGGGAGCGCTGGAATCGCTTTCAAGGTCTAATCTCAGTAACATAAGACGCTGCTATGGTGCTCTGTCTTTGTGGTGGATCCGCAGAGTTGGCCGCTGGGTGGTCGGATCGGCTCTCCGTTTGAATGTGTGACACCATACATTGGTCAAATATCCGATTTTTTCGGATATTCCGAAAAGTGATTCCAGTGTAGGCAACCCAGTCTCTACCACACCGTCCGCATGTTAGCATTTGGCACAGAGCCAATTTCATCATGCACCAATAAAATGATCTCGAGTATGGCTTGCAATTTGACGATAGGATGGCATCAGGAATTCCTGGGCGCGTTATATTGGTGTTATCCGGGCTGTGCGGACACCGGTCAGGGCCCGCGGGCGGTCACCGAGGGGTAGCCGGCGCTCCCGAGTGTCCTTCGCATTCTTGAGTGCCGATGGCACACCGGCCCCGTGTTTTTCCTGGAAGGGGGAAAGGAACAGACAAAGCGAAGGAATTTCTCGCTAAGCGTCTGGACGAGACGGAGAAAAGAGGTGCGAGCGGAGCGGGAAAGGCTATAGACGCGGTAACGCGGCGGAGGAACAGGTGTGTGCGTGTGCGTCTGCGTGTGTGCGTACGTGTGTGCACGTGTATATATATATATATATATATATATATATATAGTGTGTGTGTTGTGTGTGTGTGTGTGTGTGTGTGTGTGTGTGTGTGTGTGTGTGTGTGT
>NW_014577066.1:628420-663942 GCF_000485595.1 Priapulus caudatus | reverse complement strand
GTGTGTGTATGTGTGTGTGCGCGTGTGCGTGTTGAAATTTTATAAACCATAAATATTCCTTTTAAGAAAGAGGGGAAGATGGAGGGGAGAGGATTAGAAGAGGATCAAGAAAAAACATACGTAAATATTTGAGCGACTATAGAAAACACTACAGCAGGGCTATTAGGATGGGGGAGTGAGAGAAATAGCGAGAGAGTGTTCATGAACGAAGACCAGTTTTTGTAACCAGTCTAATTTCCTTTACTGGCTTACTCGCCTATATATTTAAAAAACACATAATCACCCCCTTGTGCTCGCTACACATATCCCTGCTCCCCAGAACTGCCACATAATAATATTTTACACTGCGTGACGGACAAACTGGTCAGAGAACCTGCACAGAAACGCGAACAAAAGCCGGAGATTCCACTCCACTGTTGGATAAATGAATCAAGCTCGACCAGGCCCTCCGCAAACAGAGAAGAAGACGAAGGCAGACGCATGAGTGTAATAATGGCGACGGGAAGATCGGGATAAGGCAGGCGTGACAGCGACGTAAGCTGTATATATATAGGACTGCAGAATGCAGGCGCCAGCGGTCAATGCAATGTAAGCACGACGTGATATTCATACACGCACGCGCGCACACGCACGCACGCACGACGTGATATTTATACACGCGCACGTGCACGCACGAGGTAATATCTACACACGCACGCGTGCACGCACGGCGCGATATCCACACACGTATACGCATGCACGCACGACGCGTTATCCACACACGCGCGCATGCACGCGCATGCATGCAAACGTGAATACAATGCACACATGTGCTGACTCAATAAGAAAATTATAATAATAAGCACAGATTCTATTTACTACCAAAGTTCTAATGTTTACGTATTTTACATCGCATAATATCGCTCGGGAATTCTTCCCGAAAATACTTCTCTCGCCGCACGCACACCACGGTGTACAAACTACTAAAAACGATACAGAAGAGAGACTTTGTTACACACGAAGCCAGGTTTTTATCGTAATAACTCATTGTGATCGCGATCGATTTGACTATTTTTGGTGTGCGTCGCGGAATAATAATATAGTTAATATATATATATATATATATTGTGCCTTACAATGGATAATTAGCAGCCGCCGCTGTAATTTCTCCAGATAACTTCGCTCTTGATTTATGATAATGTATAGCTAATATTTTAGCACGGTTGCTAATGAGAACTGATTTGCCACCGTGGCACAACGTATGTCCTCTGCGGCGATGATAGGGTCAAGGGTCCGGCCACGGAGCACTGACCACTAAGCCCTTGGGACTGAAGGGGACGGCCCATCGTCGACAATCATAACTCAATTACACGTAAAAGGCCAGTAGACAAAGTCAGCCGCGAACAGAAGACGGGCGCCTAAGACGCACCACCTCTGACCCTATCATCAACGCAGACAGGTGAACGCTCATTATCTCCAGCCATTGCCCCAATTTAACTCTTTCATAAGTGCGTGCCCTCTGGCCACAAGCATTACCCCGCACACAATCGGAGGCAGGGCTGTGATGAAGAAGATCACTCACCCGCAATCTATACTAGCATGATATCGGTATAGCCGTGACCGGTGACTGAATAAGCGCGGGCGTGTCCACATGAGTAATTAAGACGCTGCGACGGTAAGCAATCATCACGGGTAATCAATCAATCATCACGGGTAATCAATCAATCATCACGCATTCAGTTCGCGCTGTTTCTTGTAGAGAGAGCGTTACATCGAGATACCGAGGTGATGAAAACCCGATAAACAGAATATGGAGGCGAATAGGGTTGGAGTGAAGATGGTTAAGGAGGTGGCTGGTACATGTTGAAAGTGCAAAAGCGAAAGAAGGATGATTAGAACGAAGACGACAGTGAGATGAAGAAGGAAAGTGAGAAAAAGCTAGAGAAGAGGTGAGGGAAAGGGGAAAGAGGGAGAGGAAAATTGAGAGGGACCGGGAGAGAGAGAGAACGATAGAGAGGGATCGAGCGGGAAATCTAGAACGAGAGCTAGAGAGAGAGAAAGCGGGATACGGAGAGGGAGAACAAAGGAAAACGCGTCAGCTAGAACGAAAGCTATAGATGGGATAAAAATGAAGGCAAACTGTGGATTTTCTCTACAGCCCCCCCACCGTCTATCGCACCAATCGTCACAACGGTAGCACACCCTTACTCATATATCAGCGAGCGCCACGCGGTCACAGAGGCCATCGTGAGCGC
This sequence comes from Priapulus caudatus, assembly GCF_000485595.1. Taxonomy (NCBI): domain Eukaryota; kingdom Metazoa; phylum Priapulida; class Priapulimorpha; order Priapulimorphida; family Priapulidae; genus Priapulus; species Priapulus caudatus. The sequence goes on along the minus strand of NW_014577066.1, from coordinate 661,708 downwards.
ATGCGCACATATCTCTACAAACAGCACCAGGACTTCACGCGCCAGACACTTGACGCATCTGATTGCCATCTCTGCCGTCTAGACGGACGCAATGTTCCTTGCCACTAACGCGGCACGACAGCGTGGAAGAGACGTGGCGGCAGTCAACAGATAGGTCACAAGAGCCGGGTCAGGGCTGGTGGGTAATACGATGGCTGGTGATGACTGCGGTGGTGGGTGTGGGGGGCGCTGCTTGTCACAAGGACACTCGACAAGTTGATTGCACCGCACTTCTCTCCCAAGATGGAAGATCCTCGAACAAACTTTTCGGAGAGCGTCGAGTGGGGCCGTCATGGTCGGTGCGCGCGGCTCAAGAAATGACCATGGGTCAGTGCATGCCCCCATACATGGCCACAGCGGTCAAGAAACGCGTAAAGGGTTGCGCACACGGCGCACCGGGCCGGGCAGCCGTGGAAGGCCCGGGTGGCAGATAATGGCAGCGCAATTATCAGAGCTTAGCGGCGATTAGAGATGAATCAACTGTATTGTAAGAGACCGTGTCTGCTAAACCGTCTATAACATGATACACCCGCCTTCCAGGTGAATGCTATGTGCAGCGGACTGTACAGCCACATCAAAAGTAACCACTATATGCATGCCTGCTATGTCGTACTTGCGAATTAAATCTGCTGGTAACACCTTGTACGTATGCACCGTACTCTCACTTTCACGAATGCTCATTCTTCCTCACACATCTCTGCTGGCTCCTCATTACTACTCTCATGTTATATTTATATATATATATATAGCCTTCTGTCGGTGTTTGCCGACGTATTGTGTTGCGTGGTCGCCGTAGTGTAGTAAACCTACATCATATCACTTGATACCGGTATCGGGACACAATTAACTTCCTCCTGCCGTTAAGGGTTTGTACACACAAAGAGAAAGAAAGAAAGAAAACGAGAGAGAGGGTCGAGTAGCGCATGTCGTTATCACCTTCGGCTTTTTATGCGCTTTCTTAGTTTCCCATGGCCTTGAGAAACCCATCGGCAATCAGTGTTTGCTCATCGCTAGCACTTACGCACGGACATAGTCAGGGCTGCAGTGCGCAGCAGCAGCGTTGAATAAGGGGGAGGCAGCAGGGGGAGGGTAGTACACAAAAATGGGTTGCATGCCTCATGTTTTCTCTTTCTCATCAACGTGAGCAGAGAGACTTGCAGCGACAGGTGAATTAAACACTTTTACGGTTGTCTACGAACGGCTGGCTATGAACTGTAAGAGACGAAACAACGAACAAGGGTTTCTGTGGCGCCGCCGTGATTTCGTGTTGTGCACGTTATGAGCGCATCACTGGATACATTCGTCACCGTGTTGATGACAGTGCGACTCCGTCAAGCGGGGAAAACGCCGTCGACAATTCAAGGCGAATAAGGAAAATGATGGCTATTCAATAAAGTGAAAGTCAGTAACCGAAGCGAGGTTGAATAAATGAAGTTGTATAAGGCAAAGAGACAGCGACGCTGTCATTCTCCCGCCAGCACGATTGGCGCGCAAACAAGCTATATCTAGTCGAGCGTCACCTAACAAACAGAAAAGCATCACCCAACGAGCATCTCGCGAATAAAAACTCATCGCCGCGCCGCGACACGAATTATTTCGAGCTACGCATGAAATCGTTTAATTTTGCGGCGGTCAAATATTTGGACAGACGCCGCCGACCGTCGGACAGCGGTCGGCTTTCTTGTTGCCGCTCGTAGTAGAAAGTGCCGCTGTTTGCTGCGCGCCCACATAAGGCGTCGTCTGCGAGCCGGAATGCCGCGTAACACGGGTAGCGAGGTCCCGCGCTCGCCGGGCGTCCTACAAAGGACGGCGCGGGCAGCTACGCGAAAAAGAAATCTACGGGCGCGCGCGCGCGGAGCGCAAAAAAACGCGGGCCACTAATGCACGTAAAAGCGCACCGATTAGCAGACGAAAAAAATACGAGAGCTTAGTAGAATAGAACAGTCAGTGTCCGAGGGGGTTGCCCCCGGCAGACGGCCCGTGGGTTAGGATAGCGAGACTGGTACGGAGTCCAGCTCGGCGGTACGGTGGGACGGGGATGTGTAGACGCGTAGCGTCAGTCTAGCGTGCGACCGCAGCGTGTGTGAGAGAGAGGCATGTGGGTCAGCAGAGTAGGGATCAGTAGAGGAACGCTCACACTGTGCTGCGGAATTCCACACCTGCCGCTGGATACCCCATCCGCAGCGGTGGGGGCATGGTGGCGGCAGGATAGCTGAAAAGCTGAAAACCACGTCGACATGAGCATGCAAAACGAAATGTGTGTGTGTGTGTGTGTGTGTGTGTGTGTGTGTGTGTGTGTGTGTGTGTATGTGCGTGTGTGTGTCCGTGCGCGTGTGCGTGCGCGTGCCTTCACGTGTACGTCTCTGTGTACGCATAAAATAATAGTAGGCCTATCACAGGTAGGCTTAGTGGGTATGGCGAAGAAAAGAGATGACATCGCACGTAACCAAGAATACATGCATTGTAGTTTTACACATAAACCGTAGCATATAGCACATAGTTCAACTGCTCTTGATGTGACTTGCTACGATAGTTACCACGGCAGTCGCGGAGGCCAGTGTGGCTCTCTAGCCGCGGCCCAGACAGCAAACAGCGCTATGAGGTTAACTAGTGTTTATGTAAACCTTCTGTCCAAACACTGACAGGTAATGGCCGCCTATTACAGAAGCTGTAGTCAAGGACGGTAGCATCCAACCGCACCACGGCAGGCAGTTTTACGAGATTATCGTTTAGTTAACTCCTGGTTGCGACGCGCGGAAAACTTACGATGGCGCGCAGCCGCCCGCATAGCCGTAGGGCTTGCATCACAGACTTATTCTAACGTCCTATTCCGACAAAGTACGATTTACAAACTAACTAGAGTAACTAATTAAATTAGAACGTAGCGATAACTACGCGCTTTTAAGCGTCTTTCTATCCACGGTTCCAGACGACCATTCTATTTGACAAAGAACGGTGTGAATAGACAACGGCTGATGACAGCTGACAAGCACACGCACATGCATGAATCGCTGGTAGAAGAAAATGGCAATTGTTTGTTAGACCCGCGTTTGAATGTGGCCGTGGTTTGGTAGGGCCAATAATTTACGCAGTGACAAATTCATGGGTACAAAGTTGAGCAAAGACAATGCTTAAATGGATAAAAGAAAACCCCATAATTTGAAAGACCCACATTTATATGTATATATATATGGCCATGGTTTGACAGAGCCATCGATTGACACAGCTCCGATTACACAGGCGCAAAGCTGAACAAAGACAGTGACGGACACGACCCGCTTCTCGCACAGGTATAAGAAAAAGTCCTTCGGCTAGCATTCACGTGGCGAAACTACACCGGCTACTATAACATTTCAATTAGCGATGCGCTTGAACAATGGCACACAATAAAACGCGCCGCTCGGCGGTGAGCCAAGCATGGCCGGAGCCGCGCGATTGTTGTACACCATAAACCGACGAAGGCAGCGCCAACTAGCGGTCGATTCTCGTCAAGGTCGCAGCGGTGTCGTGTCCGTCCATCTTATCCCACAACCCGATCATAAACGTGCGTAAATGCCCATTTATTGACGCTCGGTCGCGCTCGAGCTCCCGTTCGCTTATGGAGGCAGAGATTATTTTATCACGTATCGTGTTCGGTTAATAACCATCGACTGCCATTTCGTTAGTGGATGTATTTTTCTGTTGGTGCTTAAATTCCCGTTGAGTGCTTCTTCATTTATGGACGGCTATTGTTATTTATGGTTGGGTTTATGTCGCTCTGAATATGAATTGGCAGAGAGATCCGGCCGCTGGCTGAAGCTATATACACAGCTATGTATAGATGAGATACATGCCAATGCCAATTGTATGCAGCTGCTGTTTCCTAGCATTTGGATCACGAAAGCGGCGCACGAAGCTTTACTGTTAGAAAGTAACTGAATGTTCAGTTGCCATACGTAATTATCCACACATGATTTATAGTATTATCTGCACTCCTATTCCTACAAGTGCCATCCTTCTCCCGCACCCTGGTATAAGCATCGCGACCCCTCTCTTATATATTTGTATTACTATACTAGTTACTTATATATATTAGTATACTTTGTATACTTAGTATACGATCTCCAAGTCAAGTACTCGTTCTGTATACATATCTCTATTCCCCTATCTAGATATCATTTCATATCCTTCCGGGTTGTCCTTACACTATTTCTTGTCCTCGTTATTAACGCTAAATAGAAATCCATCGAGTGCACATTCGTGCACGCAAACGCTCGCTCACGCACGCACGCACGCACGCACGCACGCACGCACGCACGCACGCACACACACACACACACACATACACACACAGACACACACGAACGCGAACGCGCACGCGCACGCACACGCACGCGCACACGCACACACACACACGCGCGCACACACACACACACACACACATACACACAAATACACACACACACAATAGCACACACGCACACAGCACACACACACACAACACACACACACACACACACACACACACACACACACACACACACAACACACACACACACACACACACACAAATACACACAAACAAGAAATGGCCGACAACAATCTCATTGGACGGTAAAACAAAACGAACAAGGACACGCGACAACAATCAGCAAAGTAATCGGTTCTAGATCTGGGACTCGCACAAATGCTTTAAAACAGAAGCGCGCGCGGCTGCGCGTGTGTATACGATTAATCACTGACAACAGATAATACACTGACACTGCACTGCTGAGACTGGCAGGCGGGAGTGGCCTCGCGCCAGTCTCGTCTAGCTGACAATCCTCATCTATACTATGGATACACGCACACGCACGCACCACGCAGACGCGCACGCACGCACGCACACACACACACACACACACACCACGCACGCACACACACACACACACACCGCACGCACGCACGCACGCACACACAACACACATATATATATATATATATATATATACGCACACGCACGCTCGCTCGCACGCACGCACACGTGTATACTTGCGTGTGCGTGCGGGTGCGTGTGAGCCTGAGTGCGGGTACGTGTACGTGCGTGAAAGCGTGAGTGCGTGCGCGCACGTGTGCGTACGTGCGCGCACGTCTGCGTTCTCGTGTGCATACACGTCGACCGTAAATCTGTCAGGAGCGACAACTGCATCGTCATGTTGCGCACAGTCATAGGCTCACATGATCACTTAGTGCTCATGGAGTGCGCACGCAAACACCCGTGGCTCGTTGTCAGAAACAAAATAGGCTTAACATGAACTTTTTATCGTAAACCATACATCTATGTACCGCGTATGACAAACTCGTAACTTTACTATGTTTCTGTCAGCAGTCTATGAGAAAGGATTAATGTTAAGACCAATGTTAAGACTAGTTTTGCATCTGACAACGGGCTCCGACCGATAGACACTGTTAGTTACCTCCGCCAGGGGCTTGGCGGAGGTTATGTTTTCACCGGCGTGTCTTTGAGTGTTGGTTTGAGGGTTTGTGTGTTACCATGCACGTTTCAGTTCACTTCCGCTAGGTGCGCTGGCTGTAGACTTACAAACACGCAACCACAGGCTAAGGGGCAACCACAGTCCTCCCCCACCTGCACGCTCGCACTAATCCGGATCCAATTAATTAATTAATTTTTCCACTTAATTAATTAATTAATTAATAAAACATTTCACATTGAGAGAATTCAGCTGCCTTGGCGGAGGTCTGTGCTATCCGAGTGCTCTAGTTGTTTTATATTATTGGTATTTTTATGCCAGCTATTGTACTTTTCACACGTAGTACGATTGATGTTATCAAGACAACATAAACTGTTTACGCGCCTTGAAAAATTTGATAAACGTACATTGGTATATTAATTAATTTATCAAAATACGGAACAATACTTGCTGACATACGTTTGTTATAAGTTGTAATTCTATTTTTTTCATACAAGTTGTTTTGGAAAACGAAGCGCTATACAAGCAAGAATATTTGTATTTAATTTCCAGTTTTCCCCCATGTACATGATACATGCTATAGTATACGTACGGCAAAAGATAGAATAAGAGTTGGCCCGAAACAAGCAGTGGATCGTATATCCGAATTTCCGGTTTAGTAACCCATAGCGCCAAAGCGTGACCCATTAACACAGCCAGAGGTTCACATCACAATGGCCTTGCGACCTTGATCGGCTTTGCCGTCGAGGGATGCACTCGCACTTGCTCGGCTAAAACTTGTTCGAATTCAAGAATAATGTTTTTTTTCCGGTCATTTACTATGCACGCGCATAAAGTGCATCATTCATATGAGGCGAGACGCCTCGTTGGTCGCTGTCAAACAAGAATAGGCGCTTTACACGCATTCCGATAGTTTTCCTCCTACAGACAGACAGACAGACAGACAGACAGACAGACAGACAGACAGACAGACAGACATGCAGACAGACAGACGAGATGCTTCAGGTAACTATAAGACGCAAATCAAAGCAAGATAGGACGAATGACTAATTCGTGAATACCAAAGCAGCGAACGAGAGTAAATGCTCTACTCAATTAAACAGTAGCGCACTAACGCGTAGGCAGCGCAGTAGCTGCCGGCAACTTGATTAATCACAGGTGTAGTACTGTCGATAGATTCAACCACTCATTAATTAATGATTCTCCGCACGCGCGCAGGCTGACATGTGCGCATGTTTCTATCAAGCCCATATCAGGTATTACGGTGGAAAATCAGCCAATGAGCGCTAAGACAGGAATGAGATCGTTTTGCTGCGTATCCGTGCGCTTGGTTTTTTTAAATTTTTTGATGGAAATGGTTAGAACTCTTTGCAGTTGTTAATTTCAGAAACTAGAACCCTTGCTGCATCTGACAGTGTGAGTGGCTCGTCCGGTGTGCGCTCCTGTGGCGGCCGGGAAATTTCCAAAGAACGCCTACTTTTTCGCGTAAAATCTCGTTGCAAAATTGCCATTTTATGTGTGTGCCAAAAAAAGCTTGTTTACAGATAAATATACCGGAAGCATCTTTGAGATAACAAAATATATGGTGTCACTTGCAACGTCAATTCAGAGGTTGGCAGTGCGATTTCTGAAAAAAAAACCTCTACTGATACATGAAATTATTTTCGTATGTATGGCCGCCAATGGGAAATGATTTCCCACCGTAATACCATCGACTGCGCAGTTATTGCGCTCTTGTTTCTACGAAATGCTAACCAGCCGCTGTCCCAAAACGCAGTGTGACACCATTTCCCCACAAGACTAGCACAATGGGTAATAACAAGCTCCATCGTTAGCGCTAGGCGTGATTGCATACTAAATAGGCGTAATGAGGAAATAACGATCATACATGCAGATACCCATTCCAGCACCTTATTAGAGTGGCAAGGCTAGGCGGCGCTTAATTAGAACAGTAAATTTGAGCGCTATAGCAACCAATATATATACCATATATATAATATGTTTAGAGTAGTACTCAACGTAACTATAATTTAGTAGAAGCTCCACTCCTCGAGACACAAGTCCACCGAAGCTTAACCCTCCTCCTTGCTCCCATGGTCATGTACACTAGTATATTCCAACTTAACTCCCTCCCCCCCCCCCTAGATATGGATACATAATTTCTTCTATATAATGGCGGCTGGTTCAACCAGCTTAGCTCACTCGAGACATCGTCACTTACCCCTTCCACGACAACCCTTCCTGGTCATAGACCCTAATTTATTCCTTGTTAACTCACCTTGTACAAGGTATCTAGAGACAATCTATAGCTGGGTAGTAAAACGCACTCAGAATGACATGCCGATACACCACTGCACGCCTAACTGCTCCGTGTTAGAAGTAGCAGCCTCACTAATTTATAGCAAGACCGCTATGACGTAACCGAGGGTTAACACTTATATTTAGTTTGGACAAATTCGAGGCGGGTCTACAAATCTTAAATATTCGGTGCCACTCTGTGTACATCTAGCTCAATGGTATAACGCCATCGTCACAGGCTAATGCATGCTTATTTAGAAATTAACGGGCGACTTTTAAAGAAGTCATAGCATTTTGCAAATCTCATTTTTCCGCGAGGCTTGTTTTCCACATTTCCCGCCCGCCGATTACCGTCGCAATGGTAAAAAGTCTCCATTTGATCGTTTCTGACTAATTACCTGCTGATTATGCGCTTGATTGACAACCATGGAGCAGCAAAACCAAGAATACGCGCACGGAGAGTTCGAACGGAGTAATTCATGGGTTGTAGAACGTGTTAAAATATTAAATATTCGGGTTTGTACGCCAAAGCAATGGCAATTTCACAAAAACATCACGCGCAGCCGATGCCAAGCTGAACATATAACCGGCTGAATATACATACACCTGGCTGGCGGCGCAATGCAGCCGCTATAGGCATTACGCGCGCAAATCGACCAACGAGCGTTAGAATATCTGACATAAAATGATCGGTTTCCTGTGCCTTATTAGTTTCACACGCCTTATTAGTTATTTATCGATAGAAACGAGTCCAACTTTTGCAAATGTTTTATTCAAAAACTAGAAGTCTCGCTTCAGTTGACCTATGAGTTGACAGAGCGAGTGGCTTGTTCCGAGGCGGTCCGCACTCCAGTGGAGGTTGGGAGAAGCGAGTATATGTCATGTGTGTGCCAGGAAAACCTTGCTTACAGAAAAATTATAAAAGAATGTTCGCAGAGTCAACAACATAATTATATGCTGTCACTTGCAGTGTCAGTTCAATAGGCGGCATTAGAAAAAACCTGCTGATTTATGGGAATGTTTTGGTATATATGGTCGCCTAAGGGAAATGATTTACCATAGTCATGCGCAGTAACCCTTTCCTTCTCCTGTATAGGGCGCCAGAAAGCAATATATGTCACCGTTTTATGACGCCTATATTTTTTTAAACTTTTTTGGCATAAACCTATGTACTAACAGCAACTCGGTATATCATCAAACTTTACCGAAGAAACATGTGTAGAATAGCTAAGAATAAACGTCCAAGCTATTAGATTTTTGTGTAGTCGCGAGCAATTTACATCAGATAGGAAAATATAGGTATGTTGTACGGTTGTACCTAATCATCATGAGTGAACAAAATAATATAAATGTATTTAGTCAGTATATATATATATACTGACTAAATACATTTATATTATTACATATATATATATTATCAAGAGTACATAATAGTATTACTATTATGTACTCTTGATATTATATATTATTATTATATATATATATATATATATATATATATATATATATAATATATATAATATTATTATATATTATTACATATATATATATTGTAAGAAATGCTAGTGCAGTTCTGTATAACAAGGTATTGTCACGTAGTCAAGGTAGTCAAGGTAGTCAAGGTAGTCACGTAGTCAAGGTAGGTAACGTTGTCTTCCCCAACCCGACCCTGGTCGCCGTATCGTGCTACAACCCGACCCTGGTCGCCGTATCGTGCTACAACCCGACCCTGGTCGCCGTATCGTGCTACAACCCGACCCTGGTCGCCGTATCGTGCTACAACCCCCTGAACGGAAAACCGGTGTATCGCAAGCAGGTTAACGCCACTCTGTCCTGTTCTCTGGTGGCTAGTTCAAGAAGCTAATACTCTTTAGGTGAGGCGTCTGAAGCTGATTCCCCCTGGACGGGACATCAGTACATTATAGGTCCGGTTTCCCTGACCATGCACTGCACCTGTCCAGCGAGACTTTCTCCGGAGCTAACGCTAGCTGGGTCTCTCCTGGGGCCACTCGGAGGCGGCTACTGTTTGTAAACTTCCTTGGAATACGGGAGTGAGGCGAAATGATTCAATTACAGATTTGGCGACGTGCCAGCTCGCCTGGATCTGACCGCACCGTGAACCCTACTGGGAGTTACGCTGTCTGCCTCAGGTAAAATGCTGCCTTTACGGATCTCGGCAAGCGTGTCTCGCTGTGGGATTGGTGTTCCTGGAATCCTTTGGTTGCCCGCTCTTATCCGTTAAGCTTTCTTTGTCCTAGCTGTTAGCTCGCCCCTTCTCTCAATATCTCACGCTCCCCTTTCTCTGTTTTTGTCTCGTTCTCTCTCTTTCTCTCTCTTTCTGTTTCGCTTTTTTTTTCCTCCCTTTTTCTCTACCTCACTGCATTTCTACCTCTCTCCAGCGACCCCTCTGCCGCGCACTGTCTCTCTCGTCTCTCGTTCTCTCTTTCTCTCTCCCTCGCCCTCTCTTTCCTCCTCTCTTCCCGACAGCTAATTTAGAGCGCGGCACGTTCGCTACACTGTACTGCAGTGATTCACCAATACACCGACGAAAGGAAAATAACAGAACACATTGACATTGCTCTCGCATGCCCGTCGGGTAGATATGCGCACGGCTAGTGCATGCGGCAGATTGGCGTACGTGCAGTTTATCAGCTACGCAATGGCGCCCGCGTGCCACACGCGAACTACCGCGAGTTCGCATATATATATGCCTTGAAGCCGCATAGCAGATATTTCTCGAGACTGGCCGTTAAAAAGAGATATGATCGACGGGAGCTGAAATGAAGATGTTCGGCACAGATGTAACCGATCGCTGTCGATCGCGCCGCTCATTTGCTGAGCAGCATCGTAATTAGTCGTAATTAATGCTGATGCCGAGTGATATCGCTGCAGTGATTTCCAGTTCTTGTCCGCCATTGACGAATCGAGAAGGAAATCGTGCATTTTTTATTTAAAAATGTAACAATGTTGGCCCTACGTTCCCCTCCAACTTGCAATCTGTTGCGTTGAAATATAGGTGGCGAGTGGGCGGTATGGGGTTACGCAATCCATCGGGACCTGGATTCATATGCTTTGCAGCCGTGGTATACAGTATCACAATGACATATACAAACAAATATTCCCATGAATATATACATTTATTCATGGGAATGCCTAGTTGGTGGTATTAGCACATCGACTGTATGCGATTGGAGGTCATGCAGTATCTCTGAATTTAAATTCGCATTATTCAATAGGAGTGTGCAGTGGTCTGTAACGTTTCTTGGTTATTTGTGCTTATTTGTTACCTCTTGAAATCAATCATATACTCTTGGTGCACAACGGACTCGTGCTAAAATCACCGCAATGAAGAAGATTGATGTCGGTTTAAGACATAGTTTCCGTTAAATCGGGTTTAAACTATGCTACGCGAAAATCTCGTGGTTCAACATTCCCGAGAAATGTAAACTTTTTAAAAACGTTTCTAAAACTCTCAACGATCATTTGCTTGCAACATCGATGGCGCCACTCTACTGTGTTTCTCCTCCACTTGAATGGACACTGCTGTCGTATCGTGTCGCGTTAACGCGAGCGTATATAACGATCTTCAGAGCTAGCGTGAATGCTTGAGATCCTCTGGCATGCGACAGCGCAGATGTGGGTCAGCTATGGGTAGCTGACATTCGAGTGCCGTAGCTACCCTAGCCGTAGCTGCACGAAAGCGCCATCTAGTGGTGTCTAATAGTTATACACTACTAAGACCACCAGATCTATACGGCTGACGTAGTTGTAATGCACTCATTACTGTGGGTATGGTTGGTGTTGTCAGGTGCCGTTCTTAAATCGCACACATATCATCGCATAGCACAAAGATTCCTACTAAGCATGACATCCGAAATGCGCTTCACTGATATTGCAATGTAGGCGCTCTTAACATCACAAACCACGGCAAGCGAGAGTGGCACGTGTCAAGAGGAACTCTGGGATCGCTTCTACTTGACGTAGATCCACAGCAGTACCACCATGTAGAACGTAGGTTCGGAAGCGCTTGTTATGTGTAATGCCACGAAGATTTAAGGTTAGCAGTGAGTGACCGTAAATGATGTCGTTCGTGTGAGATTGTGTCCGAGAGTTGACTTACCGGTACGTAGAGCAGAGACTTGAGGGAATACGGGGCCGAGCGCACCCAGCAGACGTCAATCGCCTCTGGTCTGTCCTCAACCTTCTTCCTCAGATGTCTGCGGTACAAGAAGTGGCAACGATTAAAGTAAACTACTGGCAGAGGGGCCAGTGACAATTAAATCAAGTAAGTGAGGGACAGGTGACACTTAAGATAAGTGAGCTGGGACAGGCCATGGTGACAATTTAGGCACGCGAATGACTATTAAGAGATCACTACATCAACGACATCCGATCTCGGAAGCTCATTACGTGCAAGAGGCTAGCTATTGTATTGCAGTCGAAGTAGTGTACATGGGTCAATCGCCGACAGTAACGAACACCATTAGAAGCTCTAATTAGTGCGTTCCTTTAACATGCAGCTATCATCAGGCCGTGACCATTTCTTTGCTGTCACTAATTGTCAGGGTAACACGCCGAACTCAATATTGATAAATTACCAGCCGACACTATGAATGGTGCTGACTAATACTCTAGTCGTTTCTTTAACGAACTCGCCGCCAGATGGCAGCTCCTGTTGAAACTTACATGTAAGCAGGTTTGAGGTCTTTCTGGAGATAATTTTCGACGACGGGAATGATATCCTTACTGAAAACGCCACCTGGGGACAAAAATACAGCAAGTAATATTATTGATTTGTGATCTTAAGTATCACAAGTATCTGTTTGCATATGCACCTAAAATATTAACACAGCATGGAAATACATTATTGTATAATAAAACACCGAATATAAATGAGTAGCAGTACATTGCCGTGGCAACGAATCAAACATGTCCCGTCTTTATACATGGTGATCTTTGAACTGGAATACTAACACTGCTACTTTCTATCATGGCATGCCATTTTTCCTCTGCATTATAAAAAGACAGCATAGTAGACGCACGTCCAATAAATATATCAGTGTTCCTTTTCTAACATGTCTATTGCTAATTTATAGCTAACCCATATAAAACCCTCATCCAATTTACAATTGCACGGTCTGTTATACCACGCTACCCAAACCCTAAACCGTAACAAAGGAAAACTGTTACACTGCTACTGAATTCCAGATTCTTTATAAAAAAGGCAAAGGCGAAGATATATCATGGAGCGGACTTGGCACTCATTTCCTAGCACGGTGGATTGTGAAGTGTCTGAGAGCTATTCCAATCGATCGCTATGCAATATTCTATTCGAATTAATCTAAAACAGCTTCTGTGGTGGGTAGACACACGCGTCCATGCATGCATATACGCACGTACGCACGCGCACTCGCTACGCACACGCACACACACGCACGTCCGCGAACACGCACACGCACACGCACACGCACACGCACACGCACACGCACACGCACACGCACACACACGCGCACACGTACGCACGCACACATTAATCTCTCGACGATTTTGCATGGGGTCCGGTAGGTTGCAGAGAACCCCCCCCCCCCCCGAATCACAAGGGACGCGTAAATCGGTTACGGGAAAGATCATGGCTCAGCGGGTACAGAGGCGCCATCTTGTGGACGAAAATGAAAATTAAGCGCCGGCAAGTTTCCACCGCATGGATGTAATTGCACTGAATTCGGATCGATGCGCATCCGAAGAACACCTACCGACGGTGACGCCGACGGACCAGTCCGTAAGCCTCGACTCGACCTGAAACATAGTAAGAAGCCGTGCTTGAGCGAACAGATCAGCCGTAAGATCTGAAAGCGAAAGAATGATAGGTGGCGGAGTTAAGAGAGAATGGGAACGCGTCGGCGAAGTTTAACCCAGATTGCAAACACGCCTCGTTTGTAACTCGCTCCGACGTCATCGTAGAGTGGTAAGACGTGAGCACGACGGAAGAGCGGGTATTCCTGAGCAGTAGATCTCAGGCACTTAGTAAAATCTCTTTCATCGGTGAAATGCTCAGGCATTTCCTTATATACAATAGAGTCGTATGCTGTGTGAGCTTTTATATCACGTTACAAGCTTTAAACTTATCAATTGCTAGTCACGTAAGCATTTACCGGTTGACTATAGTGGCACACACTCACGCACGCACGCACGTACGCGCGTGCGCGCACATACACTCACGAATACAAACATAAACTATCGCTATATAATATACCGCACTCACCAGAATTGACTCGTAGTATAAACATTAAAATAACTCGAGCTACATCGTACCTTTCCTGTCCCCTTCCCGCTAAAAAAGAAACCCAAATATTCTCAACTCAACTGAACGATTGGGAAAATCAATAAATGACTGAGGACATAAAAAGACCCCCCTCCCACCCAGTCACACACTCGTCTCGTCTCGACCAGTCACTAAACACACGGGCGGCATCAGAATAGAAGCCCCCCCCCACAACCATCCACCCACCCAAACACCAACCCACTCACCTACACTTCAAACAGCCCCTCCCCGCCACCCACTACCACGATATCATTTTCACTTTCCATGCAAGTTGCCAGAGGAAGAGAACAACAAAGTTCGAAATCCGCGATCTCAGCACGGCGGCGACGACGACAACATGCCGCCGCCCACCCGACGTGACGCGCGACAGCACGCCGTTCATAAATACCGCAGCATGCCGCCGCCGCCGCCGACAGAAACAAAGCGCTGTTATATACGCGGTGACGGCTGTCCGCTGTGGCGTGCCGCCGCAGCCGCCGAACTGGGTCGCTGCCAAAATGGCCGCAAAAAGAATCGCCGCGCCTCTAACGGGCGCAGTCAGTCACCGGCCTGCTAACCTAATACTCACGCGCGCTTAATTAATGAAAAAATGCCACGCTCGACAGCCGGCCGAGAGTGAGAGGGAGGCGGGGGTTCACGAGACGCCCCGCCAAGCCATCGACGTTGATTCAGTAGTGACTTAATAGACCTGAAAATTTTCTAATACGGTTAGGGTTTCGTACGGATGCCAAGTCGCACGGGTCGAACAAGTTTCTAGGGTCATGTGTTTCGAATAAAGATGCCAGATGTAGTTAAGAACGAGCTATTCGTTGTCTCTGTCTTGAGTAATATTTCAAGTGAGCATGATTTAAACTTTTAGATGATGTACGCAATTGGTGGTAGACCCATACGCAATTGCAAGTAATACGGTAAAAACGAGAACTGTAAAGAGACCTCACTGCTATTTACTACAAAGAATATCGTATATCTATCCTGCAATATAGTAAGCTAGCCCGTCCTGGAGCATGGAAGATGAGCTTGACTCCATGAAGCCACGTTGACTAGATCAAACATTTATGCGATCGGCACCTGGTGCAGCTGTATCAGGTGCGAAACAGTGCTATACCGAATACACGCGAGTCAAGTACGTGCTTACATGTGCTCATGTGTGCTAACCAGGGATTAATAGTTGAGAACTAGGTTTACCAAAACGTCACTGCATATCCCACGCCGCTTCGGAATTCAATGCATCACTATTCTCCCATGCGCACAATCACATTCGATTCGTTGCAGTTGTGAATGATCAATAGGTCATTTCAGCTGTACCGGATACCTGCCGTGGTCATTTAACATGAGTGGGTAACACTCCTCGTAAATTCCAAGAATAGGCATAGCCATTCTTTTTTTTTAAAGCCCCCACGAGCCTTTTGTGCGATTCCAAAGAATTCGTGAGTGTACACGGAGCCGTAACGAACGATAGTTGAGTGATGACGTACGAGAGGATGAATCACACACACCTCTCACGCTAGTACTCCACGCACCCACGCTCAGCCATGCGAGTCAACACACAGATAACAAACCCGTGCTGACGCCATATAAGCTCATGTAACGAGTTGTGTGGAAACAGAATTAGCTTTTTTACACTCTATAGTTCTCCGAAAAGCTGAAAAATAACCCGATGATGCGGGGTAAATTGTTTGAGAACCCCCTTATAATATCGCATCCAGTTATAGCGTAGTAATTCGAAGATTGCAGAGATGTGTGTCAGGGTCGTCGCGTCATCATTATAAATGCAAATAGAAATTACATTGATAGTTTGCACCACCCAGGCATACGTACGCGACTAACAGACCCGTTTCAACGAGCATTTCTCGATTGAGAGACCTTCACTTACGCGGTTACAGAAATAATACTTAAAATATGGTTACAAATTTTAAGAACGCGTCCGTGGTGCATGGCGGGCAAATACGATTATGACCGACCTCGGGGATAACTCAGCTAGCGATTATCCCAGAACTCAAGTTTATACGTAATGAAAAGGTAATCTACACATGGACTCAGTGCGATTG
Organism: Priapulus caudatus; assembly: GCF_000485595.1. NCBI lineage: Eukaryota > Metazoa > Priapulida > Priapulimorpha > Priapulimorphida > Priapulidae > Priapulus > Priapulus caudatus. The sequence continues at coordinate 645,551 of NW_014577066.1, read as the reverse complement.
TTGTCAAAAACGCGCGGATTATCGGACGATAGACCGTGGCTAATCATCGAGTTGTGATAAGCCGTCATAACTACTGTGACTGTAGAAATGTGGCAAGATGTAGGCGAGTGACGCATGTATGGCCCTGACTGACAAACTACAGCTAAACTGACATGACCGTAAGCACGCAGCGAACGACATTAGTAGAATTTCTAAGTAAAGGTTTAACGGCAACAATGGCACATGCATGCCATGTTATATATATTATCTCGATATTAAATTCGCATCCATCAACCTTCAACTCATGGTGTCGTACAAATCATTTGAAGATTGATAACGAATCGATACTGTTGACTAGTGGTTCTTTACCAATACTTAGTGTGACGTTAGTGACATAATTTAAAATAGAAAAAAACGTTTAACTCTTGTGGGTGGGGGGGGGGCTATTATCCCCACGCTCATTAAACATATAACACAATTACCTGCAATATACAGCGCAGGTAAATAGGTAGTTAATTGTTGCACCTGCTTGCACGGCCTACACTTGAACATTAGCTCTACCTTCTAGTACAGATCAATGGCAAGCAGCCAATACACGCACGCACTACTGCGTAGTCACATAGCAGTACAACCGTAAAGAAACGGTATTATTATAGGAAACAGTGTCAGTTTTTGGCGTAAAACCAGCACGTCGGCACACGTGGGCCGGAGCTATATTTAGACGGCTTGCCCACGTGTTAATTAACGAATTTGTGTATCTTTTAATTAATTACTAAAAATAGTGGTCCCACTCATTAGTCAGGTCATTATTCAGGTTTCTCGGAAGATGGATAGATAACCAACAATAAAATATCCCCGACTCTCGTGAAAATTTCACCTACAAGCAGGTGTCTACATTCGCACACTTGCTAAACGTCAATGCTAATCACTTTCGACTTTATGAGGCGCCATGACTACGGCGACACGAAAAACGAAGATATCAACAAAACCGAGAACAACCGCTATAGGTACAATCTATTAATACTCCATCGCTACTTCGATGCGTTCATTATCCACAGACTGCAACCGCAAGCGATCTCTGTCGCCAGCACAATCCCTCACGCTGCTAGCTATAATATGCTAATAGAGCTAATAAACACCTTAGCTCATGATTAGCTTAGCTTAGTTTATTAGCTCTTGATAATATTCGATATCATAAATAACAGATAGAGATCGGATTTGCAGCTGCGCGTGTGACGACCCTCCACCTCAGCCACGCCGGCGGCTATAGGTGATAGGTTCAATAGAACGAACGTCTTGACTTGTGCGTTGTTGATGTCGCGCGCAGGACACATGCAGGGCTGGGTCAGAGCCGCCAACGATACGCGGACGAGTAGGGGGCGTGTGCGCCAACGTCATTTACCACTTCGCGGACGCATGACCGGTTGCGAATCAGTGACAGATGTTAAAACTTTAAATTTTCTTTTGAATGACACGCACGGTGTTATTCTGTTGTAGCAGGGCCATAGGACGGGTTGACCGGTGTTAGCATCGCTTAGCTTCGTCATTTTTGACACAGGCGGTGGCACCACACACGAAATAACGCTATACGATGAAAGCCGAAAATGATAACGTAACGCAAATGATTATATCTAGATTTTGTATAGAATATTGCATAACCATGCTACAAACAGAATTAGAAGTACATTTTCATTACTAAGTTAACGATGCTATTAACCTCTTTTGTTTCTTTCAGTTGTTACTGGTCATATCTACAGCATTATAGGAACGCAAATCTAACCGTTGATATTAAATAACATCGGCCAGACCAGAAAACTACGTCGATGTGTGCTGCGTCCTTTTAATCAGCAGGCTCAACTGAAATTGAAATCGTGCGCACAGCGGCGTTGTTCTTTCTGTGCCTAATCATTTACGCTCTAGTCAGACAGATGGTTATCTCGTGGTTCATCGTCTTTAGGCTGCTCTCTAAACATATGCACAGTAGAGGTTTTAACAGCCTGCCTTTATGAGCTAACCTTCCCAGGTCACTAGTGTCACACGATGTACAAAAGCTTCGATAGACACGCGAGTAGAATGCGCAAAGTATAGTAGATAGTCTAGCCGTGTCGGCATGGCTACATGTATTGGCATATAAGCTACTATTTAGTATGTATGGTGCGTCCTTCGATGCGTAATGTTGACATTTCGGATTGCGTTATATACATGTTATCCCGTATGTGGCATACATAAATGGGGTGTAACCTGGCTTCAATATTTAACACCGACTTGAAATCAATTTATATTACATGTCAATATTGGTTGAGCTTAATCAAGTTGCGTTCCCAGGCACTAGAGAAATAGAAGGAGAAGAGCTTTCCGAGTCACGTTGAATAACGTTTCGTAACAAATTAACTACACTTGTTACACGGTTACCATGAATGATTAAAGATGTATTCATCTTTAATGTTTTCTTTAATTGTTTCTTTAATTCTTTGTGGTTCTTTATTTCTCTGGTTTTAATTCTTTAATGTTTCTTGTTCATCTTTCATGTTTTCATTAATTGTTCCAGGTATTTGAGTCGGAGGGAAAACCTTGTCGATTTCCCCAGGGACGGGGCTACATATACCGACAAGCAAAGAGTGATTATTCCTCAGCAATAAAAGCAGATATTGTCGTCACACAACTGATGGTCCTATGTGTGAGGCGGGGGCACGATACCGCAATCTAGGTCAATACTGGCAACAGTAGATAACTTATAACCCTTTACAACAATACTCACATGTGGGCTGCCATTCAGAACACTATAGCTCTATCTTAACAACTTTACTTTCTTTTTTGTACTAAATCGCTTGTGGCGTTTGTGCCCGTGGGTCTTGATCAGAGTGCAGACCTTTTATTGTAGAACGCTACAGATAGGATCCCATCAAACCATGACTGATGCTTGCTGAGCTCTACATATATAAAGACTAGCTGACACGCAATTGGTCAAATTCACTTTTATAAAGATTTGTGAGATTCGACAAATTGAACACATAGCCACAGACAGGAAACACAAAAATGAAAACAGTGCGGCCGCTCTCACCCGATCCTGCCATATATGGTAGTAGACGACCTTACGTAACATCTTTAATATCCAACCACTTTTTTGTTATAATCCGAAATGCGGTGAATATTTAATGCGTTATCTAAGACGGCATCTTACACATTACCTCCGCATTGCCAGCTATGCAAACGAACACGCACGTTGACGTGCAACACGAATTCTTCGCATCCGGGCCTTTGAACCTGTGACCCGCAAAGATTAGAAATGCATATCTGGTTTCGGCGCGTTTTAAAGCGTACGCAATGCGGGTCAAGCTAGTGATTTAAAATTTGCTCAAGTTTTTACGACCGCGCGCTACTGCTGTTCTGCGTGACAACTCACAAATGCCATTCTGCGGACTTTCTCACACACGAGCCTTCGTATTCTGCCAGTAAGATACACACGCCGATGCTTATTTTAAATACAAAGCGAACGCCGTGTCAAGACCCGTGGCCGGTAAAGTGGCTTGGCGTTTATCCCGTATTTTAAAGCGTTACGCAGCCGAGTGCTTTAGCATTGAGCCGCGATTGACGGAACGCTGGCCCGTTTCAGCTCAACAAACTTTTAGACAGGATATAGGTTCACTAAAGGTAATCTCTTCCTAGACAGGACGCTTGTCGGTGGACAGTACACTGGTTCACCACAGGTCACTCCCTACTGGACAGTACACTTGTTCCCCACAGGTCAATCCCTGCTGGACAGTACACTTGTTCCCCACAGGTCACTCCCTACTGGACAGTACACTAGTTCATCACAGGTCAATCCCTGTTGGACAGTACACTGGTTCATCGCACAGGTTTAATCACGCGGCACGGAACGTTAGTGCACTACCCGTTAGCGCAGTACATTTATTTATGTATTTATGTATTTATTTATTTATTTATTTATTTATGTATTCTGCTCTTTTAACACGCCCTCTAGGGCTCGGGGCGCCCATGCCCATATTATATTTTTTAAGCGTGCCGGTCAGAGGTTTCACTCGAGGCGAGTAAATTCGAATATATTCGGACAGAAAAGAAACCGTACAGCTCTTACTGACCCATAACAAAATAGCCACAGGCTAACTGGGCCGGTATCCTGAATAGACACAGCCACCGAAAATATCGCAACAACTTTCTTTATATGCTTGGCAGGTCTGGGTGAAGTGGGTACATAGCCTAAAGGGACGATAAGGGGAGGGACAGGTATGGAGGGTGACTGAGAGATAGGGCAGTAGTCGCATGCAGGCGCTAACAGCTCCTCGAGGGAGGCAGTAGATGCTATATTGAAAATCAGAGAGATTAAAATAGGTAAATAAAGGTGTGAATCGGCAGGGAGGAGCGTAGTTAAGCTACATCCTCTCACCGCATCCAGCCGCGTCATCCTACGTTATAAACCAGAAGGAGACGAGCCTTTCACGTTCTCCTGGTTACATGCTGAATGAAAAAAGATGGCGGTAGATGAAGATAGCTGGACGTATAGCGGGGTAGGTAGATCAATATGTCGGGAGAAAAGGAGGGATAGTGAGTGGGAAAGGAGATGAAAAAAAGAGGGTTGACGGTAGAGAAGTTAAATAACAGTGAACTTGGAGGGGGAAAGTGTGGACTCTCACATAGGTTTGAAAATATATCGGGTGTTGTTGTTGTTTTTAAACCCATACACACAGTGAGCCCTTAGATTTGGATCCGCAGCATGGCCTATTATGTGAACTAGCTGTAAAGCAGCTCGAGTAGACAAGCATTTCGAGATCGTTTGTGCGATGTATTGGGTTAACGCGCACGCGCGCACCCATACACGCACGCTCGTACGCAGACACCCAGCATACACGCACGTACACGCAAGCGTAAGAACGCTCACACGCATACGCACATACACACCGAAACGCACACGCTCACCCATACGCGCACGCATACGCACACGCACACGCTCACGCAAACCCACAGTAACACGCATACGCCCACGCGCAAACACACGCACGCACACACATACACGGTCACTCACACGCACATCAGCACAGACAGCAGAGCAATATATTTACTGAACGTGCGTGCACTAGCGTAAGCCCTTACATGGTCACGCATCTTTCGTCGTTCGCGATAAAAATGGATGCCAAACAAACATTTCCTGACAACGCAAACATGATTATCTGCCTGACAAAACCGACACACGATTGCATAAGAGGTACTGTACCGTTAAGCTGGAATAGGCAGAAATATCTACAAATAGGATTGTTATAAACGAGTGATAGCAAACAGACAGATAGACAGCCAAACAGACGGACGGACAAACGGACGGAAGGGCTGACGGACAGACGGGCGGACGGACGGACGGGCGGACGGACGGACAGGCGGACGGACGGGCGGACGGACAAACAAACAAACAGACAGGCAGACAGACAGAAAGACAGACGGATGGACGGGAGGACGGGATGACAGACCGACAGACAGACATACAAACAGATATAAAAAGAGAGTAAAAGAAACAGAAAATGAGAAAAATGGAAAGCGAGAGAGAGAGAGAGAGAGAGAAAGTGGACGAGACAGAGAGAATGAGAGCGGGCGAGAGAGAGAGAGAGAGCCTGTAAGTTAAAGAGTTGGAGGAGGCCGAGCCAGAACAAGAGGCAACGCGAGACGAAGAAAAACGAGCCAGCCACCCCACAGCTGTGCAAGTAACGTCACAATTACTTGGCACCAGGCCATGAACGATGCCCATAACCCCGCTCTCTCATCGCGTGTCGACTCGCAGCCCTGATAATTATACCAGAAGCAGACGATGTCCGTGGCGAGACGCAACAGTCCGCGACACCACACCACCGCTACCGCCACAGCAGTCGCTAGCAGCAAGCGTGAACCCCACCTCCACCCTCTATTACGCATCACGCGTCGGCGTTCCCTCCTACAAGCCTAACATCGGGCGTTTTTTGGCGCCGGGATTCGAGTATATGAATAAGAGTCGTGGGCCAAACAACGGCGCGCCTGTTCGCGTGCGCGCACGCAACCAGCCACGCGACCACCACTGACCTTCTTTCACCTGCTGAGTCTCGTTAGAGTTGGCACTCGGGTCAGCGGCCACACAACGGCCGCCTTCAGCTAACACCACCCACCAACACCCGCTACCACCACAACCAACACCCACCATCACTGCGGCCACACAGCCAACACGCGCCAACGTACCCCCAACACCCGCTAACGTAGTCTACCCCAAACAGCCACTATCACTGCGGCCGCACAGTCAATAGTCGACAACAATTAGCAACACCCGCCGACAACCGGCAACACCCGCACACACTTGGAACGTCTCGATCAAAAAAAAGAGTAAATAAACACGAAATGTATTTACTACCGAAGTCCTAATGTTTCTCTACTCTCTTTCGCCTATTATTTTTAATAACTTGCTGTAAATGCCGTTCAAATGCTCCTCTGCAACACGCACGCACGCCATTCTATTATTCTTGTTGTTTGCATATGTGTGCACAGGGCGTGCGTGCGTGTTGCAGAGGAGCATTTTAACGGCATTTACAGCAAGTTATCAGTAATAATAGGCGAAAGAGAGTAGAGAAACATTAAGACTTTGGTAGTAAATACATTTCGTGTTTATTTACCATTATTTTTTAATTGAGACGTTTCAAGTGCCTGTACGCTAACACGCAGCAACAGTCACTAATACAGCGGCCACACCGACAACACCCGGCAACAATCAGCAACAATCAGCAACACCCGGCGACACCGAACAACAGTTGTTAACATCCGGTAACACACGGAAACATCCGCGAACCTTCCGCGATATTAACCCCGATCACTGCTCCCTCTGTGAACGCGCCTTTGCTAACGACAACGCTAAAGGCGAACAATGCAATGTCGGTGAAAACGGGAAGGTTACAGCGAGCGTGGATCTACAGAGACATCGATGGTTGTACAGCATGAGCAAACAAATGTGATTACGCTACAGTGCGTATCGGCAAATCAGTGGATTTCACTTTTCGATCTTTTAGCAGCCGCCATTTTAGGCTAACGCTCCATTAGGAGTGCTCCTAACTTTGATATCATTAATGATTAATGATTAATGATTAATGATTAATGATTAATGATTAATGATTAATGATTAATGATTAATGATTAATAATCCTAACCCTAACCCTAACCCTAACCTAAATGACATTAAACCACAAAACTAAATATCATGAGACATATAATATAACTATATGTGTTATTATGCACCTTCAATGACATTAAAGTGGGGCAACATTCACTCATAATGGAGTATCACCCCCATTTTAACAAGTCAACGAGTCTCCTGCTGTGCCTGCCTGCGAGTTGCTCAAAGAGCAAACATGCAGATAAGTCTCGGTGTACGTGCGTCTCAACACATCCCTGTGGCATGTGTGCGTTATTGCGTCGCTGCGCGTGTGCGTGCTGCGTGTGCGTGTGCGCGCGGCTGCTGTGTACATGCGTGCTGCGTGTGTGTGTTGCGCGCGCCGTGTGCTGTGCCTGTGCGCTCCGCTCGGGGCCGTGCGTGCGTTGCGCCGTGCGCGTTGTGCGTGTGTGGTCGTGGACGATAGTGCGTGTGCGTGTGCGTCGCTCTGCGTGTGGTGTGTGTGTGTGTGTGTGTCAGCGACGCTGCTCGAGTAGTTAGCACCGTCGGCCGAGCCGAGACGTAAGAGATGGCCTCGGTGGCGATGCTTAGCGATCGCCTGCCGCTCATTAACGCATGATTAGTTACCACGTACGTCGGGAAACCAGAGCACGCCGATTAACACAGAACCGCTTCACGGGTAGATCGATGGATGCTCGCTCGCTCGCTCAGCACGTACGCGAGTCAATGCGTGCTCTGCTGTGCTATTACACCGTACTGAATGACGCTCTGAACTCTACAGAGACGACGCACATGCGCGAGCAGTGACACTGATACGACACTCTAACGACGTGTCACGTTGTGCGATAATTATACACGATTATTGTTCATCGCGTCTGCGAAACGATTAGCAACACGTGCGACAATTTCATACGCGCCGACCCACATAGTGACAAATGCAATAAATAACACACTGCTGCTGCGCGATCGGTTTAACTCGTAACTGGACCTCCAAAGGTCGAAGGTCAATCGTCTTGGGTCACAGGTCAGTTCTAACATACAGGCTTGACGGCCCGTGGCCCACCTATGACGTGCTTTTACGACCGATCGCACCTCGTTCAGTGTTTTTGGTCTTATACACCATGCAGTGCACAGACTTAGTACCTTCAAGCTAGGTCGGCCCGTATTTAGCCTTAGCGCTTATGTGGCCGTGTAGCTATCTTTAAATTAGTGTTCTTACCACATTGCACCTGCGATTATACTGAGTAAGCCTACTGTCGAGTCGTGTATCACATGCCAGTAAATTTGTTCTTCCAGTAACTGACCATATATATGTGTGTGGACTGGCGCCCACAGGTCTTAAGAGAGTAGAAGCACATGCAGAAGGATAAAATCCTCAGTGATAATAAAAAGCAAGCGCCGTAGGCGCGCTGCATGCTAGGGGGGTCTGGGGACATGCCCCCCCTCTGAAAATGTTTGAATGGTAGACGACTGGAGATGCAATCTGGTGAGTCTTGCGAGAGAGATTTAGGAACAAAATGTAGGAACAAAATTGTTTAACCCAAAATTTACTGGAAGCACTGTGCTTCCAGTGCTTCTATCTGCGGGCGCCACTGTGTGTGTGTGCATCTGCATTGCTTCATACTTCTGAAGCGAATATATATGCGCCTTTCATCTATGACAGTACCAGATCAAACCTCTACCTTCAAAGAGAGCGAGGCGCGGGAGGGAGACGGACTAGGAGAAAAGAAGACAGATCCCGGGAAAGCGAGAGGGAGAAAACCAAGAGAGAGGCAGCAAGAGGGAGAAAGAGAAACAGAGCGCGCGAGCGAGAGAGAAAAAGAGGAAGAGCGCGTAAGCCGAGCTATCAAGCTCTACCGCGAGAACGTTGTGCTCTTTATTTTTGTGACAAGCGCGATGGCGAGGTCACTTTCTACCGCTTACACTCTCCTCCCATTTATTCCGTCTCGCTCAATATATATATATATATATATATATATATAATTATATATATATTATATATATATATAATAAACATTATTATTAATACTACAAATAGTTTATGTCGATAACAATTTGCCATCGTAAGTTTGCGAGCGCAAACGAAAGCGCACTGCAACATCAATACAGGACGCCACAACGTTTGCCTGCAGTTATGGCCTGATTCCGAGACTGACGTTGGAAGGTCAGTAGCTGACTGATCAAAAGCCGATCAACAGCCGATCAGCACAGACGAGAGGCGCATTTTGATGGCGAGCGATGTAGCGATCGCGAGGGAAGGGCTGGGTATACGACAAACGACGACCACCACCGCCTACGGTTACAGTTGCACGAGCTGGTGATTTCAATCAAATAGCCCCCGTTTAGGCTTTTGCGGCCCGTTTAGGCCGATTGCTATTCCGTTACGACATACCGTAATTGAATCAGCCAGCCACATAACACTTCGCTTCGTTCCGGCTTTTAACGTCTCGCGTGTTGTTGAAACACACGTTTGAACCGATTCTTACTCGTACTGGTTTTAAGTTGTTTGGAAGATCGAGACTGGGTATGCTGAGACAGGAAACATTACAAACATCCTCTTAACATTATGTCCATTGGCTCTAATAGAAAAACAATCGCTAGTGTTAGGCATAAGGTATTAAGCTGTTATAAGGTGTTAAGCTTTTAAGCTAAGGTATTAAGGTGTAAGCTATTAAACTATTAAGGTGTAAGGTATTAAGGTGTTAAGCTAAGATATAAGGTATACGGTATAGGTATAATAAGGTATAAGTTATAAGCTGATCGAGGTAAGAACTGCTAAGCACTGCTTAGGTAAGAACGAAATGAAGAGCGTTACCAGTAAAGTCCTGTGTCAGCAGACGAATTCCGATAACATAAGTTCAGGTGAGTTATAGCGGAACGGCAACGCGCTAACTCGTTCACGATAAACACGTCTACTTCGATATGGGCGCGGTGAGATAGAGTAGCGATACGCGTGTACTCATCACATAACTGTCATGCCACTGTATAGACTAATCACATGCTCCACTTGTGACGTGACGATGTAATAACGTGTGTGATAGGTAACCAGCGTGCAGAGAGTAGGCAACGCTGACGCTATCTCAACGTTGCCGCTTCACGTCCGCATTCAAAGTACAGATGCGGTGCTATAGCAACCGCAAGATAATCGGCAATCGAACCTTGAACTATAAATTCTAGTGTTGGATAGCGAGACTAACTAATCGTGTTAAATTATCGCACGCGTGTCCCAGAACGACGCAAGTGTGTGTGTGTGTGTGTGTGTGTGTGTGTGTGTGTGTGTGTGTGTGCGCGCGTGCGTGATACCTGAGTCTCTGTTGTTTACATGCCTGTGTGTATATGCGTGCGTGCGTGCGCACGTATGTTTGTGTGTGCGTGTGTGTGTGCGTGCGTGCGTGCGTGCGTGCGTGCGTGCGTGCGTGCGTGCGTGTGCGCGTGCGTGCGTATGTTCGTGTGCTCGCGTTATGTTGTGTATTCCACGCTCTTGGCTTCGACAACAATATTACAGACAGCTATACGCTCTACCTACGAACACTGAGGGTTTACACCAACCTCTTAATGAACTGGGGCATTTTTAAAGTCATTCCTTACGTTGTCATGTATTGGAATCCCAGGAAATATAACATATAGGCCTAGTTGACGGCAGTCCTCACACTGCACATATCAGGAGTAAGATAATATAGGCCTAATATATAGCCTATATTATCTTACTCCTGATAATATCAATAGCTAATACTGCATGTATTTTTAGCTATTGATGACGGCATTAGCCACAGGCACTTGAAGCGTTTCAATAAAATATATACGCAGGGGTCGTGTGCTGTGCACGGCTACAGTTATATATAGCTATATATATATATATATATACCCCTGCGTATATATTTTATTGAAACGCTTCAAGTGCCTGTGGCATTAGCATCATGTAGCACGGTAGATACCGTATGTGCAAGTAGCTTGACACCGTATAGCACGTGCGGTAACTCAGAAGCTATAGCGGACGCTGTATTACCTCTACTGACTTCCGATGCCTATCACTGTGACATAACGAAATGCTGCCCTGAGAAAAACCTACCTTAGGTTAATTTCGTTGTATATATGAGCAGGCACCTGTACGCTTCCCCCTCGTCCATCGACCGGTCAACCACACCACTCACGCATCCATACGACACACCGACGTGAGCATTCTCGCTAAGCCATCATCGGAGAACGCACTCCTCCGCACACTATCTCACAGCAAATCTCTTCACAGTTTGAATACTTTTCCGTCGACAGGTATATATCCAGCGGGCTGTGTTAAGCTGTTAGGCACAAACGAGTGTCGGGCGGCAGCGGCTGCGTGACTGACGGGCGCCGTGTGTGTGACGGCGTCTGCTAATCCACGCGAGCTGTCACGCTCCACTTACACGCTGCCTGCTCGCGCGGGAGGGAGGGAGGCCGCAGCTACTTCTAAGTCACGCGTGTACGCCAGCGCAGCAGCGATGAACCTAGCTCTTACCTGCGCACGTAAGCTAGCCACACTTATGTAAGATAGCGCACTTACGTAAGATAGCCACACTTACGTAAACTAGCACGGGTATACTATGTAAGCTAACATACATCGATACGATTGTTACATAAGCTAGTCACCCTTACGTAAGCTAGCGCACTTACGTAAGCTAGCACGAGAATACTATGTAAGGTAACACACATCGACAAGATTGTTACATAAGTTGGCCACACTTACGTAAGCTAGCACGAGTATACTATGTAAGGTAACGCACATCGATAAGATTGTTACATAAGTTGGCTACACTTACGTAAGCTAGCACGAGTATAATATGTAAGCTAACACACATCGACAAGATTGTTACATAAGTTGGCTACACTTACGTAGGCTTGCACGAGTATACTATGTAAGCTAACACACATCGATAAGATTGTTACATTAGCGCAGTTACACGCCCATGTTACGTAAGCTAGCCACTTTTACCGTAAGCTAGCACGAGTATACTATGTAAGCTAACATACATCGATAAGATTGTTACATAAGCTAGCCACACTTACGTAAGCTAGCCACACTTACGTAAGCTAGCCACATTTACGTAAGCTAGCCACACTTACGTAAGCTAGCGCACTTACGTAAGCTAACCACACTTACGTAAGCTAACGCAGTGCCAGGCGCCGGTTACATAAGCTAGCCACGCGCACGGAAGCTAACGCACATCGACAAGATTGTTACATATAATACCCGTACAGATTACAAATTTGATTGTTGGCCACACTTACATAAACTAGCAAGCTACGCGATGTATGCCAGGATACATTCCCAAGATATTTACCTGAACTTGCCGCACAAAAGGTATAGAGCGCGTCCACGCACTTTAAAAATTACCTGTACACACTTACATAACATTGCACACGTTTACGGAATTTTTACAGAAGGTAACATCACTCATGTAAGCTAGTAACGCGTGAAAACAAAGCTTACGTAAGCTTGGATTAGCATAATCAATTACGTTAGCTCGATACGTGGACAAGCTCACGTGCACAATCTATTACACGTATACACGCGCGGTTTTCTTATAGGTTTCCCTATTTAATTTCGTCCACTTGAGCTTGTTGCTCAGACTAACGTAGCATTGTAACACCAGTTAACATATCCACGAAAGATTGTTATTTAGATAGAATTAGCACACAACATCGAATTTTATCACGTATGACTTAACCCCACTCGGCTTACGCAGCTAAGTAAATCACGCTCTGGAAACGTTCGCACAACGTTGCACTAATGTTCCGAAAACGTTTTGTGCAACATTATAGGAACGTAACTTTGTGTGGTATTCTTTATGTTCCTACAACGTTACAAAATAACATATATATATATATATATATATATATATATATATATATATATATATATATATATATATATATAGAGAAATGGATATATCCACCTTCCCCCATACCTGTGAATATCCCACCAGCCTCTACCTTGACTTACTTAATGGATGACGACAGGCCTACTTGCCTTCTTAGATCAACCTACACGTAGCACAAAACATCACGCGATCCGTTTTTATTTCACCACACACGGGAACGTGACACTCCTGCACAGAACTACGCCACGGATCACCATTTCCTACCACTCCCCCTTTAACATTCCCGGGATCGGTATCCGCCATCACATAAGACCGCCGTTCACGACTGACCTTTTCCTCTGCGACTCTCCTGGAAACAGCGTGCGCCATCACACTCACGAACAACTCACACGATGGGACGCGCCACCTGCAACACTCCTGAATGCGGCGCCAAACACCACGTAAAACAATCCTACACCAAAGAAGACCCCCTTTCCTTTCAAGTTCGCTGGAAACGACACCCACCAACACGTAAGGCGACCCACTACCCGAGCGAACCATTACCCGGGCACCATCTCTCCGACAAACAGCACTCATTACGTTATAGGAGCAACCCATACGAAGTAACGATGATAGTGTCTGTCTCCCTGGGTACTGCCGGACACTGAGGCTGCTATTGTTGTTGCTGCTACTAATGTTGCCACTAACTGCTGTTATTGTTACTGACATTATTGTTTGTTGATTGTTGATATTATTGATTGTTGTTATTGACAACAGCAGCCGCAGTGTCCGGCAGTACCCAAGGAGACATAGACCCTATCAGCCGAAATAACCCGTCCCCCCAACATTCCTGCATATGGCTCACACTTTACTGCGCACATGCACTGTCTCGTGCCGAGTAATTGCGACAGTCGACTACAATAGCGTGCCGCCTGTCAAAAGAACTTGCGAGCAGAGCGAAAAAACCTTCGCGTCGGTGTTAGATAGACGATTCCGACGCGTCGACACCGGCACGTCGAATTGCACTGCGACTAAAGCAGAAGGTCAAGCGTAAGAATTGCACGCACGCACGAGTGTAGCGGCCGCGAGAAGGACCATTAAACCCATCAACTCAGACCGAAGAGACGGTGACCCAGGCTAAACCAGAGAACTACTGTTGTGATTTATACTAGAGGTACTGGCGTGAGGTAGACTATAGAGGCACTCGTGTAAGACAGACCATATAATAACGAACTCGAATCAGACCGGTCGAATAGAAAGGATGGACATTTAGTAACGAGAATTGACAAAAGCGATGAAAATAGAGCGAGAGAGAGAGAGAGAAAGCGCGTGCGTGAGAGAGACAGAGATTGTGAGAATGAGACAGTGTGTGACCGAGGGAGAGGGAGAGAGAGAGAGAGAGAGAGAGAGAGGAGATGCGTAGAGAAAGCAAAGAAGAAGATCCCATGGCAATTGTAAGTGTGCAGATAAAAAAAAAGCGAGTAATACAGTAGGAACGGAATTTCCTCCACATATCGACACGCACCGAGCAAGACGTACGCACAAGTCATAGCGGCTATCGTTAGAGCCGGAGCACGAGAGTCCGTTCGTGTTTTTTTACCATGCGACGTTAGCACACTCTGTATGCCACGGTCCAGTGAAGGTGACCGTGTTTAGGAATGAATAGGACCTCCGGTCGAGACAGTTCCAGGAATCCGCGTGGGGGTAGCGGTGATGGGACCCATGCCGATGGACACGGATCAGGATGCGTACGACACAGTATAGTCACCATGCACTCTCTCACCGCGAGTTGATGGATGATGTACGCAGCCTCCCATCACGGCCACGACAGACGCACGACACCGCCCACAGGGATTACCCGGTCGCTGTCAACTTGTCAACAGCATTGTCCTTTGTCACCCCCTCCCCAGATGCGAGGAGATAAGGGGTTAATTGCCGGGTGCGTGTGTCACGTCGGCAAACCCCCGCTACACCAAACGTCGACAGCCGCCAAGCGTTACGGCCCACCTCACGCCGCGCGTGCTTACGGAAATGTGTCATGCGCTCGCGCCGAGAATTTTGAACGACATTAAGCAGCCCATACATTTCCATAAATTTTCGATAGATCTTCGACTTTAACGACGATCGGTTCAGCGTAGGGATCGGACGCGCGGAGACCGGCATTCATCAGTTTATGACATCAAAGTCGCTGCCACTCTCTCCCGACTGGGTCAGCGCGACGCAAACGAATAGCGAGAGTGCGTCGATGCTTGATGAAGTTATTTTTGCAAGAACGAGTTTACGTGAAGTGTAGACTACGATACGCCACGGCAAACTTACTCTTTGTCATTTCGCGGGCGTTCGGGACACAGAAGCCTAAATAGCTGCAGCGCTCTAGCGCGCTTGCCTGCCTCTCATCGCCATTCTCATATAGTCGATGCGATTTGCGGTGAGAAATCCATTAAGATTTCATTAGTAAAACGAGGTTTTATGACTCGCAAAATGCGCTTCGCATAGAGACTGACGCAGAGACGATACATTCCCCGTGTTTCGCGTTACTATTCCTAACAATCGAAAACGAATTTTAATGCAGCGAATATTTATTACAGTATGACGTTAGGAGGTTAATGTCGTCAAAGCGATTCTCCCGGCACGTATAGCGATTTCGCCCCCACCTACCCCACCCCTCCCCCATCACGTCCCAGAATGCACTACGCGACTCTCGATGGCGAGAAATCCTCCCGGATTATAATTCCCCCTTGCCTGATCACAACTAACATGCGCTACTACAAAAGAGTTAGAGCCTTGGCAAAGAAATTTGTTAATTGCTTTGCGCATATGCTGAGCCGGTAGAAAATCACATGGACTTGGCAGGATAACGTTGATTGTGAGATGTGGTTCAATGTCACAGCACTCTCTCATCAATGACATGTACGCTTCATTAAGCGGCAGGGTGAGGCATATACGCATAATACTAGCAGAACCTGCTGCATGTGGATCGGCTCTCAACAAACTTCCCTCCTCCTTAGCATCCGCTGAAGCAACGACAATGTCCTCATTACACCCTACGTCACATAATAACCACTCAGCTTTGTTCGTACTTTCCCATTAATGACCAACCAGCTTCGTCTCTACGTTTCCCTTAATAACCAATCGACTTCCTCTATACTTCACCCTCGATAGCCACTAAGCTTACTTTATACTTCCCCCTTTAATAACCAATCAGCTTCCTCCATACTCCACCGGCCCTAATTACGGATCAGCTTCCTGCATGTTTTCCCTTTAATTAACCACTCGGCTTTCCCCCCGTCCCATCAAATCGACCAGACCAACGCAGCTTCTTATAGCATGCCTCGAAAAAACACAGCTAAGATCCTGCTGTCTCAGAAGTTGATACCAGCCTTACTGCCACTGCCATCCCAGCCAAAGCCAGCGAGATAGTGCCGAGATACACACACGCGATGATCAACAACGGTCCGTATTTCGTTGTCACGGCGAAGGCCGGCGGCGGTAATCAGCATGCAGATGACAAACGACGCATCCACGTGACCGCGAACGTCGGACAATGCCAGCCCCGCAGCCATGACGACCATGACGACAACACAGCAGAGAAACCGCCGTTAATCATGGTCGTTGGAACTATTGGAAGCGCGTTGGGACGCACGCATGCTTGCAACTGGCACTCGGCGACTGGGTCGGGTGACGAAGACATCGCAGAATGGCTGCTGCGTTGCGACGCAGTTGGCACAACTAAACGGTGAATGGCATCTAGCAGCATGGCGGCGGTTATTTGTAATCTACCCCAGGGCTAGCTAGTCGGTTAAATTAAATTCGTGAGGGTTTATTTGATATCGATAAGCTGCACTGGGTAATTAGGCGGTGTGGAGGCATGACAGACCGAGAAAGATCTGGAATTTCCAACATCCGGGATGCTATTTCTTATATTCCGGGGGGGGGGGAACAAAATTCCCGCTTTTCTAATGTTTCAAGCAGCTGCACAGACACTTTGCTCTTTGCTGACACTTTTGTGGACACAACACGAGTGGCATATAGGCGGAGCTTAATACTCACACCAGTCAAACCATAGTTGAAACCATACCCGCACCACCAAAAGTTTTGAGTGCTATTCGTTGCTTTCTCTTCTTTCCAATTATTTTACTCACCGTGCTCTCTCTCTCTCTCTCTCTCTCTCTCTCTCTCTCTCTCT
>NW_014577066.1:624913-628410 GCF_000485595.1 Priapulus caudatus | reverse complement strand
TCTCTCTCTCTCTCTCTCTCTCTCTCTCTCTCTCTCTCTCTCTCTCTCTCTCGCTCTCGCTCTCGCTCTCGCTCTTGTCCTTCTCTCTCTTTCCCTCTCTCCCTCTTTTTTTCCCTCTCGCTTCTATCGCTCATTCGTTCACCCTTCCTCTCTATCTATCTCTGCAACCTCTAGCTCTGCAACTTTTCTCATTTTCCTCACTCTTTCTCTCTCTCTCTCTCTCTC
Source organism: Priapulus caudatus (assembly GCF_000485595.1). NCBI lineage: Eukaryota > Metazoa > Priapulida > Priapulimorpha > Priapulimorphida > Priapulidae > Priapulus > Priapulus caudatus. The sequence goes on along the minus strand of NW_014577066.1, from coordinate 628,185 downwards.
TCTCTCTCTTTCTCTTTCCATTTCTTTCCCTCATTCTTTCCCTCTTATTCCTATATCGCTCACTCTCTCACCCCCACTCTCTGTCTATCTCTGCCTTATTCTCATTTTCCTTTTCTCTCATTCCTGTCTCTCGCTCACACCAGGCTTCCCTCTGCCTCTCTCGTTACGGAGGCACAAGTGGAGCACTCATGAGCAAGCCACCCTTGTATATTGCACTGTTGGTTCGCTTGCTGTGCAGATCACGCTTTCTTCGGATTACGTACGCACGCACGTCCTCTTATCACGGCTGAGGATGGCTTAGCCACCGATCGCAGCGCCACCACGGGGCCACGTTGTCTGTCGGGGGGGGGGCGACCACTTTTACTAGTTCGGCAGCTGGTCAACGGCCCGCCAAGACCCACATTGCGAGTGAAAATCATCCTCTTAATCCCACTCCGGACCTTAATCGGCCGCTGACACCTTTACGGCGCGCGAGAGAGAAGGCGGCAGATGTACCCGCCCAGTGCCATATACGGACATCAAGCGTCGCGTTCTCTGCATCGCGCGGGGAAGCGACACGAAGCGGCGGCCGTCTACGAGATGCATTCGCGTCATTCACGCGGTGGGCGAGCCATAGACATCCTATTATAATAGATTTTAGTTAGATTTCTATGGGGCGAGCACAGCGCGAGTACTGTCGACTGGCGGCGGCATTATCGCGCACCAATTAGTCGTGAAAATAACGCTGCAAAGGGCAGCCGATGTTTTACACGGGGCGCCGCGCGCCGGGTCGTCGTCGCTGCGAAGTGGGGCACTTTCCTTTATAGTTTAGATCCTCATTGAAATAATCGCCCGTTGTCTCGCGCGCTGATTGTAACCGACTCCGAGCGAAAACGGATTTATGAAATCGGTTCACGCGCACGCGAAAACGCACTACAGCGGATTTGTGGCGGCACTCTTCGTAGTGTACTACGGAAAGCGTTGCGGATACACACAAATCAGTCACAGGCGAACTAGTGGAGGTATATAGGCTAGTTGGAGCAAAGAAGATATATTGCAGATTAACGCAGCTGTCATGTGGTTTATGAGTTTCAAGCTTAAGCTGATGAAAACCACTGCATACGTAAATCGGGGTAGATAGGTTAAGTCTAACTAGCATCGGCAACCCCTATTGCTAATCAGACAAACGGCTGGTTGTTTTAATACAATCGACTGTGTTATCAAATAACAGAGGTTTTCGGCTGTGAAAATGCAAGCGGTCGCGCAGTACGAACGCCCACGTATATATGCGCGCGTAGTAGTATGTATGCACGCGCGCACACCCTCGCGCGCGCACACACACATGCACCCGCGTTACAAACGGCCATAAGTGGGTCAACGCGTTATTGCCTATTGAAATTTGACTACGACACACCGATTGTGTGCGAAGATTTTCACGGACAGCGAGCCGCCAGCGAGCTCGAAGATATCCATGTCGTTGAACCTGTTCAGAGGAACGATTGCGTGCAAGCGTAGAAGTCTGCGAGGCAAGTGGGGGCTATAACTAGCACGTAAAGTTAGCACACACTTCGGCGTATAGGTCACGCAACCGAAATAGCGCAGTGCATGCAAATGAAACGATTGAGCTAGACTAGCGATGCGTTTCGTCCAAAGTAACGCCTTTTATTAGCAATAGCGCGCCCATCACTTAAAAGAAGAGTATAGAAATAAAATTTGAACTCGCATCTTGAGAGTTGAAATCTTACCAGACTAACGCTCTTCGCACATCAGTAAAAAGTGCATAATGACTCGTAATAAAGTCTATATAGCTTACGAGAGGAAAGGGGTTCCCTGGCGGTCCGTCCGGAATTTTTATGTGTTCGCTCAATAACGCCATTCTATAGACGCCATGTCACGATACAAAGTGCCCACAATAGCATTATACTATTATTTACACAATAGTTTTATACCCATAGTATAATTATAGCTCTCGTTAATGTATATACACGAGGAATAGATATGATTAACGGTAAGACGTGACGTCCGTATCGTTTTACAATAAAACACATAAACAGCAATCGTGCCATCATGACCTCGCAGTAAAATGACAATCCTATCGCGGTACAATAGGAAAATATAATGCGACATTTGTCAACGTTTCTCTACATGTTGTAGATCAGCACTAGCCAAGGTTTCTCAACGTGATGTAACACATACTAGCCAACTTTTCTATTCATAATGTAGTACAATAAGAGAAAACATTTCTATTCATAATGTAGTACAATAAGAGAAAACATTTCTATTCATAATGTAGTACAATAAGAGAAAACATTTCTATTCATAATGTAGTACAACACTAGTCAACTTTTCTATTCATAATGTAGTACAACACTAGTCAACTTTTCTATTTATAATGTAGTACAACACTAGTCAACTTTTCTATTCATAATGTAGTACGGCGCTAGTCCACGTCTCCTAGCGCGATACAGCGAAAGCTTTGTCGGCAATTCTCTGCAGTTTACATTCGCTGCTATTGCGTTGAAACACCAATTAATCAGCATCAGCATTGTAGCTGCTGCATATAGCCAGCATTCTGCAGCAGTATTGCCCATCTCTCCTCGCTTAGGATGCAATACAGCCCTTGGCGTTAACACCCGTATAACACTAACTAACTTTCACACTAGGGCGGCAGGTCTCTATAACGTCGGTGCGTCGCGCACACGTGCAATTACAGACGTGCTGTCTGACTGCTGCCGTCAGCGGCCTCGGATGCTTTGTGTCACTGGGCTGGCCAGCGAAGACGCAGTTAGTTGCCCGCCGGCAGCGCTCCGAGGCGCAAGGAAAGGGGTCAGTAGGCATGAGGAGGACTGTGGCGCAACCTATCGACACGTTTTGACGTTGCCGGCGGCACCGATTGCAAAAGTAAAATTGACATAGCTTTGAAAATCCCGTTCGAAACGCAACTATTTATTGCACAATGGTCTATGAGAGTTGAATACATTTATTTATTCATTAATGTATTCAACTATATAATGTACAATCGAAAATGTTTCCTTTTTTTCCAAATGCTTTGACGATATATTTCTGGTCATGGAATTCATCCCCTAACACATAACCGCTACATGTTAATTAAATCATGTTAGTTATTTTGTTACTAATGCATGTTAAAAAAGTTATGCAAACACGCGCTCACATTCGCTCACACACACACGCGCGCGCACACACACACACACACACACACACACACACACACACACACACACACACACTACACACACACACACAACACACACACACACACACACACACACACA
>NW_014577066.1:618867-624903 GCF_000485595.1 Priapulus caudatus | reverse complement strand
TATATATACACACACACACCCACACACACACACACACACACACACACACACACACGCACGCACACGCACGCGCGCGCGCGCGCGCGTACGCACGCACGCACGCACGCACGCACGCACGCACACACACACACACACACGCACGCACGCACACATGCACACATGCACGTACGCATGTGTAATCCAATCTGCCAATGGTATAATTCTAAAGAAATTGATTAACACGAACTAGTGGAACATTTCCAAGATGAGGAGAGCTTACTGTGCGAGTAACAATGTGTACAAGCGCGCTATAGATTTCCATCTCCAAGTACGTATATGTTAACTACGTTTCTGCTGTTGCCGATCATAGTAGCGAGACATGGAGTATACTCAGCAAAACAGCTGCGTTATTTTAACGGCCAATCCGAGCACTTGCATTTAGCCTTGACGAATCTTCCCCTCTTCTCGCGACTCGTTTCGTGGAGAGAAAAAAAGATAAGCCATGCCCACATATCTAAATTCTTCATTGGCCTAATGCGAGAATACGCTGCTTATTATTGCCATGCGCCGAACAATGAGATGTTCGATCCACAATAGGCGATTCGCGATAGCAATCCGATCCCATTGTGCAGAAATCCATTAACGATCTCACTGAATGGACCTGGACTCAGGAATGGTCAACTACCTCGCGAAGTATATTCCGAACATGGCCGAAATCACGGCACCGCTCAGAGATCTGCCCAAGAACGATAATGCATGGGTGTGGGACGCGATACATGAGAAAGCCCTTCAAGCCATCAAAGGCGAGTTGACCAGCGCACCCGTACTGCACTACTATGGTCAGAAAAAAACTGAAAATTCAAGCCGATGCATCACAGAATGGGCTTGGTGCATGTCTGCTGCAGGACGGTCCAGTAGCCTATGTGTCTAGGTCACTGACGGCAGCAGAGTGTAACTACGCTCAAATTAAAAAAGAGTTACTGGCAATAGTGTTTGCCTGTGAGAAATTTCACCAATACGTCTACGGGAGGCAGGTGGAAGTGCAATCCGATCACAAGCCGCTCACATGAATTATCAAGAAACCCCTCGCGAAAGTGTCACCGCGTTTGCAAAGAATGCTGTTGAGACTGCAGCGATATCAGATCAGTATCACCTACGTACCCGGCAAATACATGTACATCGCCGACACGCTGTCACGAGCATACCTGGATAGAGATAATGATGAGGACAGTGAACTCGATGAGGAAATGAACGTTCAAGTTCACTCATTTGTGGAAAACCTATCCGTGTGTGAGCAGAAGCGTGAGCAACTCAAGCATGAAACCGCGAGAGACCCGGAACTTCGGGAACTCGGGTCCACAATTCATGCTGGATGGCCGGCAGAGAAGTCCCAAGCACTTCTCGCCACGCGACCATATTGGAATATACGTGACGAGGTGTACGAGGCAGGAGGACTGCTATTCTATGGGAAAAGACTCATAATGCCTCGAGAAATGTGCAAGGAAATGCTCAACACTGTGCATGAGTGTCACCTCGGGATAGAAAAATGCAAGACCAGGGCACGTAACACCATCTACTGGCCTGGAATGTCATCAGCAATCAAAGATTTTATAGCAAGATGCAAAACGTGCAACCGTTTCAAGAAGAGACAGCAGAAGGAACCGCTAATTCCACATGATGACAGACAGGCCGTGGAAAAAACTCGGTATGGACTTGTTTGAGTATGGGGCAAAAGACTATCTTGTTGTAGTAGACTACTCGAGAGAGAAACCGCGAGTGAGGTGATCACGCATCTCAAGTCCATCCTCGCGAGGCACGGGATACCGGAAACTATTGTATCTGACAATCAACCGTTTAGCTCCCTCAGTGAGTTCAAAGACTTTGCTAGGAAATGGGATATTGAACTATGTACCTCAAGCCCAACCTACCTCAATTAAACGGACTCAATGAACGGGCTGTAAAAACACTGAAGAACATCCTTAGAAAGTCAGCCGAGGAAGCGAGTGACCCATACATCGCGTTACTCGAATACCGAAATGCACCCATTGCTGGAATAAATTACTCTCCCGCTCAACTGCTGATGAGCAGGACACTTCGATCAAGATTACCAGCAAAAAGTACATCGCTGATGCCAAGAATTGCAAAGGATGCATGTGGGCAGCTCAAAATGAGACAGAATGAGCAGGCACGCCTATATAACAAGCATGCAAAACCGTTACCAGAGCTACAGACTGGTGATACCGTCAGGATCAGGACCCAGAAAACTTGGAAACCAGCTGTAGTACAACAGGAACACACGGCGCCAAGGTCCTACGCAGTACAAACACCCAACGGACGTTTTTACAGGAGAAACAGAAAACACTTACGGAGGACATGCGAACCGAAACCTGTGATAACAGGTCCGGAACTCGGTGAAATCCCGACAGCAGGAAGTTCGATGGAGCACCATGAGCTCCCAGCACATGCCGAACGTACTGAACCGGCACGGCAGAGCACTACCTACACTAGTCGTTCCGGGAGAATCATCAGGGAACCCATTAAGTCGTTACAAAGACTACGTCAAATCGTGATTCGGTTCTGTGTGATTGAACTGGTGGTAAAGACCAGTTCCAACAGTGGGCTATGTGCTAGCAACTTCTAGCCCTGCTGCAGAGTTTGTCTGTTAGTGTTCAAAGTTGAATGATAATTGATGATTTCAAATTGCATTTTGATCCAATCCAGAATTTTATTGTTCTCAACAATTCAGTCTTGCAAACATAGTTATACATGGTACAATTAGATGTTGGTAAAATATTGGGTACTTGATTATAATTGACAATTCCATATCTAATCGATAATTTGCCAGTCAAGTTTATTACTGAATAGTTTTGCTGCTCGAGTTCAATTGTTCTATTCAACTGTCTTTAAAAAAAGAAAAAAAGAAAAAAGGGAGATGTCATAAGTACCCGGATAACTCTAATGTAATATCAACCAATCAGATGCGAATAAATTCTGTTGTTCTTTCCTAATGGCGCTCTTCTGCTATTATAATATTACACTCACATTACTTTACTTACTAAACTGCATTGTGAATAATGTAGTTAAATACGTATATATATATATACGTACATTTGGTGTGTACGATATCGAGTGTGTATACGTAACGCATCTCGGTTTCACAATGCAACGACGGGCCATGAAAGCCTAGCACATGATTATTAGGAACGCTAGAGCTAGGATGTCTCCTTCAGCAGCAGAGAAACCTGTTTGGGAACGGTCCGGCATGCTGATTATGAAATCTACAAGAAGGTGCCGAGGATGGATTTAAACCCCAGACCCTTTAACCCGAATTCATGAGTTATCTCTCTCCCTATTTCTCTCTCACTTCCTCAATCTCTCTTTTCTCTCTCTCCGACTTTCTCCCCGTCTCGCTCTCCCTCCATCACACACCCCAACATTCTTCTATTCATTCACGTTGTATTGTAACCTTGTAACGAGCGTCGTACCGCAACGTAAGCTGACCTCTGCGGGTGGTCGTATTTTTAACGTAACCTGACATTAATTTCGAAGTCTAGTTTCTCAAATTTCTAGCGGCAGTGAAATGCAGGTAAGTGGGTTTACGGAGTTGCTACATTGACGCTAGCAACTGGTGCGTGAGGAACACTGACTCTCTATAGGCGGATCCTTGCTATAGCCTCATTTAACCATGTCACCGCTTCACTCAAACGTCCACCCGTCGTGTGACACATAACGTGAGCAGGCATCAGCCATTTATCTTTAAAATAGCTTCACAAGCTGCATCGTTATCTCGATGTGGATCGTATATTTTCACGACAAGGTGTAAATGCTCGGCGATTGTGCATTGGCCAGGATTAAAGAAAAAACACGGGCAAGGCAAACCAGAGAAGGGAGGAGGGGAGAAATCGGCGCAGGACAGATCGGGTAGTAAAGTGGACGGTGGGTCAAGTTCCGACTAGCTGAAATGTGTGAATGAGTGGACTAAATATAAAGATGGTACGAGAAAACGCAGGAGTTAAGGAACGAGGCGAGATGGAACAGAAACAGAGAGGTGGTGTGAGGAGTGCGTGAAAAGGAGCTAGAGCGGGAGGAGTGGCGGGAAGACGCCATTACTGGAACCAATCAGCAATCGGTTTATTTTTTAATTTTTCACCGGTATCATTTTCAGGGCCATTTCTCACAGGAATGTGTCGCTCTAGCGTTAATCCAAGTAATTCAGGCCATACCGACCTCCGTTATATCTTGAACATATCTATATAGTGTACGGACATCTTCATAGTCATGTACACGCCTGGTTTATTGAAAGCGCGTAACCAGCCGAGTAGTGACGAGTTAGACCCAGTGTGCGCTCTCTACTGCGCAATGTCTAGCGAGTGGGGGCGACAACCGACAGGTCTTCTACCGGGCGGAGTTGTGACAATAATAAATGGCATGCGAGCGGCTATGTAGTACCGCAAGTCATCGCTAAATTATCAGAGCTACGCTATGACCTCATGGGCTGTCATTCCGCTCGTATATATTCGAGCATGGCAGGCGACCTTGCGCGGGCGCAGCGACGATATATGGCCCGCACAGCATTCGCCGCCATAATGTCATCAGGAGTAAATAATAGAAGATCTTATCTACTGTCTTCTATTATCTACTCCTGATGTCATGCTTATCTACGAAAACGTCTCTGCTGCCAAGATTTTGCAATGTGGGGCACGTGCAATCAGACTCAAATGGTGAAATACGATTCGTTTTAAACCTGAGCGCGACCAGATCGTGATACGGAGATTCCAGAAATGGGTTGACAAAATTTGTGCAATATTTAATATGGCGGGTGCAGACAAATTCAACGTAATATATACATTGAGTAACAGAGAGTAACGCACTGCGTTGAGACGCATCACAATACAGTGTAATGTGCATAAGTGAAATTCAATACAGTAAGTGTGGATTCAGTATTAGAAACGATTAACTAAGGTAGTGAGTTACACACAATTTACATGAGCATGTAACTACGCAGAAAAGCGTCCATACCTTTTTGAGAGCGGCCTCAAGGTTGTCACAGAGGTTAGACAAGGGCAGCAGGCAATCCAGATCCGACTCGTACATGTAGTAAGCTTTCGAATTCCTGCAACATGCATTTTTAAAGATAACTTAGATTGGAGAAAATATGTAACAAACCCCGCACACAAACAGTAACATTTTCTCTGTATTGCGCCCCTAACGAGCACGCATACCCGGACTTTACCCAGCGGCTCTTCTCGTTTTAAAATGCTTCTCCCGTTTGTTCTTCTATTCTTTTCCAAATAACGACTGTCACTGCACTGACAGATCCTACGTTCCCCGCCTAGTGGCATATATACTGCGTAAGTTCTACGACGTGCAACGCTCATTTATTACGACTATAGGGACATCAGGTACAGATCGTTAAGAGAAAAATTGTGAGCAAAACAGTATTATGATTTAACTATCGGTCAACTAGTTTGACAAACGAACTCGCAGAGTCCCGTTTCAATTAACAGAGTGACGATATGTAGTTTCAAGGAACCACTCCCACGATTTTACCTTTTCAGTATTCGCTGAATATTAGAATATCGGTGCTCGCCCGTCATAAAGATAAACAGGCCGGGTAACATAGCGTTCAGCATCCAAGAACGCACGCGATTTAGACTACGCTATATAGGAGGCGTGTTTCATTTCTTTTAGAGAAGGATAATTATTATGTGACATATAGTACGTGAACACGTGATTTGCGCTTATTTAGTAGTCGTGTGAATTTACTCTCCGATAAGTTCCAAGTGGCTGTGGCAAAGGAGAGCAGTAGGCTAGAGTCACGCGTAAACAGATACCAACTAAGTGGATCAGTCGCACAGTTTGCTGTACATTCTTAGATATGGGAACTATTATATATGAGTGCGTGAATCTTGACCTATGCAGGGCATATAAAATAACGAAGAAATCAACGTCGATTATATTGATTTATTCATATCTGATCTACACACACACACACACACACACACACACACACACACACACACACACACACACACACACACACACACACACACACAC
>NW_014577066.1:611805-618857 GCF_000485595.1 Priapulus caudatus | reverse complement strand
CACACACACACACACACACACACACACACACACACACACACACACACACACACACACACACACACACACACACACACACACACACACACACACACACACACACACACACACACACACACACACACACACACACACACACCCTCTCGCTCTCCCTCTCTGTATATGACTGTAGAGAATCAACATTGGCGCTCACACGGGAAGCATCAGTCAATATTGGACCAAACAGGTGAATGAGGATTAACTGCGGACGATATAGTCGCTATATTCGGCAGCGGGACTCATAAACCCGCGCGTATGTGTCAGGCCAAACGGGGGCGCTTATGGTATTTATACGGTCCACATTCATATCACTGACCACTGTCGCTGATCTGTTTATCAATGCATACGCTCTTGGCGCCAGTAGTGGCTATCAGTGTGCACCGTGTACCGCAACACCCGTCCTGGCAAATGTTGACAAAGACCACCGACGACTGAGATAAGTTCGGTCCACGTTGGCTATCGAGCACATGCGTTGCGTTGACAACGTCCGGCTACCACGCATGAGGACTGCACCCATTCACCTATGCATCTGATGTTTTTATTGACACATATACTGTCATCGCAGTGGCATTTGTGAAAGCCGCGTGTAAGTGTGCTCAACATGGCTAGCTGTCACGTACCCCACCACCATTTCGCTTATTCGTATCCTCCGGCAAATGCCGTCAGCCGAGGAGTGACTGCAAACAGAGGAGTCATGACAAAAGCCGGTAAAGTGACAACCGAGTCGTGATTTATTGTGGCCGCCATGGCTCTGGTGCTCATAGCGATCTAACACATTTATCACATTTTAACACATTGTGGTATAAACTAATGTTTTAGGTCCAATGCCCCTAACTACTGTTATTTAGCACACCACGTAAATTAACAATCGCCCTAGCGCAGTTCTATTTCTTTGAATCGTTCTATTGCTTTATTTATCCTTCTTTCAACAATAACGCAAACCGCTTGGATAATAAAGAAAATGGCTCGCGCCACGCAATCGTCTTGATTGTAGTCTATGAATTATAGGTGACGGACTATACACACGGTGTACAAATACACCACAAACACCGTACTATCCCATGCCAGAACGACGTCCTTACAAATTTCACTACCGATATTGTAAGGAAGGTAGTGCTAAATTAGTGCACACTCTGCTATCAGTGAATTCAAGTATAAAATTCTCAAGGGTACACCCTGTTATCAGTGAATCACCAATAGAAGATTCTATATTGCGCAAAACAAGGATAGGCTGGGCATGAACGCACGCGCGTACGGGCACGTACGCACGCATGCACGCGCACACACACACACACACACACGGTTGCCGAACGAGGGGGCCAGTGATCGGCAATTCGAGCGATGCCTACGTCTGCAATTTACCTGAAGGCGGCCTCGTACAGCCTCACACAGTCTCTCATCATGAGTAGGTGCGGCGTCTCAGAGCGAACGAATCTGCTTAGCACCACACTCCTGCCATCTGTCACACCGAGGCGAAAAGAAAATAGCACACACACTGCATGCGGTAACTGCTTGAAATAATCAGCATTAATTAATCAAAACCAAAAATGGTCAAGACTCTATGATATTCTAAAAAAAGATATAGGAAAGGAATAGTAGACATTGAAGCAACCCGAGTTGTTAAAACGAAACGATAGTGAAAATCGTATATTATCGACTGCACGCGCGGTGATGCAGGGAGGCCAACAACGCGCAGCCTCGCGACACGAGCTCCATAGAGCTTAATAATGATAGCTGACCTTAATGAAGGTCAACGATTGAAGTACAGGCACCTGTACGGGGCTAACTCTCTATACCCCTCGTCGCGTGGCGGAGCTACCCTCACCCCCAAAGCAAAGCCAATATGCACCTCCTGGGCTCAATGCTGGGTCAACCTTCTTAGCGTTATCAGTGATTGATTTAGTAACCTGAATTTAAACAGGGTCATGCTTGTAACTATATATATATTATATATAATAAACAAACGAACAGTTTAAACACAGATCAGTCGCCACTTCACGATGAATTTACGATCGACGTTTGCGACACCACGCAGTAAACTTTCTGGACCATAAAGAAACTTTATGCTTAAAGCTGTGTGTATTCCTACATCTTACTAACCTCTCATGCAGCGAAACCTTACCGAGTCGTATTCCTAAGGGGCCTTAAACAATATATAGGCATATATATATATATCTAGTTTATGGGTTCTTGATATCACTGTTACACGGTTATATGAGGTACCTCCTGTAACGTTAAGTTACATTGTTCGCGTTGTTATACAGCGCACAGGAAGGCAAACATGCCTATACGATACTTGCGTGTATCTCGAGCGACTGTTTATGGTTTGAACAAACATCCTGTTAAGGAAAAGCGCACAGAGACCTGCCATAGCGAAACACTATCAGAAGTCTTTCCATCGGCAGGAAACGGTGCTATGATAACTAAGTTCGTGTTATGTAATTAGCTCGTGATAATAAGTTCGTGCTATGATTCATGAATATGGGATGTATAAAATAAGAATGTATGCCTGCGATGCGAGTAGTAAACAGATATGCATGCACGCGCGAGGATGATATGCGTAGGCAACCAGCTAGCCAGAAAGGGCATGCATACATACGATCAAGAGTAGATAATAACACATGTGTTATTATCTACTCTTGATACGATCTTATCGGGAGCGTATAATGACAAATATTTGTCATTATACGCTCCTGATCTTATGCACACAGTATGCATGCATATACTCGTAGCTATACGCATGTAGATGACTGCTCACTGCTGTAAACGCGTATATATATATATATATATAATCGTAGCTATACGTTTGTCATTATACGCTCCTGATCTTATGCACACAGTATGCATGCATATACTCGTAGCTATACGCATGTAGATGACTGCTCACTGCTGTAAACGCGTATATATATATACTCGTAGCTATACGCATGTAGATGACTGCTCACTGCTGTAAACGCGTATATATATATAATCGTAGCTATACGCATGTAGATGACTGCTCACTGCTGTAAACGCGTATATATATATAATCGTAGCTATACGCATGTAGATGACTGCTCACCGCTGTAAACGCGTATATATATATATATATATATATACTCGTGGCTATACGCATGTGGATGACTTTCTCTCTCTCTCTCTCTCTCTCTCTCTCTCTCTCTCTCTCTCTCTCGCTCTCTTCGTTCAGTTCCCTCTCGTACACACAGTACGCACGCAGGTATATCATTACTGCTCGCTTGTCCACCTACCTTCTCTCCGCGTGTCTATTTCTGACGCCGTTAATCGATCAACGTTAGCGCAGACAGAACCGATACGGTCCTGGTGCTAACCGATACACAACGTTTTTACGCTCGCCTTCTTTATTCCGACTGCCACGCGCGCTATGCATATAGCATTGACACTCGGCAGGCAGCACGTATGCATGCATACATGCCCCTCAGCTTCAGCGTCACGACAACATCAACCTTTGCCCCCTCGCCGCAGCATGACACCTCGGAAGTCTTGCGGCCACATTATGCATGCAACGCGCGAGAGAATTTACATAGGTAACACGCGCTTTAGACTGGCACCGCGACTCTGTATATAGAAAGATCTATTATAAACCACTACCGGGATACCAGAAGTACATACTAAACAATCCAAAAGTAAAGAAACAAAGTATTTCCCGAGGTGGGATTCGAACCCGGAATCCCGGCGTAGAGGACGGATGTTCTAGCGATTAGGCAATAAAGGGTATACAACATGGATTCACACATATGTCATGTTAATCTGTACGCACCGCCATCAATTTTTAACTTTTTAAATTTTATTTTTATTTTTTTGTCTTGGAACACTTCCCGGGTATAGGAAATTGGCCTATGAAAATTGCATCCAGATCACTTGGGCGGTTTGGCCGGGCATAGGGGATATACATAGGTGCATAGCAACTGAAATATAGATATACACCGTATTTGTTTAGCATCTGTTTATCTGTCACGTTACGTTCCTAGTGTTTCTCTAGCAACCTACATACGGCCGTGCCAAGCACATTCATGTAACGCACAAGAAACCGGCTCTATATTTCAACAATGACAGGCGCATATGTGGAATTGCGATACCTTCCTGTATGCATGTGTAACGTACGGTGCCTATATATGCATGGTTGGTTACTGAATTTATTTAGCTCTACAGGAATGAATTACTTGCAAACAGTATTCGGATGGTGTTAGCATAAGCCAAGGCACATATACAAGTATATACACACATCTATATCTACACGTATATAAAGCCAATATGTACTTTGGATATATATTCCCGGTTTTTGCATAAGGGCAGTGTGACTCAGCGGTTATGACTGTATACGGCTCCATAATAAAACCCTTGCTTTAGTTCTACCGACTCCGACTAAAGGCCCCCTTCTTAAATTGGATATTAGCTTACCGCTGTCCAGCATAATGACAGAGACTGGGTGTTTGCATGTGACAGACCAGTCCTGTACAGGTGAGGTTATAGAGTGAGATGGTCCGGCTTAACGGTAGTTTTACCATCCTTACGATGTATCATAATTATTATTACAAGCATCTAAGAGGTGGTAAAGCAGCAAAGCAGTCGTGAGACGCGTACGTACCTTCTAGAACCAATCTATGCCTCATGTCAGTTTTTCCAATATATACGTGTTTTATATGATTTGTTCCTTCATTAATCCTATATATATATATATATATATATATATATATATATATATATATATATATATACTCCTGTCCACTTGCATTCTTTCTACGGCAGTGCTTTGTACCAGTGTGCCTACATGTCTGTCTGCATGTCTGAGATGTACCGTCCCGACAGATCAATACATGCTACTGATAGTCAGACACATTGGCGGTCACTCACCCTGGACAATGGTCATGTCCAGCCCGCTGAGAACGCTTCCGTACTCGGGCTGAGGTACTGCCGGACAGAGCAGCTCTTCCCCGCTTTCCCCCTCGGCGCTCTGCTGGCTACCCTTCCTGTAGGACAGCTCGCTGCCGCTGCTACTTCCGGACAGGGCCGGATCCACCATGGACTGTGACTGGTAGATGTCAAGTCCATCCTGATTAATAATCAGCCATTATCAATATCAATAATAACGCCATCAGCGGATGAGCCGATACAACACTAAACCCGCCGTGTTCAGTAGTATTCGCTCCGCACGCAGGTTAATTGGACTATTCACGGTATTCCTAGCAGCAGAAAAATTAAGTAACAATGTGAGCTGATAAACTCTACACGCACGTACACCGGCAATAAAGACAAAATTAAGAGTATAATTAACTCGTGCTAATGTTATTATTGCTGTACGAACCATTACGCAATATTCTTACTAATTATTGCATTCACGCATTATTATTCAGAACAACAAAAAGAATACGAAACAAAACGCAGCGTAGTGCATCTACGCATACACGCACAATCTACTATTACACGCCATTATTATATAGCGTTTACATTTGCATCATAGGACTGAATTTAGAGCTGTATCCTGCGATGACGCGTATTATTTGCATCAGAAGTGAACAAAAAAACAATCCTAACCATCCCATTTTTTTCAGTTTTTGCGATAAGGCGCAATTCTTCGCCTTCCTCACGCGCGTGTGCGCACGTACGTACCAGTATTGCGGTGCTGTCAGCGCGACCCACGAAACTCGACGAGGAGGCAGACTTGACCTGCACCAGAGGTCGATTCAGATGAACAAACCGCCTCACGGGCGTTGTTATGGGATCCGACCCTCCTCCTCCTCCTCTCGCTACCTTCTCTATCCGCGGGCTGCTGCCGGCCGCCTGTGCGCGCTGCAGACGTCTCCCCGGTACGCCCCTCATCGTGACGAGAGCGTCGACCTCCTCCAGAGAAGAGGAAGACGTTCTCCTGTTTCGCGAGGAGAAAAGGTTCATCTGTCGCAGCCTGCCCGGGACGCCGCGCATTCTCACCGGCGTCTCCTCCTCGTCAAGAGAGGAAGCAATCGAAGCACTTCTCGCGGAGGCGAGCGTCTCCCCCTCCCCCTGGTACACGGGGAGGGAGAACGGTCGCGCGAGTGTCGTCGCTGACGGGCTCACTGGTCGGCTGTCCGTGTCGTCGGAGTGTCGCCGCGGCAGCGCTGCGGTCGCCGGCGATGAGGCCGGCGTCGTCGGCCGGTCGTGCTTCTTCCCGCGGTACCTCGCTGTCAGCGAGAAGATAGAAATCCGCGGCGACGACGTCCTCTCGCTTGCAGCGCCCTCCTCGCCCGTCAACGAGACCCGCTTGTTTCGCGAAAGATTCGCATTGCCGACGGACTGCGACATGGTGGCTGTAGTAGAGGAAGGCCGTATATAGAGCAGCTGTATAGGTGGCTATAGAGCTGATGTCGGTGCTGCGTACGCTTCCAACGTGTGCGATGTCGGCTTGTGAGACACTCGGTCGGCAGAATGAGTCATACCGGCACACCGTGCATCGATACAGTAAAACACCTGAATGCAAGTAAATGACAGAGTTAAACAGAACGTTTATAAGGAGTGCCACTGGCTGGGGGAGAGAAGAGGAAGGGGGGAAGAGAGAGATGGAGAGTGAGCGCGCGCGCCTGCGGTTTACGGTAACCCTCTCCTGTTCTGTGCGCACCCTAACTGTAAATGAACGAGCTCGGCAAATTTACTGCCCTATTACCATACACATTTAAATTTGGACAATTCGATCGCTCTATTCGAATTCATTGGTCGATTCAGCCGTTATTACAGTAAAAACGGCCGAGAGTGGAACTAGTAAGTTTTTGTCCCGTAAAATACACCGATGGTGCACATTTACACGTATACCAGACGCGGCTGGCTTATTGCAACGCGCGAGCGTGTTAGCGGCAATGCACAAATGCGTAGACACTCTTTACTGTGTGCGGGATCACACACACGTACGCACAAACATACACGCATACGAACACATACACACATTCTCTCTCTTTCTCGCTCACTCTCTTTTTCACGCTCCCCCTCCCCCTCTCTCTCTCTCTCTCTCTCTCTCTCTCTCTCTC
>NW_014577066.1:604458-611795 GCF_000485595.1 Priapulus caudatus | reverse complement strand
TTTAACGTGTTATTTTCTGTATCCAGCTACTAAAGAGCAGTGTGAGTGTCTACCCTATACAACGGAGCTATTGAACACTGCTTTTTGAAACCTGCACGAAGCGCTATAAGTTGTCTTCATTGCATTTTGTTGTTTTGTTAGAATAATTCAGTGGAGAGAAAACCGCCACGTTACTCGCTAGTGTGAAGACTGTGACTGTGGGCAATACCCCGATCGTAACTCGTTTAACGTGTTTTCGTAAAACGTAATGTCGTAGTGTGGGTCCAGCTCTTGGGTCAATGATCCACGACAAGCAAAGAGGTAGATATGGCATAGTCTGTACAAACGGTAGGGTGGTTATCCCGTTTATTACTCCAACAAATTTATAAGAGATTAGACTTACGCAGTGGTTATTTAACCGTATACGCTTCTATGATTAAACGGGGCTACAAATGTGTCGAAATAAATGGGATTTGAACTTAAACGTTTTCTAGATAGCTAAACCTTATGGGATTCGAACGTAATGTTGATTACGTCATAAATATACTAGCCAAGCAAATGTGGTGTACGGTAAAATAGCGGAAGTGGATACTCTGCCGTATACGGTTGAATATCCCACTGTCTACAAAATAACAAACATACATCAAAGAAACTGAAATGCGAAATTAGCGCGATATACTACGATAATACTAGCGACACTTAACGGCAAAAATTAATTCTTTCGTGATCAAATAATTTTTTTATTATTTATTAGGTATATATTGCAGGTCGCTGCATTAATCTATTTTAATCGCGATTAAAAACCACTGTTATGATTGGCTGGAATTCAATCGCGCTTAAAATCTATTTTAATCGCGATTAAAAACCACTGTTCTGATTGGCTGGAATTTAATCGCGCTTAAAATCTATTTTAATCGCGATTAAAAACCACTGTTCTGATTGGCTGGAATTCAATCGCGCTTAAAATACATTTTAAGCGCGATTAAAATAGGTAGGTTTTGGCGGTAATGGCCTTCCATAAACCCGTGCCAAATTAGCACGCTTCAGAATTTTGTGTCTGTACGCTGCGATGTAGCTCGCGCCTAGCCCGGTCCTGGCCCGGACCAGTTTGACGTGGGATCAAATTTTGCAGCCTGTACGGAGTGTGAGGTATGCTATGACGTGAAATACGCGAGCGTCGCAATTGCGAGAAACAGTTGAAAACAGGTGAGTATCGTCGGTTAAACGGCGTTTTTTCCTGCCTTTCAGCGAACAAAGGACATATTTCTTGGCAGATATCAGAGCACCCTGAGCAATGTTAGGTAATGACGAAGAGTAATATAACTCAAAAGATAGGTTAATGCTGGAGCTGGTAAATGTTGCTGTTTTACGCATTCGAACTGGCGAACAACCGCCCCTGTCGATTTTAAAGGGCCTACCCCAATTTGCAAAAATTACAACTGGTGAGCCAAACGATTCTTTTACCACGATGGCCATGTCAACCACAGGCACTTGGAGCGTTTCAATAAAATATAATGCTAAATAAATACGAAATCTATTTACTACCAAAGTCTTAATGTTTCTATACTCTCTTTCACCTATTATTGCCGACAATTTCCTGTAAATGCCGTCCAAATGCTCATCTACAACAAACACTGCCTGCTGCCGCTGCACACTGACACTTAAATCTATTGTGGTCACAAGCTCTTGTGACTCTTCACAACTCTTTAAATTTATTACCTTTGTTAATTAATTTGTTGAACCAATATGATACCTTTAAAATGTAATTGTCAGGTGTAAATAAAGTGATTGAATTGCATTAAAATAAATTGAATTGGATAATGGATTTGAATGGCGGCCATTTTGAAATTCAAGATGGCGGGTTCCGACCGATAATGATTTTGATTGCAATGTGTTCCTTGACCACGATAATGTTGGTTTAGACACAAAGATCATGTTTCTATGTTGAATATTAGCTGAAATATTAAATGATAATAGATTTGAATGGCAGCCGTTTTAAAATTCAAGATGGCAGCCACCGACCGATAATTAATTAAGCAGTTTGATTGCAATGTGTTCCTTGACCCCGATAATGTTGGTTTAGACACAAAGATCATGTTTCTATGTTGAATATTAGCTGAAATATTAAATGATAATGGATTTGAGTGGCAGCCATTTTGAAATTCAAGATGGCGGCCACCGACCAATAATGATTTTGATTTCACTGGGTTTATTGACCCCGATAATGTTGGTTTAGACACAAAGATCATGTTTCTATGTTGAGTATTAGCTGAAATATTAAATGATAATGGATTTGAATGGCGGCCAACTTGAAATTCAAGATAGCGGTTTTTGACCGATAATGATTTTGATTGCAATGTGTTTCTTGACCCCGATAATGTTAGTTTAGGCACCAAGATCATGTTTCTATGTTGAATATTAGCTGAAAATGAAGGATAATTGATTTGAATGGTGGCCATCTTGGAAAATAGCCCTTCATTGTTGCCATGGGACAAATATGCGATGGCCCTATAGCCAAAAATCTTCCTTGGGGCATGCTCTAACCGTGTGCCAAAGCTCATGCTTGTATCATAAAAATCACAATTCCCTCAAATATTGCACATATCTGCCGGGCTAATACGCGGCACATTAAATTTAATACTCCATTGTGAAAAAAAAGGTTTTCATATTATTTGATTCGCAGGAAGGGAACCACGAGTTTCGCCAGGCGAATGCTTGTGAGCTAATGAGACTCCGAGACAAAAATAACGAAACATGTAATGTTCCATTTGTGGCGAACTAAAGTTTAATGTAGTCGGGATTTTATACATTGAACAGGTTAAGATTCGCCAAACGCGTTAAAACTCGAATAATTGATCTCGTTAACATTTCGTGGTTTTAGCGCGCTTCGTCATATTCCACAATTCGGGCATGGTTGCTCCCATCAGCAAATGAGTAGTAATTGCGTACTGAGCCTCACACGGTGTCCGCCTCACAGCACCGTACCTGGCAAACCGATCATTATTGCGCGGAACAACACCGACCCTCGCTGCTACCACGCCCGTGATAAAGGCATCTTCTACGGGAATCATAGCAGTACGCATGGCGGCTGCATGCAGGGCCTTAACAACATCCGCTGACATGAGGTAGCCAGCCCCGCCCACGTACGCCGGATAGTAGGGGGCGCTGTACAGTGAGCGCGACACTTGCCACTTTGAGCCCGGTGAGCGCACGACCTTAGATCCATGATTGATACACCCGATTAACGCACCCGTGCGCGCAGTGCTCCCTGTCAGCTTCAGTAGCGAGTCGACGTTGATGAATACGTCGTCGTCGGTTTTCAGCAGATAGGTGGCGTCCGGACACTGCGACGATGTCCATTGTAGCAAGAACAGCGTCTTCATGGTCAAGTTGCGATAGGTGTCGGCGAAGGCGCCCTGGATGACGTCACCGTGCGCGCGCGCCTCGATGGCGAGTCGTTGCCGAGTGACGTCCCTATCGCACGTTCCAAGCACGAACACGATGGTGACGTTGCTGTCGGCGACCGCAGCATTTTCTCCGCCTCCCCACGTCTCCCGTATCGCCCTCCGTCTTGTCGCGCCCGCAGCAGTCGCCGCCGATAACACTCCTATCACGATCGGCGGGCTGTTTTTTGCGCACACATCTGCACTAGTGAGTATGGGGATGACGTCGTTGACGATTTTACTGCTTGTCGGATGACGAGCGGGCGCTGGTTCCGTGTAAGTGTGTCCGATCGTATGTCGACAGAGGTCCATCCCATCATTACAGTAAACGTAAAACAATTTCAGACCGAGTATCCTCAAGCAGAGTAGCGTCGCCATTATTAGCAGTACTAATGATACTGTTCGTCGTCTTTGTGTTAGTAATCCGGCCAATGCCATCGTTTTCATATGCAACACACGCTAACATAAAGTTGTTAGCTTGTATTACTAACCAGCTGCGGGTTAGAATAGTGTCTGAAATATAGCATAGCTATTGTGACCTAACTTACCAATACCTTGCGCGTATGTGCAGGAGCGTATAGCTAACCCATTTTGCCGGGGGTGCGCAAAGCCACGTGGTGAACCGGATATTCGCGTATCGTATTTACCCAAGTATTGTATTCAGCAAACGGTGGCGACAGGATGCAATGCTTGGCATGTCGCACCTCATGCCAGTATTGAATTGACAAGCGGTGACAAACGGTGACCACGTCTTAATGTGACGCTTATAGCGTCAAGTAAAGCCCATCTACAATTTCTGGCTCATAAACGCGTCATTTTTTCCATATATCTGGTGTAAAAGTCTAGGTCGGTAAACGCGGAAACCAGTGTAGAGTCATAGTTGATCCATGGGTTACATTATGACAACCATGCACGAACTCAACTTGTCAAGATTTCTATTATTTCACTTTCAGCAGCCGCTTCAATCTTTTCTCTAAATCAAGCACATCAAATTGTCAATCTAATAGTGGCACACAAGTCCAGAACGCTTTATTTTCATTCTAACATTTCAGATAAATTATGCTAATATTCCTGTTCAGCAATTTATTGCTATTTATATAGTCGGCTAGAATATCTAATCACTATTGGAATTATTCGTGCTCAATCTGAATGCTTAATTCCTTGCTATTTTTCTTCTTATTCATGCGTTTTCACGTTTTATGAACCCAACTCGAGTATAATTTGCATCCAGCCATAAAATGAGACTGTACGGTACTTGCGTCAACTGTGGGTATAGCCCGCGTACAGTTGCCGCAGGCGTACTGCGTTAACGCTGCGGCAACTGTACGCGGGCTATAGTACTAGAGCTACTGTGGGTACTGCGCGGGAGCACAGGAACCTGGAGCGTTTCAATGATGGCAAATAATCACGAAACATAATTACTACCAAAGTCTCAACGTTAATCTATTCTCTTTCGCCTATTATTTGAAAGTTTCCTGTGATTGCAGTTCAGACGCTCTTCCATAATACACAATTATTTCACCTCACACACGCCACTTTGCACGAACTCTATTCTTTTGTGAGTTTGTGCACAGTGGCGTGCGTTACAAGGTGAAATTAAGTGTGTTGCAGAGGATGCATTTAAACGGCATTTACGTTGAATTATTAGTCGATAGAGAATATGCATACATAAACATTGCGACTTTGGTAGTAAATACATTTCGTGTTTATTTACAATCATTTTCAAATTTGTTATCGAAACGTGTCCAAGTGCCTGTGCGCGGGAGGAAGGGTCGGTTGCTAGTGCGACCTAGTGGCGTTATCAGGATCGTCTCCGCTTCTATCGGAAGCAATCCCCCCAAATATTTAACAACATAAACCACGCGATATCACTGCGACACTTGCTCCTGAACTTCTACAGTTCGCCACTGACTGCGAAAGTTGCCACTTAAAAGTTTTACAATGTAAAAGAAGTTTTTTACTATATACTACAATTCGTCTTACATAATTATTATCATACAGTAGGCCTACATAGAGAAATTCGGGAAGATTATGCGCCTTATAATGTAATTTGCCACGGTCGAAACACATGCACTTGGAACGTTTCAATAATAAAATGATGGTAAATAAACACGAAATGTATTTACTACCAAAGTCTTAATGTTTCTCTACTCTCTTTCGCCTATTATTACTGATAATTTCATGTAAATGCCGTGAAAATGCTCCTCTGTAGCCATAGAATGAATATAGGTATAGTCTCTATATAGGAGTCTCTATATATTTATATGTGAGCAACATATACAATACAAATGCACAGCGGCGTAGCCTACATGCGGTGTACTTGTAATTGTATAATACAATTACAAGTACACCGCATGTAGGCTACGCCGCTGTGCACAAACAACAAGAATATAGAGTCTAGATTTATATAGAGTAAGAAATTTTTATTTTGTGTAGCGGCATCCCGCCAAAATTCTTTTCCTATGCTAATGTACATTGGAATGGCGCTGGCGTCGCTGGTCGGGTTGCCAGCCAAGGTAATGTTTTTCGGCCAAGCTTACACGTTTAAAATGGTCAGGGGCGTACTAACTGGTGCTACTTGTAAGATGCAATAAGATGCTACTTGGCCTAACTGAACAATGCTATCCATACCTGTATACAATAATGATAGCCACCCTGTGTTGCGACAGACAATCCACTGGCTTTCATCTTCCACCTTGCTGAACACTGGCCAATTTCAATTCCATTTGCACCCATTGGGTGCTGTCCAGTGACAACTTGACCGCATGACTTTTGCCACCTACCATCACGATATACAGCATAAAATTAACGTATTAGAAAATCTTATTCCTTACTGCCACCTACCATTAGAATCAATATATAGCATTAATATCTTACAGCAAATTACATTTGTGTATGTTAATTATGGTGCGTTAACTGTATACTACGTATATCTATAGTATGAGCTGCAATTTTCATACCATACCATCTCATATTTCTGCAAGTCATCAATGTACATTTCCATAAAACACTGCTGCTCAGCCAATTAAGGGCTCTGGAATAATAACGCGTAGAGTAAGTGACATACTCTATAAAATCATGATCAGTGCTGTAACCAAACAATGCCTGCACCAAAAATATACACAATTTGTCGTTTTGGCATTCACACATTAAAAACTCCTCCAAAAATGGGTGAACTTGACTCACCTATGTCTATGCAATAAGATCTAAGACGGCATGATTATCTCGCTTCCGAATCGACGGATAGGTTAACACACGTGCTATTGGTAATTGCCTTAGTATAGCATGGCCAAGCACAATGTCTTACCAAATCCAGGTGGCAAAGTGGGGCATTGAGGTTTATCGCCTTCAAGCTTCACCTCTCTGTAAAGATCTTTCCATATGTCAGCTTCTGTATTCGTGACGAAACGGTGTGGGGCCGAGTGGCTTAGGCCCCCTAATTGGTAGAAGTCCGTACCAGTCTGTATACATTCGGAGGTACAAGATCCCCACAAGGACTACACCGAGACACACGACGCATCTCATTCTTGTGTTTATTTTGTACAGTATTATTATCTACACTACATACATGACATCTAATCCGGCGCAATCGAAGTATATGCTATTTCATCGTAATCGATATCTTGTAATTACTAGCATTCTAATTGTATTCAGGATGCCACGGATTTATGGATTTACGGAAATATAATTTAACGACGTATATTAATATAATTTAACACGTATTCAATGAATGAATCCACTTCGCGTTGAATAGCAAACGATCTATATCTGATAAAATCCATGGTCGGACATGGCGCAGACAAAAAACATTGACCTTGAGTTTCGGCGCCAACGATTTACATATAATAATGCTCTTGAATGTATGTGTGTGTGTTTGTGTGTGTGTGCGTGCGTGCGTGTGTGTGTGTGTGTGTG
>NW_014577066.1:602862-604433 GCF_000485595.1 Priapulus caudatus | reverse complement strand
CCTATATATATATAGGGCCCTTCACTACTTAGTATACAGGAACTAAGCTGAGGATAGCATAAATTAAGTGATATGTGATAATGTGTAAGCACATCCATAAAAAATTGTTCATTACGGCACATCCCACATAGTCCATAGCACGCTGCAGCAATTCGTAACAAATTAATGCACAATTAAATATTGAAACATTAAACCCGAATTTGCCACACAATTTGCCATACAATATATGTTAGTATTTCTTATCAAAAAGTATATATATATATATATATATATACTGTATTACACATATCATATGCGCAAAGAAAGAAATGTATATATAATGTAACGCTACATATATCTTGAAATCTTTCAATTGAATGTCTCTTTATTTAAATTTAAATTTATTCATGAATTTAATTCGTAGGAATTATACCCATTCAATGAACGTAAACATGCAAACAAATACCTAGATACGAACATATAACCAAACAAAGTATAGTTCTCTGTAACTCTCTAACTCTGTTCGGCTACATATTTGTCTATTGAACACAATTAATGTGTGACTCGAGTAGTCGTCGTCTAGGTCTCAATATATAATCCACTGCGAATTTCATTCATTTCGCGCTGAATAATGCCACTCGAACACGACACATCATGTGTGTGTGGTCATCGCTGTCTCCTGATTCTACCCGTACTTAATTTATAGATATAATGCATGTATAACCTTACACGCACACTTTATTTCGCACGACGTCTAATCTTTTCCACCTACATATTTGAACTACCACGGTGGTCGTCTCCTAGACTCGCATGGCGCCAAAATGAAACCCGTTCGAACGACGCGCTGTACATGTCAACGTAAGGACTACGTGCACACGCACGCACGCACGCACGTGTACGTGCACACGCACGTACGCACGCACGTGTACGTGCACACGCACGCACGCACGCACGCACGCACGCACGCACGCACACACATGTACGTGCACACGCACGCACGCACGTGTACGTGCACACGCACGCACGTACGTACCTTGGTACCTTGGTACGTACGTGTAGACCTACGTGCACGTGTACGTGCACACGCACGCACGCACGTGTCGTACATACGTATCAAGAGCACATAATAGAGACTCTCTATTATGTGCTCTTGATACGTATGCACGCACACGCGCACGTGTACGATCACACGCACGCACGCACGTGTACGTGCACACGCGAAGACTGTAGGATTACAATGACACAGATGCATGCGTATGTATACTGTACGGTCGAAATACGAAATATTTTGTCACAAATTACTTGACCCGGAAGAATTCGTGACAAAGTTCGCGCATTATTTCGTATCACTATTTTATCAAATTTTTCATAAAATAATGATCGGATTTTTAATATCTTTGCAACTTTTATTAGTACAAATCTTATTACATAGGATACGAGTAACTTGGCCGCTTTAAAACTTGTGGTAAAAAAGCGTTAGAGATTCTCACGGAAATCTACTTGTGGCAGGGCCCAAAGAGCCCATAATTATGCTGAGAACAATATATACATATTACCATCATAGATATAGAGGAAGATATCTTCTTCTATAT
>NW_014577066.1:600075-601869 GCF_000485595.1 Priapulus caudatus | reverse complement strand
ATAGTGTATTTTTTTTTTTAAATGTATTGCCATTTTTTTACATGAAAAGTAAGTAAGGACACTGCGAACATTTGGGAAAACTGTGTGAAACCGTGTCGTATTTAAAGAACTTTTTTGAAGAACACATACGATTTTCAGGTAAATTGGTGGTGTCATATGATTAAGGGAGATTCATAAACGAAAACAAGGTAAAGTTTGAATATATTTATTTACATATTGATAGAATATTTACAAGTTGAAAACTATGCAAAACGCTGTGAAAACGGTGTCATACTCTTCTCTATTATGAGCTCTTGGTTATACTTATACTTATAGTTGACAGCCTCTACTCTAGTAGTGGTAATTGGTAAAAATAAAATGCAATGTTAATCCAATTTATCCCTCTATTTCACTAGAACATTATAAATAGGATTTATTTTGAAATAATTGCTTAAAAACACAAAAGTCTGGAAAAATCTAGCCCTGCAACTTCTGCGCGAAATGAAGTTTGTCGGTGGTTAACGAGTGCCGTGGCGTAGTTAGTTAGGGTGTGTGCAGAATCTAACACGCTACCCGTCTTTAGTGATGTAATTGCTGTAGTAAAGATGTAATTGGTTTTTTAGCACTGAAACACTGACGCTAATCCACCCACATTGACTCTGCAGTGGCCCGCCTATGCATAACAGCAAAATATTAACAAAAATGTTATGAAGATGTCAAGTACTACTATGTCGACGTATAAATAAAATGTAGCACGTGACGTGTATCAAATTATGGAAGCGTTTATCTAGATACTAAGAATATATCTTTCCATGCACATTACTTGTGCTCACTCCTAGTTTGGGAGCCCAACTGTCACTATCACAAATGTGCTAAACTAAGCTGTGGTGCTAACTATAATTGGGTCCATTATTTGCAGGTAGCAGCACTAGCAGTGGATTAATGGCTATATAACTCCAGTGCAATAATTAACTGGCTCATTAGCTTCTAAACATGATGCAACGCTAGTTTGCTGGGTGAGAGAAAGACTACATTTTCAACATTGCGATGTTGAAAATGAATTCATCTGAGGTGATAGACACGGACGATTTCACTTGTGAGGATGAAGACGTCTCAGAGCATTACACAAAAATCGGACATTCGTTGGTCGGTAAGAGAACTTGGTCGACAAGGGGTTACCCACGGTATCGTTAACTTATGCTATCATTTCCTAATTGCCTTCACAGGGGTAGAAATTAGTTTGAAAATTTACAGGCTAGCCGGGCCTGTAGGTAAGTGATTTTACAGGCCCGCCAGGAAAATTACAGGCCTTGACACAAACTTGACACAAGTGAGCGATACTGCGGTAACTTTTCATCCTCGCTGGTATGCCAGGGACGGTTTTGCATGCTGGGGGTGGGGGGATTTTCTATGGGCCCGTCGTGCTTGCTAGAATTAGAAATGTCAGGCCCGAGCCTTAAAATACGGGCCCCTTGTGATTTCGACCCATGCTTCATAAAAAGTAGTAGACATGAGAAATTGAGAAACCATAACATATGCGAAATACGTTTGTAATTCCAAACATTTGGACGAGAGAAGTGTAACGAAAGGTTAACATAATGTGGTAGTGTTTTTAGCTCATCTGACATAGTCAGATGCAGCTTGTAGAATCGCATGATCGTCCGTGCGAGCGTCCGTCCGTGCGTCCGTCAACAGTTGGGCACAAATCTTAACCGCTCGAGGTTGGGGGGAAACGTCAAAACGAGTTGTGATGTCGAAGCTGGGGGTCAAAGGTCAAAGGTCAAGAGGTGTAAAAGAAGGGGGAACATTCCCTCC
>NW_014577066.1:596449-599067 GCF_000485595.1 Priapulus caudatus | reverse complement strand
CCCACAACTCCACCACAGAGTCACCGCAGTAGACGTTAGATGAGCGCTGTCGCTATGCGGCACTTGTTATATACGTATTCCATTTGAAAATGTGAAGGTTGTGTTAAAATATCGACTATATTTACTGTAGAGAAAGGAGGAATGAAAGAGGCACTGTCAGCATTCCAGACAGCATACAAGCTGGCTGTACAAACAGACAATGTAGAAACCGAACGGGCATGCGCCTTCAACCTAGGAGCAGTGTTGATAGCACTTAAAGATCCAGTTAAAGGACTTGACTACCTATACCAGGTGAGAAAAGTTAGACAAATTAATTATATGTATAATCGTGATAATTTAGTAAAAAAAATTAATTGTGTTTGAGTGTAATAATTATAACATTAATTATATATATATTATTTATTATCATTATCTAGACACGTGCTATTACAAAAAACAATCAGTCGCTACTTTAGAGATTTAAAACAATTTAGAGAATTTTGTTACTCGTAACTTATGTCAGGTCCAATGCATCACCTGATTATAATTGTATCAGCTTAGGGCACAAGTTGTTAGGAATGACAGTTATGATGCCTATTTGAACATAAGTAGTAGATTACGTAACGTATTGTAGGTCTAATGTAGCCAAGGTAATCCTTCGCTCGAGCCCATATTGCTTGACAGTATTAATTGATAATTACAGGCTCTACCATCGGACGAGGAGCTCCAGCTTCCCGATGAATTTGGGAATGGCGACCTATTCTTCAACTTTGCGCTCGCGCACGAAACGCTTGAGGATTTTGAGGAAGCTCTCAGACATTACAGCATGGCGCTGGCATCCTACCGACTACTCGACTCCGTCAATGAAAACCCGTTCATGGAAGGCGAGGTGAGAATACATGAATTTACCGTGCAGCATTTACGACCGCCTTCGCAATCGTTACGCGCACACGTGATAGTATTTACGGGAACTCATGCCAGGATTATAACCCGTGTGTTTCCACATGCCTATATGTGACGACGATATTTATTTAGCCTGAATGAATAAGACCTGATGAGAATAACAGAAGCATAGAATTGATTACATACACATCACCTGTACTCATGTCACTGGCCTCACAGACGATTTTACTGCCTGTTCGAAGGTATGTATCAAGCAGGGCATGATGTATAGTAAGCTACTGAAACCCATAGAGGCAGCAGAGCGGTTCAAGGAAGCAGCAGCAGCCTACTTTAGAGTGAATGCCTGCAGGAGACAAGCTACAGCCCTACTCTATCAGGTATACAAATACATGGCCTTACTTTCTGGCCCTCATGCAGAATAGTATAACTGTACAACTATGAAGCGCCTTCTTGCCAATTCAATGTCAGTGTTAATACATGTAAACCTGGGCAAATAAGTTCAATAATACTTCGCTAGCATGATCCTAGTTGTTGTTTTTTTGTCTTGCAGAATTCCATTCCTGTACAAATAAAATTGTTATCTAAGGTCCATATTTATTTGTCAACAAATAATCAACATCATTATCATCATAACTATTCTACTATATGCACTAAAAAAATTATGCTTGGATTATTTATTTATAATTCAGGCAAATCAGCTGCTTGGTGGGGACAAGCACAAAGAGTGTAACACAGTACTTGAAGAATGTGTATGTGTGTGTGAAAAATTGCCTCACACTAAAGAACTCGGTATGTGCTGACACCTATTGGTTGAATATTTCATATCAATTTCTGCAAACATCTACCCATTGGTAATACGTGTAATACTTTTGACCAGCAGTATCTGTATTACAAGATACTTCTGCTTCCAGTATTAACAGAGATTTATGATAGGTGTGATAATTTCTTTATAATATGAAGTAACATTACATTTGTTATTCCTGTGTTTTTATCCATAGGAAAACTTTTTAATGAAGTTGGTCTCACATTCATGCTATGCAAGCAGTATTATCGGGCTGCCACCTGCTTCGAGTGTGCTCTCCCAATTATTCGCTCCTGCCAGGTATTTGCTGCTAGTCAGATTGACATTTTCTCACTTTTATTACAGTAGTGATACATAGTCGTATACAAAATGAAATTAAATATTTTGATTGTGTTATTGCAGTTTCGCAGAATAGTTTATTCATGCTAATTTACTTCTGAGCAGTTGACAAACAAGAAACATGAGGCAGTTATACTTCAGAACCTGGGAGCAGCTTACAACTCGCTTAATGAGTACCAGAGGTCTATCTCTGTTCATGACGCTGCAGCAGCTCTGCATGGTAAGAGTGACATAATTAATTCATAAGCATTTATCATGTATTAGGCAAGTGGTTATCCATATATATATATATAGGACATGTGTGAAGAAGAGGCCTGCACAGCATCTACGGGGCACAGCTTTACTGAGTTCCCCACGTGGATTTAGTTTGCTGGTTGGATGTTGCCATTGTATATATAACTAGACAGAGGGCACTCACGGAGAGTGCATACCTCCGCGAGCATGTAACATGTATGTGCTCGCTGGTGGCGGCTGCTGACTGACTCGCCACTCGCTGACTCGACGCGCTATCGATCGCGCGGTGGCTACACACACACACACACACACACACACACACACACACACACACACACACACACACACACACACACACACA
>NW_014577066.1:590530-596439 GCF_000485595.1 Priapulus caudatus | reverse complement strand
GTGCGTGCGTGCGTGCGTGCGTGCGTGCGTGTATATTAAATATAGCGATAATCATATTTTTATATAAATTCACTGTTGGAATTTCATCGTGACAAGATACTTCAGCACCTGCGAAATAGTACCTGCACTAGTGGTAGTAGTGCATTGCTTAGATGTAGAGTAGGGCTTAAGATTTTCACGTGACTGCAAAGGAGTCTTCTGCTGTTTGCTTCAGCTGAGCTTGGCAATCGAGGTTCACAAGGTCAAAGCTTCTGTAACCTGGCATACGCGTACGCAAAGCTGTGCAAGTTTGAAGAGGCGGGCGAGGCTTACCTGCATGCTCTGCAAGCCTTCAAAGACATTGGTGAGTGGATGCAGCATGTAGCATTCAGCCACATTGTAGTTCCTTATAGTTGTCCAGGACATGAAATTCAGATATTTTTGCAACAACAGTTTTTTACCAGCCCTCACAGATTTTTTTCCCAAAAATAAAGAAGATTGTTTCACTGACTCATGCTTGTACGAAAAATGTTGTAGTGTGCGGCATCACGTAGTAGTTGTTGAACAGACTATAATGCAGATCGTGAATGATGTCCGAAGTGTTTTTGTCAATGTCATGTTTCCAGTTTCACGCTTTGCTTCTGCTTGTAAAATGTTGATAAATTTTGGCGTGATATCCTTCAGGTAAAACAGTATTGTACGCTATTTCCTCATTAATGCTATAAATAAAAACGTAGGTACTCGCTAACACGGCTGAAACTACTGGCTCGGAGAGCCGGTGTTTTGCCAATGTTACTGGCCCTCCAAATAATTTGCCGGCAGATGCCGGTGGGCTGGTGCTAATTTTGCGCCCTGGTTGTCACAATGTCCATGATGAAGCCACCACGTTCCCTACCCCATCTCTACTTCTATGCTACCTCTGTTATTTTCCACTCCACATTTAGCTGTCTTTCTGGTGCTTTTGTTATTTCCTTAACTCAACCTCTACTACTGTGTTCCCTTTTCCCATCACCCACCCGTAACACTCTGCTATCACCAATTTTTCCCACTCCCACCTATACCTTTCTGCTACCTGTGCTATTCCCCTGTCCCCACCTGTACCTTTCTGCTGCCTCCTCCACTTCTCTATCCTCACTGTCACCTCTCCACTGCCTCCACTGTTGCCTCGTGTTCTTATACCTCTCCCTCTTATTCTCACCCCTCTAGGCCTTGACTTCCCCATTATTCTACACTTACACTTTCTCTACTATATCTAGTCCTTATTCCCTTCTTTCCTGTCTTTTCTATTTGTTCCTACTTCTCCTCCCTTCTCCTATCCACTATGTTCCGTAACTCTTCATGTATTGTATCTACCTCCTTTAGTTCTTCTCATTCCCCACCTCATCGTCTCTGTAGCATCTACCTCCCCACTCCTTTTTTCTACTCTCCCACATTCTCCTCTTCATCCATCACGTCTATTTCTACCCCATCTCCCTACTTCTATGTAACTCTTACTCCTCCTCTACTCCCTCCTCCTATCCTTTACCTCGTATCTTTTCCTCTTGCGTTACCCTTTGTCTTCCCTCCATGTACTTCCCCCATCTTTTCCTACTCCACTTAGCACTCATAACATCATTTTATCCACAATCTTTTGTAGTGATTCTCCTTATGGCCTATGCCTGTTAATTTCATATCATTCTCACAAGGAATGGCTTGGGATTGGTTTGATAATGACCTAATACTGCCATGGAATGCCTTTAGCTTTGACCGTTATTTATAAACAATTGAAATCGCGAGTACATCATATATACGTATTTACGTAATCTCCACAGTTTTATTTATCTATGAGTAATGAAGACTCAAATGCACAAGTCCAGTGAAGCGTATATAGGGGTACTCGGTGTACGGAATTGGTGTAATCCATTCTATATGCATTGTTTCTCTACTATTTCTCTCCCAGGTGACAAGCACAGTCAGTGGCAGGCATACGAAGGCCTGGGTTCGGTGAATCTCCATCAGAACAGGCCGGGGAAGGCCGCCCAGTTTTTCAAGATGGCGCTGAACATAATTTCGACGGCCGAGCACAACACAACAGCGCAGTCTCGCATCGTGGGGAAGCTCACTGACGCGTTGCAGTGTCAGCTTCAGCAAAATCTCTCCATGCAGGTACGCAGCAGCGAGTAGCACGTCGCTGCTCCACATTTAACAGGAGAAGTCTTGGTGGAAGAGATGAATGCAGATGGTTGATGCAATGAGTACTGTATACGCCATGCTTTTCGCGTACAGATATTTTCGCGTATTTAGACTTGACGGACAATTTCGTGAGTGGTTAATTTCGCGGTCGGTGAATTCCCGAATCAGTGAAGAACAGCGTGTTGTTATTTTCGCGGTCGGGAACGCGTTCTCGAAATTCACGAAAATTAAACCACTGCGAAATATACAGCGTATACAGTACTCTGTGAATCACAGAGAACATGTCATTTATTGGACTATAGGATGTGTACAGGTACAGATGGCCTTGATAGGCGTCTCTTCCACCGCAGGAGACTCGAGGAGTTTCCTCCTCTACCTTGGGAGATTCTCTGAGTATCCCCCACCCTGGGAGTGTCCCCTGCATTAGGAGTTTCCATCGGGGGCTTCCCTGCATTGAGAGTCTGTAGAGGTTTTCGCCACCTTGGGGTTCTCTAGGGATCTCCCCTACCTTGCGAGTCTAAGATTTTCTTCCACCTTGGGGTTCTCTAGGATTCTACCCCACCTTGAGAGTCTCCCCTGCTTTGGATGTCTATCTTCTTGACATGTTACCACCACCACCACAACAACAATAACAATAATAATTACAGTAATATGTAATTAGGTTAATTTATAAATAATATAAAAAAGATTGTGATAAATGTAGTACGTTTTTTTAATGCAGTGAGATCATTTAATGAACGAAGATAAAATAATTTATTCATACACTTCTCTACTATTGCCGATTAGTTTCGTTATTAATTTATTACATCATTATTCATTATTTCATTATTTATGACTTTAGCATTATTTACTTTTTTAACAATGACTTGCCTATTAAGATTAGGGTCATAGATCTGCCCCAGATTTTTGAGAAATACAAATATGCCTAATAAAAAGTAGTTGGTACTAAAGTAATCATAATAATCCAAAGTGTGGTTCATTTCCCCAAGCCTTACTCTCATAGAAGTAATACTCTATATAGAAGTATACTTGAGAGCCATACTCTCAAGGAAATACTCTCATATTCCTCTGTAATGTCACGAAATTGTGTCCTTCGTCACTTGGAATTTTCTGAGACGACATCCGTAAAGACATTTGTCACAACATCTTGTCTCATCAACTCTCTAGAATAATTGTCTCTGATGTCTCGCAGATGCAGGGTGCGCGTGGATTCACTCCCATGTACCTGCATCGTGGGTATGAGAGTGATGTTGGACTCAGTCGGACGTGGAACACTCATGGGTAAGTATTCATTCTCGCTGTGTGTGTGTGTGTGTGTGTACTTGCAACCCGTTGACATGAAATGACATACCATGACATGACATGAACTGATATGACATGAACTGATATGACATGACATGGTGTGACATAAACTGATATGACATGACATGACATGAACTAATATGACATGAACTGATATGACATGAACTGATATGAATGAAATGGTGTGACATGAACTGAACTGATATGACATGATATGACATAACATGACATGATATGACATGACATTATATGACATGACATGACATGACATGACATGACCTGACATGACATGATAAGACATGACCTGACCTGATATGACATGATATGACATAACGTGACATAACATAACATGGCATGATGTGACATGACATGGCATGATGTGACATAACATGGCATGATGTGACATGACATGGCATGATGTGACATGGCATGACATGAACTGATATGACATGACATGACATGACATGACATGGTGTGACATGGCATCACTGCCATGATCGTCAGCAATGAAGTGATTAGCTGCACTGTTTTGCTCTTCTCATCCTATTTCTAGAAAACAAATAGATAGAGAAAGTAAATATTTAAAACGTAATTCGTGGAGAGACAAGATACAGTACAGTACATGTGACTGCAGCGAATGCGTGTTATGGTATTTGTGCTAATGTGTTCGTTCACTTGACAAGAAATTGACCATCGCCTTTATTAATGCTCTACACTGCTATATATTTCTGAAACTGGTGCAGCTGGTAATTACAATAATAATTTGTTAAGAAATAAACTTAGTACCTGATACACTGAAACAGACTAGCACTATGAGAACAAGTCTGGTAAATGCAAAACGCAATGGAAAGTCACGATGTTCAGAATCGTTAGTGCAAAAAGTCCGGCACGTTTCCGCACCGTTTGACATTTTGGAAAAATCATTACAATGAATTAAATATTTACATGCTTGAAATTTTTACACAACAAATTTATGCCATATTCTGTCGATTGATTAACTCCTACACTTTGCGCACGTGAGGATGGCGGCACTTGAAATGGTCTGCTGATATGGATTCCATGCATGACATTATATGCTGTATAACACGTATATTTTTATCTGAATGTACATCTTGCTGTTACTGCTGCCTATGCAAGTGTGGAAGCACAGTCGATTTAGTGTTTTACCGACAAGTGACCTTCCAAACGGGAGATACACAGGTACAGATGTAGTCATTCTGTCATTCATGCCTTAAACTGTGGAGTAGTATAAGCTAAAGGATGAGTTAGCACTACTATTACAAGAGGTGATGTATTTCTGGTTCTGTGCATTACGGTGTAAGAATCGAATGGAAATTTCTTTTCCATATCGACTAGTTATGGGATGCGATCTGTTCGTATAAAAGCGTATACGTGCATGGGCGTGCGTAGGTATGTAGGTGCGTAAGGGTCTAGTTTCATCACCGTTTACTTTGACGGGAGGCAGCTAGTACGCGGCAGAGTGCTTTCGCTGCGCTTTCGTGGCAGGTATTACGTGTCTCTGTGGAGGCGGCTGTTGCTATGACACATCGGGCTGGCTTCATGCGTGAATGCCAGAGATTGTGATGATGTGTTGATGTGTGTTTGTACCTTACGAGTAGCTCAGCAGCTATAGTGATGATCGACCAAGTCTCCGATTAGCTGCTGACAGAACGTGATCAAGTTGAGAAGTTATTAATGTTACATGCCATCGTGATTGTATGCGTTGGAAGTATCGTGTGGTAGAAAATCTGCCTATACAAGCACGCACGCACGACTGCACACGCTTACTCACGCACACACGCACGCACGCACTAATGCACGGACACAAAAACAATATGTAATCGCCTAATAGTCGAGACCATATACGCGTGTTTAGGCCTAGTAAAAAATTAAGGATAGGTTCTTTGTAGAACATTGTACAATGGAAAAGATTCATGAAAAACGAGCTACGCCGTACTTTTTATGATGGTATTGCGTATGATTGAGTACTCACTTGGTTGGAATTTATTTGCTTTAATAGCCAAAGAGCGGGGAGCACTAGAGAAGGGATGTGTGGGTATAATTGTCCTTTTTTTATTGCTAGATGCTGCTAGAACTTTGCAAGAACCTGCTGTTTTGCTAAATTTAATCATTTTAATTATCATTCATATATTTATAATTCATCTCAAAGGTTATTCACTTTAATAGGCAAGGAGTGAGAGAGCAGGAAGGAAATCTTTTATTGTCCTTTTTTATGCGATAGATTTTTGCTAGGCTTACCGAACTTGTCCGTTTGTTTTCAAATGCAGAGTGGGCAGGGGGAACATAATCTGCTTGTCCCCTTTTCATTACGTTTGCTTTAATTTACGCTGTTTGTGCTCAGCTGTTTTCCAAATGCAGAGTGGGCAGGGGGAACATAATCTGCTTGTCCCCTTTTCATTACGTTTGCTTTAATTTACGCTGTTTGTGCTCAGCTG
>NW_014577066.1:584512-589300 GCF_000485595.1 Priapulus caudatus | reverse complement strand
CGCGCAATTAACAATAAGGTGCAAGTGAAGTGATTTCCCTAATAGTAGCTGCTGGTGTTACTGGTGTAGTACGTGTCAGCGCAGGTAGGCAGGCTACGTAACCGCTGCTGCTGGTACGTGTCAGCGCACATATCGATTTCAATAGCTTCGACCACGTTTTGTAAGTGATCTATGCGCGAGCAAGCCTGCATTAATGTGAGTTAGTGGCGTGTGTGCGTGCGTGCGTGCGTGTGTGCGTGCGTGCGTGCGTGCGTGCGTGCGTGGGTGTGTATGTATGTGTGCGAGTGTGTGTATGTGTGCGCGTGTGGGTGCGTGTGCATATGTGTTAAATGTAAATATGAATGCAGTGGTAAAGTAAAATTGTATCGTGTTGGTGCTAGCTGTGTACACCCGCAGTATTTCAAAATACTATGTTTGTCAGTGCGGAGTCACGCAAGCGCGAAAGAATAATTTATGAACAGTAACGGTAACGTAGATACCGTTGGATAACGTTGGACCAGATCATATATAATTATTTCGAAATAGCATTCATGGTTAGAGCGTATTTATTATGAATGCGTGGCAAATTCTGTTCGTTTCGTTATGTAATTACGTGTGCGTCTTGTATTTGACTGACCGCGTTATTTATGGAAGGGTTATTTTTGCTCCGTCGTTATTGCTATGTCGTAATTTCGCCAAGCTTAATTAGTTGCGGTATTGAACCTGCATGTGTGCACTGTGGCATCATCAATTGCATTGAAATATCACACGCACGCTGTAACGTCGCTTAAATTATGTATGCGATGATGTCGCGTTCCGTGCTCGCGGGCGGTCGTGTCACGCACTATCGGGTTCAGTTCTCATTATGAATCTGGCAATATATTCATCGGAATTTCCCAAGTGCAATGTTTATTTAATTATCAATGATCTAATGATCCTGATTATCATGAGTAAAGTCTGGGGTAGGGAGGCGGGGGATTTGTCCTGTGCGAGCAAGTGAGTGCGGTAGAGATGTGGTTGGCCTTGGTTGCTCTCTATACCGACGGTAGCTCTAGCCTGTGGCGGAGCGAATGGCTATCCTTCTAGAATCTAGAGCTATACCGACGGCTGTTGCAGGCCGTACGCGGCGCGGCAGCTAGCGCGCAGCACTACCGCAGCGGGAGGAGGTGCAGCCGTGCCGCTGCCTCCTCTACTCAACCCACGCAGCATGTCCGATGGACAGATCAATGGGCAGGCGCAGTCGGTGCAGATGCACGCGCAGCGATACCAGGCGAAGACAAACGATGGCGTCAAAGGCGAACGAAGGTAAAAACCGCACACACGCACGCACGTATGGCATGTATTTTGTTTCATAATTCGATTCACGCATCGAATCATTCAATTCACGGATCGAATCATTCGATTCACGCATCGAATCATTCGATTCACGCATCGAATTATTCGATTCACGGATCGAATCATTCGATTCACGCATCGAATCATTCGATTCACGCATCGAATCATTCGATTCACGCATCGAATCATTCGATTCACGCATCGAATCATTCGATTCACGCATCGAATCATTTGATTCACGCATCGAATCATTCGATTCACGCATCGAATGATTCGATGCGTGAATCGAATCATTCAATTCACGGATCGACTCATTCGATTTATGCATCGAATGATTCGATTCACGGATCAATTGATTCGATTCACGCATCGAATCATTCGATTCACGCATCGAATCATATGATTCACGCATCGAATCATTCGATTCACGCATTGAATCATTCGATTCACGCATCGAATCATTCGCTTCACGCATCGAATCATTAGATTCACGAATCAAGAAATGTTATATGTGATAAATCGAATGTTATATGTGATAAATCGAATGTTATATGTGATAAAATCAACCATAAAACAAGAATCGAATTATGAAACAAAAAACATGCCATAAGTACGCAGGAGGCGCGAGGCATGTATTTAGTAGCGAGTTAGTTGTATAGTGACGCTTGGAGGGTAGCCGGTAAGTCGGGACTGAGGGGGTCGGTCGGTGGTGAGTGCGTGTCGCGTGGCGGGAGAGTTGGGCGGGCGGACGATGCGTGTGAGTGGTAAGCTGGTAAACGAAATTTTTCACGGCGGATGTTAATTCGTGTTGCGTATAGACGAAGCGTCTGCCAACTCACGCGCGCATGCGTGTGTGGGTGCGTACGTGCGTATGTGAATGCGCGAGCGTATGTGGGTGTGTGTGCGTGCATCCGCGTGTGTGTGTTAGACTCTAACATAGATGATCTAAAATAGATGCTAGAGGTGCAGCTTTTCCAGAGATAATGTTTGGCAATAAGAAATAAATAATGGCAGAGTTCTTATTAGTGAATGAGTTACAATAGTAGAGTGTGAGTACGTGCGCTGGAACATTTCTTATTAATTAGGTAACACTAGAGAGATCTCGGGAGAGCACCTGTTAAGCTGTGGTAACACTACGCGATTTTTCATGCGATCGAGCCGGCCGGCTCAGTCGGGCGACTGAGTCGGGCGACTCTGTGAATTTTCAGCACGCTGATTGGCTGATGAATTGTAAAATCGGCCGGCTCAATCGCAGACCTGGGCACACTAGGCGATTGCAGCCGGCTGGCTCAAATAATTATCAAACATGTTTGAATCGGGCGACTCGGCCGGCCGACTCGAAAATCGACCGCGACTCACTGGACACACTACGCGATTTTTCATGCGATCAAGCCGGCCGCCTTGGTCGGCCGGCTTGATCGGCCACCTTGGTCGGCCGGCTCGATCGCATAAAAAATTGCCTAGTGTGTCCACCGCTTTAGTTTGCTTGATGCATACCACTGATTATTGAGATTTCCCGTGTATCATTAAATTATTTATGGTTTACAGTGATATAAGTTTATATTTAGGTGCTTATCTTAACAGTAGGTGTAGGTAATGTAGTTTTATTTGTTGCTTCATGTATTGTATATTTTTGTAAACTAATTTAGGTTACATAGAAAATTAACGATGTGTAGAACAGGTCCAGGATGCGTAAATAGTGTATATTGTTTTAGAATATAAAAATGCACAGTAATTGTATGTTTTTCATGAGAGAATTCTCACTTTCAGTAACGTAGGTCAGGACACACCAGCATACCGCAACATGAAACCAAAAGCAAAGAAAAGTACACCGGATCCCAAAACTGCAAAAACGAATGGTACAATAGTAGCAATTAATATCCTGTGGCAGTTACATTTCATTGTCATTGTCACTTTCCCTCTTTTCTTTCTATTGTGTACAATGTGATTGAATGAGATGAAAATAATACAATGTAATACGTGAATCGGTATAGTACGCTTAGCGACTTTGGTAGTCTGAATAACCACTCTGTCTTCCTTTTGTTTCCCTCTTACATTCAAGTTCATGGACTACATGATTATAATTGCAACAGGCAGCAGCACGTAGGTCGTGTGGCTTGCACATCCATGTGCAATGTGTTACTTATTTAAACACTAAAGTGAATCTACTAACACTAGGATCTCTCATTGATATATAGGTGTGTAAATATTTGATGGGCGGCTGATATTGGCTAGGTTGCAATTAGCAGTGGCCGAATGTGATTTCCATTGTAGGTCGATCG
Source organism: Priapulus caudatus (assembly GCF_000485595.1). NCBI lineage: Eukaryota > Metazoa > Priapulida > Priapulimorpha > Priapulimorphida > Priapulidae > Priapulus > Priapulus caudatus. The sequence goes on along the minus strand of NW_014577066.1, from coordinate 585,704 downwards.
ATTTCCCAATACTTAAAACAGGTTAATTTGACGTATGTCTACTACTGCCCCTGAAAATGTCCAGACTGCTTTCATTCTGCATTCAGGCAACGTTGAGGCTCCTTCGTACCTATTTCTACCCCATTTCAATTCCATATCCAATCTATGTCCAGTTCTAACCAAGTTTATGACTTCCATGTCCAGTTCATGTCTAGTCTGCTCCTCGTGAAGTCCATGTCTGGTCTGCTGCCTGTCCATCCTAGATCATTTCCATTTCCTGTCCATGTCCATCCCAGGTTGATTCCATGTTTGGTCCATCTCTATCCCAGATCAATTCCATGTCCATCCCAGATCAATTCCTTGTCCGGTCCATATCCATCCAAGATCAATTCCATGTCCGGTCCATGTCCATCCTAGATCAATTCCATGTCCGATCCATATCCATCCCAGATCGATTCCATGTCTGGTCCATGTCCATCTTAGATCAATTCAATGTCCGGTCTATGTCCATCCTAGATCAATTCCATGTCCGGTCCATGTCCATCCTAGATCAATTTCATGTCCGGTCCATGTCCATCCTAGATCAATTCCATGTCCGGTCCATGTCCATCCCAGATCAATTCCATGTCTGGTCCATGTCCATCCTAGATCAATTTAAAGTCTGGTCCATATCTAGTTCATGTCTTCTAGCCTCCAGTTTTATGTCCATCACTAGTCTTATGTGTTGTTCTCACATGGTCTTCCTGTAAATTTTCAGGCGATCTGAAGCCCCGATTGTCAACAGCTTCATCAGAGGAATCGATACGCAGCTCCTTGCTTGACCCAACGCCACAGCACAGCCTGGTAATATTTAATTCCTACGTCTGCATGTAATCATGGTAATACTTAATTACTACGTCTGCATGTAATCATGGTAATACTTAATTACTACATCTGCATGTAATCAATGCAATACTTACTTCCTACGTTTTCATGTAATCATGGTAATAATTAATTACTACGTCTGCATGTAATCATGGTAATACTTAATTACTACATCTGCATGTAATCATGGTAATACTTAATTCCTACGTCTTCATGTAATCATGGTAATACTTAATTACTACATCTGCATGTAATCATGGTAATACTTAATTACTACATCTGCATGTAATCATGGTAATACTTAATTACTACATCTGCATGTAATCATGGCAATACTTAATTACTACAT
>NW_014577066.1:578721-583825 GCF_000485595.1 Priapulus caudatus | reverse complement strand
TGAGCAGCGTACCAAAACCAGGTCACTGCAACCTTTATTTGACATTGACCTTCACCTTGATCTTCATCATATTTCCCTTTCGCTCTATAACTCGACCCTTAATTGACCTAGCGCGACCAAACTTCGTATACTTACATATCTTGGAGAGAACACGGGGGATACATGTAGTTGGCGACAACTGCCCTTTCTAGTTTTTATGAAGACGGATAGCATGTTTGTTTTCCCATTGTGATAGCCGTTGTCAGCGGCACAATGGCAAGCTATTCATGTGATATGAGCCAATATCTCAGCACATCAATGCTTGGCATGTGCGTAATCTGCGTATGTGCAGCGATGCATCACTGGCCTGTCAGAGGATGTGAAAGGTTTTTATGCACGATTAATTATTGAGCATGTGAATGTGATGAGTTTTTGCACTATTGAAATCATCATAAAACGATCCATTGCGTTGTCGTCATTGTAGGTCATGCAAGATGGACCGTTAGAAGATCGGCGGAATTTAGGCATGTATCAAAGCCAAAGCTTCCCTAAAGGTCTGGAGCTCGGTCCAGATACTCTCATGTCCTTATCACGTGGTATAAGGTGAGTTTTATAAACATTTGAATACCAGAGTACGTCTGAACTCGGACCCAACAATTACACATTTTGTTTTAGCCCAGACCTATCATTTGAAAATTACTTATTTAAATATGCCACGAAATGAACTAATATGTAAAAAGTATCGATGTGGTGAGATTTTCATCCTCACGAAAAGGCCTAAAGTTTGTTTATTTCTATGTCTCCCATCAGGTAAAAGAATGATGGCATTTATATTCAGAACATAGATGAGCTAAACGTATTGTGTATATTTCTGTAACAGAGATGCAGAGATGTACCAGTCACACGTTGCCATGCAGGATACGCTAAATGCAATGAGAACTGCGCAAGCCACGTCCAATCGAAAGAAGAGATCGAAGAGTTCTTCAAAAGTCTGCTGTGTCATGTGACAGCGCAAATGTCAAAATGCCAGTTCTATAAGATGTCAGCTTATTTTAAAGAAGTACAAGATGGCAGCCTGTGTACCAGGCATACAGGATAGCAACATGTGTATTAGATGAACAGAGTGTTAGCCTGTGTACTAGACATACAAGATGATACAAGAAGACAGTGGGCCCCCAGACCCACAAGATGGCTAGCACCATGCAGTCCAAGCCAATCTTGCATTCTCAAATCTAGCATTGGCTGCTATCGGCTACCACATAGGTACGTAACACGTAGAAAGTCAGGTTTCCCCATGAGTGTACGAATTTCAATTAAAGTTGGTAGTGCCATATAATTAATATATAATTCCTAATATTACTGTTCATTCAATATTTTCTATAGATCGCATCACGATGGCAAATAAAAACCAAATATAGTAGAAGCTTAGATATACATGCTTAACAGTGTATAATTTTATATGTTCATATCCTGGTCCAGTTAGGATAGCAGTGTGCAGGTAAAATTATGGAACAGCACATGTTATTCAACCATGTAAATAATGTAGATATATGTGTTCAGAGGCATTAAATGCAATTATGGTTATTTTTGATCAAGATTCTTTTAGAGTTTGTACCGTGGCGTTTAAGCCTAGCGCACACACCCGAGCGAAACGGGAAATTTTGTTTTCCAGCGTTTCGCGTTCTGCTCGGCGAGCAAGCGCATCCACGCCACCCGACACAGCACACAGCTGAGCAAAACATACAGAAATACTGCGTACAGCGCCGCTGTCACATGACATCAAAAATAGACATCCAATTTTGTGTGTCATGTGATATTTTTAAGGATATTGATTGGAGACCGTCTGTGGCATTTCGCTGTGTAGCAGAACGATTGACGCACACACCCGAGCAAAACGTACGCTCAGGCGAAAACACGCTCCGCGAATCAAACATTGCTTGTTCAGCGAAACTCGCTCAGCTGAGCAATGTTTTTTGTTTCGGGAATCCGCACACAGCCACGAACATCGAGCGAAACACGTTTTGCTCCACGTTCAGGTGTTTTGCTTGGGTGTGTGCGTTATGCTTTACACTAATGAAAAGCAACTAGCCCCTTGTTGCTATTATGTTTTGTGACTTATACATAAGTCACAAGGATTATTTATACGTGTGGAGTTGTTGTAGAACAATGTATATCTGATATTTATTGCATTCTTTATGTGGTGTGTCAACGATCTAGGTATGATACACTGATACAGGTACCGCCCGCTGTTGGCATGTTAAATTATAGATGCAATGACACCTGCTGCCTGGTAAATTCAGCATTGTCCTCACCTCCACCTCTCTCCGCCTCTCTCTCTCTCTCTGTCTTTGTCTATCACTATAGCTCAGGCCCAAGATCTATAGTAAATGCAGCCTTTCCACCCCATCTCCTGATACCAGGTGTCTGTTGTCAGAAACAGTAAAGCGTAACGATAATTAGTTTTATTATAACACATAAAAGGTTGCAAGGAAGACTGGCATTATAACTACAATATTGATTTGTATGCCCCCCCCCATGATCTTTAACGTAGTCTCTTTATCAAGTAGTATATTGCACTTGATTTATTGTATGTAAATTTGTGTAAAGGAATTTGTGAAGCTTGCTTTTGTAGTGAAAGGCCATATGCTGATGAAGAATGGTGTGAACAAATGATAGCTATACTGTATTTATGATTTAGGAGTTGCTTCCAACAATGCTATCATTTTTTCACACCGTTCTTGATCGACATATTGCCTTTCACTACAAAAGCAAGCTTCACAAATTCCTTTATACAAATTTACCATAGATCAAGTGCTTCTAGCAATGCTATATATCCTCCTCAAAATCGTGAGAGCATTCATTGTATTTTGAAATATGTATATTATCATATCCATATGTCTCCAAATAAAATACTCTCATATCTTTACATTGTGTAAACAGAGTAGATTTAACACAAGATGTTTGCTAAGCAGCTAGAAACGCAAGGTTCATGCCATATGATAGGAATATCACGTGTAGGTTTAATCTGATGCCGACTAGCAACAGAGACACTGTCATGTTACATGTACTAATTTAGTGAGTAATCTGTATGTATTAGACCAAAGTCTACTGGTGCTTGTCAAGTTGCATTAAACAACCTCAGGGTAAATAGTAATCTACTACTACATGTACTACACGTACTAAGTAAATGTGAAGAATGGCAATGTGCCTGTAGAGTCGAACACAGCCTGTATAAAAAAACACTACACATCTCATGTACATTTGAACAACAATTTCAACTATATTATCAACTTGTGTGGAAAATTCATTGCATACATAGTCTGTTTCTGAATTCAATTCAGTTAATATAATCAATTAATCAATATAAAAAGAGAACATCCCAGATACACTGCGAGGCAAGCATGCACACATTTCCTATAGTATTTCTTACTCTTGACCATTTAATCAACAATAATATATTATTGCATCTTACCAACGCGTCAACATATAATTAAATGATCAACACAGCTAGCTGATATGCATTGCAAATAAGAAACATACATAAAACAATCTGATATGAACAATCCGTGGGAAAATTATTTTATCAACAAATTAAAGGTCAACACGACTGAAAGCTTTCCAAACTATTTTCAGTCAAACGGCTTGAAAGAATACTATTAGTATTAATGACACCATTGATTGTGATGATGTTGACATGTGTTGTTAATTTGTCCTTGCATGTTTCACACCAAGAGCTGGAAGTGGAAATTTTCCAAACCACTTTTTCAGAATAAACATCATTGATATTGAACAGAGCAATTTAGGCAGTACTGTTAAAAACCAATATTTAACTGTAGCTAATAAAAAGTACTAGAATGGGAACACAACAGTGCACAACGACCACATGGTTTTCCAAAGAACACACAGGTATAGAATTAGGGTTCAAAAGTACAAAAACAGACAGAGACTCCTAAAGAAACAAGGTTCAGGAATAGCTGTATCTAGGTAGGAAACTGTGATGTTTGAGGTGATAGAGTAATTTAGTGTTGTTTGTTCAAGGAGCATCTTTACATAAGAGCTGGGCGCAGACAGGCATCAAGCTCCTGAACGCATTTTCAAATTCAAATATAACATTCCACTTCCTCTCATGACCACAACATTCTAGCCGTTCACCTTTTACGATGAAATAGAATTCGAATATTTCACAACGAATGAAGTAGAGTAGCTCTTACTAACCCGTGGCCTTCTCACAGGAAGCATCGCGCAGCTCTTAGTACTCTTGCTATGTGGGGTAAAGGCAAAACGTTTACCGACGATGGGATCAGCACCACCTATTATCATTTGCCGTCCACGCAAAGTTGGCCGCACTCACCCTTGTCACATATGTCGCCGTGCGTCTCCGTATATATTAAACTTATAACGTCATATAAATTTAATAAGTTTGCTATCCCCGTATTCTAAAACGATTAAAAAAATCCACATGCTGCTCCCGTCTCGCGCGCTGGCGACATGAGCGAAACCTTGTGGCACTTTGTAGCGATGGGGGTCTCCTACCTCCACACGCACATGCCGTGAGGCCACACAACCGGTGAACGCGTGCAAGCAAGCTCACGTCCGCTTCAGCTTAGCCGGACCTAGAACCTTCCTCAAGCCTGCCTGAACCATGCCAAAGTTCTGGAAATGCACCAGGGCAGAGAGAACGCATCAGGTAACGCAAAAATATGAGACAACCACTATTTTGCGTGGCAGTTTGTAATCGCTTAAACTGGTTACCAAACTAGTTCCCCCCCCCCCATAAAGTGATTATAGTATGGGGAAAAAATAAAAATAGAACTATACATTTTCGTTTTCACATATTGGGTTACTTGAATTGCACGATTTTGCGTGTGTGAAAATATGTATTAGCTTGTTACACTTACTGAGATGAGCAGGTAGATAACTGCTAGGTAGGCAGCAATGCATAGAGCAAGGAACAGATCAAACAGAGCAGGCTTCACACTGAAAATAACATGCAAATAATATAGTAATGTTCAGTAATTTGTTTTAAACATAAACCTTGTATCTAAACCTCTCTCTCTCGCTCTCTCTCTCTCTCTCTCTCTCTCTCTCTCTCTCTCTCTCTCTCTCTCTCTCTCTCTCTCTCTCT
>NW_014577066.1:548595-578523 GCF_000485595.1 Priapulus caudatus | reverse complement strand
TCTCTCTCTCTCTCTCTCTCTCTCTTACTCTTACTCTCTCGTTCATTGTCTATGTCTGTCTCTCTGTAGATAGGTTCGTACCTGTAGGATGCCATTACTCCTGATATTCCACTGTAGAATACAAATTCTGGATCGCTGAAACACAAAAGGTAACATCACACAATATATTAGGTTTCAAAAAAATTCCAATCCATTGTTAGGAAAACTACAAACATTTATTCTACCATAGTTACTATAGAATAGAGAAAAACATGAAATAAATTAGTCAAGGTAGCGACTCTTATATGACTAAGACACCGTTTTCACACAAAGTCAACTTAGTAATCTCAAGTATTATATACACTAATTTCTAAAATGTTTTAACAATCATTTGATAAAGCATTTTCCTCTTTCAGCTTACCGTTTTTCAGCAGTGAATGGTATTAGTTGAACATCGCTAAGATGTCTAGACATTGCAGCTAAAAGACTTGTCAGTATCGGATGGTCTTTTGTTATTAGTTGCTGGGCTCTAGGTTTTGACGACAGAAATTCCAGCCATCCTTTAACACTCATCTCAATGTTCTGCAACAAGTATTTCATAACCGTCACAATTACCCTGTTGAATTGCATGAAGCTTCATATCTTATACCTCTACTCATACAAGGTGCGATGATCGCCCACAAAAAAATAATACTCAAACGCCTACCAGTATTAGCAACCACCACGGTAGTGCCACCTGTAGTCACCTTTCAGACGAACAGAAGTATGTTGCAGTGACAGTAGTAATAACACAAGAACGGGGAGCCTCTGAACACACAATAGACGAACAGACGGCCGGCATAACCCATGGTATTTCACCAACAACTCTCATCTGTGTGAACGTGACGTATGACCCGCGCACGCGAATTGAACGCTCCTCGATCGAGTTGCGAGTCACAAGAACAATCGCCTCACAAGCAAAACTTTGGCTCCCGATCGTCGTCATGCCCATGCACCCCCCCACTTATGCAGCGTGCCTGGCCCTGTAAGCGACGGTCGTGCATGGCGCAGGGTTGCGTGACTGACCCTGCAAAGCGACGTGCGTGCGTGATTGGCCCTGCAAAGTAATGAGCAGTCATAGCTCTGGCGGGCGCGGCGCGGGCGTGCTTGATGCAGGTGGGTGAGGGGCAGGCGTGCGTGCTGCCGCCTGCGGGCATGCGTGCGGCGTGTGTACGTGGGTGGCGAGGGTGTGCGTGAGGCAAACGTATGATGCAGGCATGCACGGCTCGGACATGCTTGGCGCGGACTTACTTGATCTTCGCTGAATACCTCCAGTGGGGCGGAGTCGTTCGTCTTGCCGTAGATGTGCCGTGCAAGCGATTCGACGATCATCCTGATGTTGTCGGCCAGCAGTGACACTGACGCCCCGTCTCTGCAAACATCAGGATGCATCAAGGATACGTTACGTCACGAGCAGCCAAGCAGCAGCAACAACAACAACAACAACAACGACAAAAATAATAACTTCAACGACGATGATAACGACTATGATGACAACAACAACAACAACAACAACAGCAATATCTACGAGGACAATAACAACAACAACAACAATAACAACAACCAGCCAATATCATTGATTACACTCGATGCGCTACATTTCCTAGCACTCACCACTATGCGCAAAATTTATAAGCACAACAGTGCGTCTAACTCTAAAAACAGACATTCACCTAAATACTAGTGGTGTGCGGTATTATCGGTATACCGGTATATCGCGGTACAAACTCAAAATAATACGTATCGCGATACATTCTCGCCGTACCGATTCCCCCCAGCGCCCCCCGCAGCGGTGCGGGATACTGTCAGCAATTTCCACAGTTTAATGGTCGGAAATATCCGTAATTTGAATGATACAGCCTGTGTTGTCCATTCATTCTTTGTGAAATACCGCTCAAATTCGCAGAAAAGTGAACACAGATATATATACACTACACACACATGCACCCGTCCCCGCTTATGTACAAACACTCGCATGCACAGTTGCAAGTTGCACACACACACACACACGCGCGCACATGCACACGCACACGCACACACACACACACACAATAAGATAGCCTGCTTGTTTGAATTGTTGTGTTGAGTATTATTAAAGCTCAGTCTGACTCTGAACGTTTGACACTGTTTTTCATGATATCAGCAACAGGTAAAGATGACTCCGATTACTCAATGAGTAATAATATATCGCAATACGTATCACGATACGGTTATGCCGTATCGCGATATATCGCGATACAAAAATTTTGCCGATACCCATCACTACTAAATACCCACCACCATACCTAGAGAGTTTACACACAATGCTGTCCATCCTATTTCACATGTAAACCCCCACGCAAAAACAAACCTTCCTGGCTGTCGTTACCCTCGGATAGCTACATTCCCCCATCCCCACAAGCGCAGGTTAACCTGCCCGCCCTCCCGTCATGCAGGCCCCTCTCCGCACCTCGTGTCGAGGATCGTGCTCCTGCGTGGGTCGTCATGGCGCTGGAGGCTGGAGAGCGTCATCGCGGGCAGACGGCGGATGCTGAAGCGCTCGTGCTCCCACGCGAGAAACTCGTCGGCGAGGTTAATCTTCTTGTGAACGAGACTGATCTGCTTTGTCGGGGCGTGGCGCTGCATCAAGTCCTGCAGGCTCTGTGAAACGACCCAAGAAGCACACGAGGGTCCAAGTTTAAATACTGATGGTATATATGATAACTATCATCATACGTACACACCTATATCATACCACTATCATTGCCCATATCACAGACTTCTCTCACATACCTGGGGTTCTCCCTAGACGTTTAGCGCACGTCATGTCCAACAGATACCTTCAAAGCTGAGCCTAATTTGCAACATCACATAAATTAACCAGCATTCCTAATTACCTAATAGACATGCCTTGATTTTTTAGCAGTGTATACTTTTGATAATCTACCTGTCATGCTGTGTTGGGTTTACTATTACTATACTAAACTGATTGGGTTTACCTGTATATTTGGGCCACTTATGATATGCATAACTGACTCCAATTGATACAACCCCTTCCCAGGCCCTCCCCATCCATGCATGAACGATTTGACTTTGAAATTTTTAGGGGGAACCCTGTAGTGTGTGGCTATAACATAGACCTTTCTATCATACCTATATCTGCACCTACATCACAAACCTATATATCATACCTATATCACAGACCTCTCTATCATACCTATATCTGTGCATATAACATCTAACCTCTCTATCATACCTATATCTGTGCATATAACATCTAACCTCTCTATCATACCTATATCTGTGCATATAACATCTAACCTCTCTATCATACCTATATGTATGCCTATATCACAGACCTCTCTATCATATCCATATATGTGCCTATATCACAGACCTCTCTATCATACATATATCTGTGTCTATACCACAGACCTCTCTATCATACACATATCTGCATTTCCATTGTACCTTCATCAGCAGGTCTATTGGGCTGCCTTCTTTAGGTGGTTTGGACACGTGTAGAGAGAGACCGGCGCCGCTGCCGATGGTGTCGAGGCAGAGTGCATACGAAATGTCAGACAGAAGCGTAGCCTCCTCTGCAGACACAAGCAATCACGCCATCACAGAGATTAAAGCACGAGGCCAGAAGCAAAGCACAGGAAGGAAACATTACCACATGCAAACTTCATCCTCACGGGTCACGTTGATGAGCAATTGCTACTGTGCATTTATTCTGCTCATTGTATACCATGTGTTTGCAAGTGTGCGTACACAGACGTTAACCGTATAACATGATTTCTGGTAATTAAATGCAGTTACTGCTTTGCACCGGAGAAGCTACCCTCATCAGTATGATGGAGTGCTGACGATAATTAGTGCGCATCCATGTTTGTATTCACTTTTTTTCTCTCTATGATTTTGGTAAAAGTAATGCTATTGTTAACATGCTGTTCCAAGTGAATTGAAACCTTTAAAATTTTGCAAAGAGTGGCTAATATGTAAGCCAGTTTTAAATAACAAAGCTGTCTGAAAATTTTTTCCAGGTTCCAGGAAAGTTTCCAGGTTCTTCTTTATCACTCAAGAGCACTGTCTGTTTCTAACATATCACTATAAGTAAATTTAACCCTAACATCCATGCCAAATAATGCTTTTTGTGGATTCAACATTTCCATTAACAGAGTTAACCCCTGTGTGTAAGTCGAGTGTGAAGAAACAAGAATTACAATAAATCGAGGACACATTTTACCATCATCTCTCTGAAATATTATTTTTAACATACCTGTGGCACCAGTGTCAATGTGCTCTTCAATCCAGTGCTTTGTTCCCTGGTAGTTGAATTTGCCTGCCCCAGATAGCAGGAACAGCAGATTATATCTGCAAATACAAAAGTGAATAAATATGATCTTATGTGATATATGTCATTACATGGTACAATTTTATATAAATTTCAGTTGCATAATAAATTACATGTACATGCTTCCAAACAAAAAAATACTAAAGACATTTTAATTGCATGCTCGCGTTCTTATCATTAATCTTATCTAATCTAATGCATTAATTTCAACTTACTTGGCATGTGTCTTCGCATTGGCATAAAACCTGCCAAATAGCCTGGCAATTTCTAGCAAGGCTATAACACCACTTCCATTAGAGTCCACACCAGTAGCTAGCCCCTGTATTCCACAAGCAAATACACTACATTCAGGCTGTTTAATATTGCTGATCCAGTTTCTTTAATTAGCACATAACTTAGTTACAACAGCAAGTGTATGATAGGTTACGTATAACGTGAGAGTATAAATAAAAAAGAATAGTGAACTTACTAACAAATGAGTGCTGTCAGGGTCAAAGTAGCACTAGGCTTTCGAGTCGACCCCCACATGACTACTGAATGCTGATTACTTCAGCATAAAAAATTACTACAAGTTTGTTGTAAAATAGTAAGTGAATAGCGAACATGTGCCTGCTACCTTGAGATTTGCAAAAATGGAATTCTCAAACGCTCCCACAAAGCAAGTGCACGTAGTTACGTAACACAAATTGTTATAGACTAGTACCTATCTCAAAATGTAGACAAATGTAACAGACACATTAGTGAAAAGAAAGACGCGACACTTACTGGCGCTACTCCATACGAATCATAATGAGCTATTATAGCAATGGTAGGCAGCCTTTCCTCTATTCCAAGGCCAGACAACTTTCCCTGCCAAGTAACACATATTAATAGATAACCTTGTCCAATGATATGACAATTTTAGAGATGGAACAGCTTATATATATATATATACATATATATATATATATATATATATATACATCAGAATTGAGGGAAATTTTTCATTGGTTTAACACATTTGTGTGTCGCAGCCTATTCAACGAACAGATTCGAGATGAAGGATAATACATCATGTATATATGTACCTGTATGTTAAACACTTGAAAGTCAGGTTGTGCTTTTGCCTGCTGCCCACTGAATACAAGCTGAAAGCCATTTCCTGTCACAGCACTCAGCATCTCTATAAAACAGAGCAACATGCCTCAGCATCTCTATGGGATAGAGCAACACACCAGGGTAAAAAATACACGGGAGCGATAAGCGATTCGCTCTTCAAACCTCCGAAATCGCTCCCGTGAGGCTCAAAATAGCTCCCGTAATATTTTTGACAAGAGCTATTTTTTCCAGACTTTTGAAAAAGAGCTCCCGTGAAAGAAATTCAATTTTTCCCCTGCAACACACCCCACCATTTTTATGACATGAAGAAACATAAACATCTCTATGACATCAGAGTTACACTTGTACAACAAATATACGTTTTTCCCAATAGATACCGTACCCTCGACAGCAGTCGCCTGTCTGCCGTGTCCCGCACCACGCTTGAGGTCGCTGAACATATCTGACAGCTCGTCAGTGACTGTGGTGAAATAGACAGGCATGCTGGTTTCTTCATCCATTAAGTCTTGCTCTAGCTGAAGCAGGCGCTGTAATAGTAGTTGGTGGTCATCACTATGTGGTTAGAAATAACAACATTTCTAATGAGAACACTATGAATCCACTGAAGCATTACTGCACTCGTCAAACAATTTTATTTGACATATATATATTGTGTGGGTAAAACCCTCCCTGATTAAATGATAAAGAAATTACTGATTGCATTTGTTGGGAATATTAAAATGGATATTTAGCATGAATGTAATACATCTTATCATCATATTACATTGACACAGTACGCCAATCCCATGATAATGAAATGTTTCCAGATACAGTAATTTGTTTATAACGTCTTTTAAACACAGCATTAGAGATAGACTATTGTTCTCTTGAAATGTGAATAATTAACGCACATCTTGCTCCTCTGATGACAGAGACGACAGATTCTGTGGCAGGAGAACAAGAAGGCCTGCAGCATTTTGCTCCTGAGCATACTTGTACTTGTCTGCAGCAAAGTCCTGTAGCGATGTCACAAGACACCGCCGTGTTATGGACTTTGCGTCGATGCTTCGTGCCTCTACATTGACTAGTGCATTCCTACAGCCTAAAAAATTCACATATTACAACATTACATCATTAGAGTTGTTGAATGTTGCTGCCACAGTGTCTGAATTAGCTAGACAGCATTGCCTCCTCAGATCGTTAGAATTGGTCTTCAAAATCCAAGAGACTATACCAATGCCAGAGAGTAAAAACTAATAATAATAATATTAGTATTGCTAAATCAATGAGCAAATAGACTCCTACTACCCACTGTAGTCTCTGATGTTGAGTGTAACAGATCTTAATTATTGAATCTGGCTACTAGGCTACCATTAACTCTAACCAGCCTACTACTACTAGTTCTGGGCTATTCTCTGGAACCTGCCCAGCATGATATTGATATGAGGGAATAACCTCATACCTCATAAAGAATATTCTTCAAAAGTCCAAGGGACTATAACGAAGACGGAGAGACAAATCGACAGATCAACACTGCAGATCGCAGTGGAAAAAGCCGCAAATTTGCAATTTACTAAAGTCGAAGGGAGAGAATTTCAATACGGAAAGACAGAAACAAAGAAGCTAAACCGTAAACGTAAAAGTATCCTTAAATGGTACATGTCGAAAGCAATGTATTGAATGATCACGCTCAGATGATTGAGTGCATAGAACAGGCTTCAGCCTTCATCAAGCAAGAAGGAATGCCAATCTTCACCTGGCCATGATAATCATCTAGAACCCTGGTTCCCAACCAGGGGTACTAGTACGCCATGGGGGTACCAGCGAACAACACAGGGGGTACCTGGGAAGCCTCTTAGACAATTTAAAAAAGTAGTGCTATATAATAATAAGCGGGTGATTCAGGCATCTCTGTCAACAGTGCCAACAAGTCATGGTTTTCGGTCGAGGTCTAGTCCCCAGTCCACAAAAATCGTGTAAAGCCCGCCCCACACGCTGTGGAACTTGCTGCGCCATCGTCCACGTGAGTTCCACAGCGTGTGCGCATGCAAAATCCCTCGATCTGCGTCGTGTGGAAAATATCACACGTGTAACGTGTTTGATATTTTCTTCCACGTGTGAAAGATTGAACAGCGTGTGTGAGTGGCTGTGTAAATCTCCACACTCAATTCGCATTGTTCGCTTGATTGTTCGCTTGGACGCGTTGGATTTTTTTCTCAGCTCGCAGCTCGCATAAGGCATGTCCAATAGAGAGGCATGTCCAAGAACTGATCGATCAAACGTCGTGTGAACGCTCTCTTCAATGACGCTCTGTGTCCAAGCAAACAATCAAGAACAATGCGAGTTGAGTGTGGAAATTTACAGTCACTCGACGCCGTGCGAGTGCATTGCGTTAATAAAACATAAACACGATGTCAAAATATTCATGACACCACATCAGTGTTGGTTCTTCATTTTGCTTATGGTGGGCGAAGGGGTACGAGGAGATAGCGTAAAAAATACACAGTGGCTATATGCCCGGCAGCCGGCGTATATCTGACGGCTGCCGGGCACGGTCTTCGATTTCCTAAATGCCCGGCAGTTTTAATTTTTAGCGTTATCTCAAGTAAACAAGGGTTAGGGTTAGATTTAGGATTAGGGTTAGGGTTAGGGTTAGGTTTAGGGCTAGAGTTAGGGTTTTTGTTAGGTTTAGGGTTAAGATTAGAGTTAGGGTAAGAACTGCCGGCATTTAGGAAAACGAAGACCGTGCCCGGCTGCCGGGCATATAGCCACAGCGTAAAAAATAGGGGTAGGGCGTACGGGAGTCAAAAGGTTGGAACCCCTGATCTAGAACAAGGGCAAACCGAAGCACCCTCACTAAAAAACCGTTTTTTTAAGGCTTTTCGAATTTTTAAATTGTGGATGAGGTACTACGAACCTGTGTAGGCCTATACGAATGAGTGCTTACCATAGGGTCTACCCTGAAGATCATACTGTTGCATGCGGTACACGGCGAACTCGTGAGCAGCGTGCACAGGGCTGGCGGGCGAAATGATAATAAACAGCGAAATGAAAACCAATAAATGTACGGGGAAACTTCCTCTAAACGCTTCTATCAGCTCTTCAAAGTGATCGAGAATCATCATAGCGGTATTTATGAATAACTTTAGCAAGAACAAGCCAGTTACTGCACTGCTAGTTGTAAATGCATCGTAAAAATGTTTTTTCCGCTAGTCTCATAGGCGCTGCGAAAAGCCAATCTTTGAAATTCGTCAATTTATCCGCCAGACTGTAGCACTGTCGTATAGTACAGTATCGATATTGGGTTGTATCGTATCGTATCGTATCGTACATGGTCCCACTCTTGTATTTCACAAGGCATCACTTCTGGTGAAGGTGCGAGGATATTCTGAGAATGTAAACTTTCATCTCATCATTTTCATTAATTTGTACATCCAGCATTTAATTCTGCTAATCTTATTCTCTAATCCCTATATTTTAGTAATTTCCTCACGTGGTCGGAAGCAATTTTAAGTAACTTGGGATCGTCACATTTCCAGTCTTTAATGGACTCCCTTTTATTTATATCCCCATATTCAAGGCCATTATATAGATGTAACAAGTCTTCCTTTTCTTCCCCACTACACAAGTCACACCCGTCATTAGTGTGCTTATTTTTAAAGTAATCGTTTAAATCTATCATGATCGACAAAACAAGAATCCTCATAGGACATTGACGTCATATTATAATTCTTTAATCCATAATTATTAATATTAATCATTTTCAATTTTGTTTTTGTTGCTCCAACCCCTTCGTCCCTTTCTATCACGTTTTTTTAGAATGGCCTCTTTTACCATCTTTTTCTATCTCATTTTTGATAAGGCGCCAATAGATAAGAATAACATGTTTAATTTATATTCATCAATTTTGTCTATGATTTCATTTGCCCAATTTTTTTCCCCATATTTTAATTGCTGCAACAACATTCTTCTCATTAAACGTTCTTGCTCTAAATTTATTATGTATTGTAATAACATTAATCTTTTATAATAGATTTTGTCAAGAATTGGTATTATACCTAGCTCAACTCTTAGAGCGATTAGTGGAGTTTTACTATGTGCACCTAGTATTCTCCTTAAGCAATCATTTTGAAAGCTTTCCAATAATTGTATTTCCTTTTTTGTTAGGGTTGTCTAAGTTTCACCATTATTTAATATAGATGGGAGTATCATGCACTTAGAGCCTTCGTGGCCCAGTGGTTAGGCCTCGTACACTGTTCACTGAAGGCTGTGAGTTCAAACCCTGGCCGGGGCAGTGAATTTTCTCAAGGTGTAAAAACCTGGCTCTCAACATTGGAGACTGTGAATCTCCCGTGGCTCGGATGACTACGTAAAATGGCGTTTATTTGTACAGGCCATCCTCCCTCCTTCAAGAGCAGGGGGATGCATTCCCCCATCCCCCCGGGATTTACGCCTTTGGTACTAAATATAAATATCTAGGAGACATTTTTAATAACAACGGTGACTACATAGATATGAGAAAGGAGAGAATAGACAGAGGCAGGTATATGATGGGGGAGGTTCTAACAATAACTAAACCAAACCAATTAGGCAATTTCACAGTAGAACTACTGTAGAACCTAGAGTGAAATTACATGAGTGCATGATAATAATAATAATAATTGCCTAGGAGACCGAAACGGGCATTACACAGAATATATATATATAGGCCCCTATATATTAAACTGCGAGGCTACGCCTACGATGATGATGCTATATGGCGCAGGATAGCGTCCCTTGGCAAGAAGTCCTGTTGATCGACGGCACAGCTTAGCTGAGACGGCCGCAGAGAAATCTTGTTGCTTGATTGCCATAGCTTGGGCTATATAGCTAGCCATGGGGTGTGACCTAGCTTGGGTAAAGCCAGGTAGTTTAGTTTTTTTTAGCCGAAAAGGCACTGTGGGTGGTCACAGCCAGAGTTTTTTTGCGCCCTCAGTGGTTCTTTTACGTCCCCATTGGCCTTAGGTATTACTGGAGACGGGAAGTCCGTACCGAGGAGTGGGGGGATGATTGGCGATAGCCGGGGGCGAAATTAACCTTGGCTGCCGCAGCCAGGCCCGCGTGCCATAGGCATGCCAGTGCTAGGGGGGTCTGGGGGCATGCCCCCCAGAAAAGCTTGAAATATTTATACCATTTTCCTGCAATCTGAGGCATACTGTGGGCCATATTCTCATGTCTGATAACACTATCTCAACCCTAGACTCAACCCTACAAGTTAGGATTTAAAACACTTTTCATGACTTTTCAGAGAGTGTACACAGTTATAGGTTACTATAGTAATAATACATGTATTAAAACACAAGTAAGAATTGCAATTTCTCACAATTTCACGTGTTTTTGTATGTTTGCAACCATACTTTTTGGCTATTCTTTTTTTCTCTCTTTTTTTTTTAAATCTCAGGGGGGAACGCCCCTGTTTAGTACAATGTTTTATCTCTGTTCTACCCAAATAAATTTTTTCTTTTTTTCAGTATTAATGTTTCTATGAGGCGAAAATTTAATATTTATTATATTTGTCTTGTCCATATTGAATGTTATAATTTTTTCTGTTGCAAGTAAGTTGCATGAATGTGCTATTTTCTGTACCATGTTTAGGTTCCCTATTCCCAGTAGATCATCTATATATAACAACGGTGGTATTTTTGTGGTACTTTGATATACATCTACTAGGGAGCCATATCCTCCACTGTTTATTTGGTCCAGAGTGGTACAGCACATGATCGGACCCAATACTGTTCCTTGCCTTACTACTTTGCTAATAGTGAAACTATCGGTGTTGCCTAGTGGGGTGCCCACTGTGATTCTATCAACTACAGAAATACGCAATGAGAAATCATGAGAAATGGCCAAATGGGGAAATGATAATTGATACAGAGAACCTTGTGCCACTTGGTGATGTTATGTCAAGGCCGGTACTGTCACACCAACACACAAGCTCTGTAAATACGGTCTTGAATCTTGCACCATTGACCATTGTATACATTGATTTGATTAGCACATTACTGTCCGCCACGCCAGTGGTGAGTCCAGGACCAAGGCCTTGTCTCTGACTGCTGAACCAGGTTGCTAAGCCTATGCTAAGCCGAATAAGGAGGTCACGTGGTTGATTTCTGTTGTAATGTAGTCTGGGTCACTGGATGACGCCTTTAAAGCCTTTTATTGAAAAAAGCTTGGTCAGCTATGGTTAGCAATCGGAAAACCCATTTGGCTCTTTCCTTCATTCCTAGAAATTCTGCTATTCTGTTGAATGGTCCCAGGGTTCCCGATTGCTATGGCTAGGCTTATGACGCTTCTGGTTCCAGCATAGTGATTCCATGAGGACGACGGGAATTAAATGTATAGTAATTGAATGACCTGCAGGATTTTGCAGGAATTAAACTCGAGATTTCTAAGAAAACCCCCCAGAACCCCAGATTAAAGTTTAAAAAATCTCTGTGGTAAAAACCCTCAGCAGTGGTAACACTGGCCAACGTAGCCGCTAACTACAGCTTATCAAGTAAATTTTCTACGCGTGTTATATTTGCAGCACTCACTATAATAGATTCTTATTTTATTCGTTATTGTACGTTTTTTGCTATTAAATTATAAAAATAATATTAAATAATTGTGAATTTTTTGTTAGGAAACAAGGATTACACACGCACTGTCTTATCGGTACGTAAAAACACTGGAACGGTGCACTGTTTGAAGATTCGCGCGTATTATATAAAATTTAAATCATTGCCAATTTTATCTATTTGCATTGTCTCTGGACTCGTAAGATAAGATGAAACATTACGGTCTGTGGTCCTAGAATGAATTTCTTAGCCACCACAATCAGATTCACGCGTGTGTGATCGTGCGTGAGTGCATGCGTGTGTCCCTTACAATGATGTGATAAGGTTACAAATCTAATTCTCTAATTCTAGGATTAGGAAACATACACGTTTTAAGAGTAAATTAAGTTATAGACCTAAAGTAAAGAGTAACATTTACAGGCCCGTAGCCAGGGGGGGTTCGGGGGTTCGAACGAACCCCCCCCCCCGAGCCCCCCCCCAATCCAAAAAAAATATTTGTTGAAAATTTGCAAGAATTTCACGCTCAGGTGCTCCCTTTTAGTGTAATAATTGCAAAATTCCTCCATCCGTGCGGGAGGGTGACAGTGAATACCCCCCTCCTACACCCTCCCCCGCTCGGTCGCTTGGCTCCCCGGCCTGGTGCTTCGGCGCCGAGCAGGCGCGCGTGTACAGGGGGGGGGGGGTCGCAGGGCAGTCCTCGGACCCCACCTTGCTCGCGGCACGAAAAAACGCATCTGAGGGGGTCTAATTTTAAAAAATTTCTGGGAATTCCCCAGACCGCCCCTTCCGCGTGCTCCGCACTTTGGGTTACGTTAGACCCCCCCTTGGTACAAATCGTGTACAGCGCCCCTACGCGAGCAAAATTGCCATACATTGAAAACGAACGCCGGCCTCTAATAATAAAGCTGGCTACGGGCCTGATTATACATGCGGTTACGGCGCCAACTGATCTCTCAGTAATATAATTCGAGATTATAATATAATATATATATAATAATTATTTATTATATATTATTATTAAATTATATATAATTACTTATAGCATTATAATATATTATTATTATAATATAATCGAAATTATAATCGAGATTATATTATAGCAGATCAGTTGATCTTCATATATAAATCAGGATATATTATATATGTATGCATACATATATACGTATGTATGCATATATGTAACGTATATATACGTATATGATACGTATATACATATATATATATATATAATTATTATATATAATATATATATATACATAATATAATATATATATATATATGATACGTGTATATACGTATCAGTTTACGTATATCATATATATACTATATCGTTATGCAGTATATATCATACGTATGTAGCATATATTATATACTGTATATATATATTATATTATATGATATATATTATATATATATATATCCAGTGATAATAGTAATCAGTGACGTGATATTATAATCGAGATTATATAGAGTCAGTGGGTCTCGGCCCATTACGGTCCGGGTTGCGCGTGCGTTTTGCTAAAAAGTTTGTTGTAGAGGGCGGCTACAAGGATCCGAAATAATAGCACAATAGCTTCGCGTAGCGCTGCTCGTTGTGCTGAGTCAAACACGTGAGTTAGATTTTAATGTAAACACAGATTAGTATGATCATATAGTACCGGTCAATCAGGGCCCGTAAGCCGTGGGCTAGGCAGAAAACTCACGTGATCTCTATAATACTAATCTGGATAGGGCATCGCCTATGACCAGTGACGCGCAGACGCCATCTTCCAACCCACTCTGTAAAGCTTGAATCTGCCGGTCTGCTCGCCCACAACATTTCAAATGGAATGAATAAAAAACGCGACTTTATTCTAATTATTCAAATATAAGCATGAAAAAAAACTTTTGATCCTATGAGCTTAGAAGATTATATTCAATATGGATATGTATATACGATACATGTATGGAGCCTAAGGGAAGAGAAATACACGAAAAATAAGTTTTTTACGTGACTCCGAGACGAGCGTGCTAGCTAGTCGCGAGCCTATTCAACGCAATTATAATAATTGCTTATGCTTACCATTCGATGGAAAACAAACACAGATGATGAACAGTGATGAAACATGATGAAAATGATGAAAACATGAAATTAATGTTATATATATATATATATATAATATATATATAGTCATATTTATTTATAAGCCATGATAGTGTAGCATTTAGCATTACATGAGGCTACATATAATACTAATTACTGTTATATAAGTCTAATATAAGGCGTGTCACTCGCGGCATAGCCCCTGCCGCCGTCTGGGTATGGTTGTTAGATACAATAATGTAACCCAAACCCAAGAGGATAGGGTATCCTCTTGGGTTTGGGTTACATTATTGTATCTAGGTATGTTGTGTGTGTTAGCATAGGCCTGTACCATAGATCGCTAGGTACTTGCACTAAGCCCGACAAGGCTTAGTCCGAGCCGACGCAGACCCCAGTAATGGTCCCATTAACCCCCGATAAACCCGCACCCTCAGATTACCAAAGCGGAGTTATAACGTCTGCATTTGCGGACTAGACAAGGCTGTGCGACTGATTGTCTATCTTCTAACCCTAGCAAGACCGTTTCTTGGAGCTAGGTACTTGTAAAAAGTTGTATTGTTGTCATGAATGTAAAATTAAATGCTAGGCAACCAAATTAGCTACACCACATTGTAATTTTGGGTCGTGCGTGTGATACTCACTGACAACTCGGCTCTCGCCGTCGTCGACACTCCACCGGATCGCGCAGTAGATGGCTGATGAGCGTCAACCAGGCTACTGATGATGTCGTTTCGCGACCACGGAGCAATTCCCAGCATCTTCGGGGCGTTTTAGCAACCATTGCCTCACGCCACTCCAGTTCACAGTCTCTTAACAGGGATTTCAAAATGGATTTTCAGCTGCGACATCGCGACTATTAGCTAAGAAGGTTTGGGCGGATTTTAATCACCGACGTTAGTTAAGATACGATGATTTCCATCACGACTGTTCGCAGTTTCTGCCTAGGTTTCATCGCGACCTCATCTCGTTTCGGTGGCGTTTCCTTAAGCCGCGCTCCTTATCTGTGTCACGTTCTATTGTGTCTGAGTCCACCTATATTATAGAGCATCCGCGCACTACGTAGTGTATTAGTGTGATGTTTCTTCTTTGATTAAACGGCGTTATTTTGATGGTCCGATGCATAAAGTAATTTTATCTCCGTGTGTCGATTCGTGATGTCTTCCTCTTTCATACGCACCACACCACATTGACGGGGATCAATCAAGGTCACAATCCATTATCGAATCTTAGTACCGGTGCGCTAACGACCGGAGGAGTTATTGAGGCACTTACACAATTAACGGAGATCACACAAGGGGGAATATCCTGTATACGCCATATTTTTTCACCATCTACTAGGTATTTTCACAAATTCGGACGCTGACGGACAATTTCGCGAGTTGGTTAAATTTTATTTCGCGGCTCGTGACTTTGACGGTCGTGTAGTCGCGACACCTCCAAGTACGTGGCAGCAGTCTCGGCTGCCGGCACGGGAGATCACTGCCAGGTAGGCTGCGAGGCCAACGCGTCATCCCGGCGACGCTCCGGCGTCCCGAGCCGCGGCATGAGACGGCTAGTAGAGAAGTGGAACAGCCTAGACCCGCGTGAGTATCAGCGAAATGAGTCGAATCGATGAGCACCTGTCCGTCGAAAATCGCGCAAGAGAGGTTACGGTGCCGATGCGCGGACGGTTAGAAGAGTTGCAAACCTCGGGGCTGCCGGAAACCACGTCGCGATACGCTGGAAGAGTTTCTGCCGGCAACTAGCGTCCTGGGCGATTGCCGAGAGCAACGGCCGCAGCGGCTGGACAGACCAGTAGTCGGGCAGCAGCCAAGCAGCATCGTCCTGACGAGGTCTTGATGTGATGTGAGCAGGAGCGCTGGTCATCGTGATCGTCGGGCAGCTCGCGCGCTTCGCGTCTCCGGCGACGACGTGGCTGCGACACGACGCACGTCGTCTGCGTCTGCGAGCGCCGTCACGCGTGAACACGCTCGTGGCGATCGCCGCGCGGATTGCTGGTCCGTGCTCCGTCCGCGGTGGGTGCTGCGAGTTCGCTTCGATCCGGCGCATGGCTCGCCGAGAACCCCTACACGAGTGCCGTGGCGTGGTTCTCCGGCCCGCCTGGCTTGCGTGCCGCCGAGTGGGAAGCGGCCGGCGTGTGGCCGACCGCTAACCGGCAGGCGGTCTTTGTTTGCGCAGTGTGGCGCCGTGGTAGCCATTGTGCAACCATGGAACGCCTCCAGAAGAGAGTGTGAGCCCAAAGACGGCTCCAACGATGGTCAGCCCTGCTACAGAGGCGTTGTGTGCAGTGTTTTCGGGCGGAGGTAACCTGCGCTGGTGCCATCGCGCAAGGCCGACTGTCTGTGTTGGCGTTATTGGTCGAGTTAGCGGGTCACGAGCAATGTTATGGCGCTCAAGTTTGGGTAGATATGCATTTCTTGACATTTAATAAATTTTTTAAACCGAGAATAATAATAGTACAATCTTTTTCATTTCAAAAATCCCAGCCCACAGCACTGATACTTCAAGAAAGTGTACATTTAGCCCATGCCATTATTCTGCCAACCTGGGCAGTTACCCGATGTCGGGCCAAAGTGCAAGCCGGGGGGTCTAGGCCGTAATTCGCAATGTCAGTGCCAGGTATATTGGATTTGTGCCCAAATTAACCGATATTGGAGGCCAATATTGGCCTGTGCTTTGGTCTGTCTGGCGTATAATGGCCTTATATGCTAGTATATCTCTTATATATGCTATATATTGCTAATATGCATTATATATGCTATATATTGTATATGTAGGCATATATAATTTTATGTAGACATTAGCTCTATGTACTATTAGCCGCTTACCATCGAACTGCTGCGCTTGGGCCGCTGCCAGCCGCAATTCATGTAAGCGGGTATAGTACTAGAGCTCAGGCTATGAGACATATGCTATATTTAGCCTTGGACCGAATAATTCTGTCCAGATATACGTTTTATCAATCATATCTAAATCTTTCATCTATCTGATCATATATAATATAGTAATAGGCCTAGTACTACTACCGTATAGTAGTATATTGACGTTATTCGAACAGCCTGCGTTGGCAATAATATTGAATATTGCTAGTATAATTAATTGTATATAGTCAATTAGTGATTATATGTAGCCTATGAGGCTAAATGCTTACACCTTAATGCCTATAAACTTTTAAAAATTTATATAATCTATATAATATAAGTATAATCTTCACTGTTTCATCTTTTCATCATGTTTCATCATCTTGGTTTGTTTTCAACGTATTATGAACAAAGAATTATTATAATTGGTTGAATAGGCTCCGACTAAGGCTAGCACGTGTCTCGTGACGTCACGTTAAAAATTATTTTCGTTGTATTTCTCGTTCCCTTAGCTCCATACATGTATCTAAATTACCATATCCATATTTATATTTGTCTCTTAAGTAGATGCAAAGTTTTTTTCGATGCTAATTTGAATAATTAAGAATAATCGCGTTTCTTTATTTTTCGTTTGAAATGTGTCGGGCACAGCACGGCAGATTCAGCTTTACAAGAGGTATGGAAGATGCGCGCTCTGCGCGTCACTGTCATGTTTAAGCGCGGATAGGCCAATGCCGTTCTATCACGATCTATATTATAGAGAATTCATGAGAAAGATTGCTATCCAGATCAAGATCCAGAATCCATTCTTTGTGCATTGCGATCCGCTTAATCGCTTTTTATGCTACTGCGTAGTTCGTGTAAGCGTGTTTTACGTGTAAGTGGCCCTGGCTAGGGGTAGCCGGACTACTGGTATCCCAGTACGTACATGGCGTAAGGCCCTGGTCCATCCACCACGCGGCGCGGCACGAGCACCAGCGGACGCCCCGGAAAAACGGCGTGCGTTCACTCCCTACGCCCAA
This sequence comes from Priapulus caudatus, assembly GCF_000485595.1. Taxonomy (NCBI): domain Eukaryota; kingdom Metazoa; phylum Priapulida; class Priapulimorpha; order Priapulimorphida; family Priapulidae; genus Priapulus; species Priapulus caudatus. Next base: position 560,530 of record NW_014577066.1, on the reverse strand, counting down.
AGTTCAAAGTCTCATTCAATATTTGGCTTATGGCGCACGCTCTGCCACTGACACTCGCCACGCACGCACTGGCGGCCAGCCGCCTTTCCACGGCGAGCGGCGAAAGTCAAAATGAGTTGAGTTTTGCCGCGGCTGACTCGGTGACGGCTGAAAAGACAATTGAACCAATCACGTCGAATTGTTTTAGTCATCTGACGTAGTCAGATGCAGCTTGTGTAGAATCGCCATGATCATCGTCGTGTGCGTCATCCGTTGCGTTCCGTCCGTCCGTCCGTCGTCCGTGCCGTTCCGTCAACAGTTGGGCACAATCTTAACCGCTCGATCGTACGTTGTGTCACGATATTCCGGAGACGTGGGGTCCTAGGGTAATCGAAAACGAGTTGGGAATGTCGAAGCTGGGGTCAAAGCGCGTTTTCGCAAAGCGTCAGAGCTGTAAAATAAGGGTGAACATTCCTCCTTACTTAAGGTATAGGGACGGAAATTGCAGGAATTGCGGCACAAATCTAAACACGGCTTCGACCTAAGGCTCTGATGTCGGTGTATAGCATCATTGGTAGGAAAAGCCATCACGCCGCCGAAATCTGGAGTCACGGCTCAACTGGGCCAGGGCAGTATTTTAGACATTTCTGAGGACATGCGTCTGCTGCAGGGAGCGATTGAAAAACTTTATTTGCTTTTCAGCGGTCGACTAGCATTTTTATGGCATATATTGAAAGGACATGAATCTGTTCTACTTTCTGCTGACATGGCGAAGATAAGTGTCAATAACGCTTTTGACGCCTCAAGATGGAGGGTTTAAACATGGATTTGTTGACTGTCTTGTTATAAGAATTTGACTGCCGGGTTGCTAGCTAGATCTATACATGCCTGGATGTCATGAGGCTAAGAATGTCAGCAGTGAATTTCAAAAAGCTAAAATGCTTGTGCTTAAGAGCGTTTATGCTCCTTAGAATCGTATAATTTTTATGCGCATTGCTGTACTGTCAGCTCATTTTACATGTTAGCCGTATGCCACTGCCAGTGCGCCTACGGCCAGTGCATGGGTTGGTGTAGTGTACTGTGTAAGTTTTTGCCGGTTTTGCGTTAATTTGGTTACGGTGGCAGCTCTTATTGCAGGGCCTGATAGGCTTTGCCTAGGTAAATGGCATTGAGTGCTTACGCTATTCTGTCTTGCCAAATACGTGTTGACTTCGTACGATGGGAGGCTTCCATCTTTTAATGCTGAAGAGCAGCTAAACGTACGCCGCCTCTCGTGGCAACTTTTATAACGATTCCAACGAACATTCCCTTTGAAGACAGGTTCCTGATACGCATCGCCTCTGCATTCCACTGTTTCGGCGTGTATGTGACACATTTGCGGACTAACAGGGTTTACTAGAATCCACCACTTCCACCACAGAGTCACCGCAGGTAGACGTTCAGAATGAGCACTGTCGGCTCTGCGGCTCTTTTTTATGCAGGTGTTCTGCGCTCACGGCTACCATGCAGCCAAGGACAACAGAGGACATAGCATAATTTCTCATCACTGACACCAGAAGTGAACCAATGCGGCTCAGACACAATGCGCGAAATCACAATGGTATTTTTTTCAGCACAACGGCGCTGCGTTTGCTGTGTCGTGTCGTGTCCGCGTGTGTGGAGACGGGCCTTAAGGCCCTATACGGCTAGTTAACGCGTGTTCCTAGTTGTTTGGATTCAGGTGTTCGCTGGCTTGCCGTTATATAGGCAGGACGGTGATGCCACCGTAGCAATAACAGGTAGTACGAACATGATTTGTCAAGGGAACATAACACAGTTAGATTCGGGTTAACTGTACGCGTTATATTGTTATTGCTTCCTACTAGTTTTCATAATTCCGCCTGCTGCAATTCGTATATGCAGTCGCGACCTATAACCACACTAGATAATAGTAATACTGAAGAATTAACGCCAGTCGCCGGTCTCGTGCCCCTCTCACGGTCGCTCCTCGTTCGCGTAGACCTAGGCAGCCTCCGACGGGTCTCTCCCTCGGTAGTTCGTCCCATGGCTTACCTAGCTGAAATCCCGTTCTTCTCGACTGCCGTTTTATTCGCCGCTCTCTTGCCGTTGTTCCCTAGGTTTTCACCTACCTGAAAACCCGGCTTGCTATTCCCTCTGTTATCTCTCTCCTCGAGACCTAAAAGGCTTTCTTTTCTTCCTCTTCTTCTTCTTCTTCTTCTTCTTCTTCTTCTTCTTCTTCTTCTTCTTCTTCTTCTTCTTCTTCCTACCTAGACCTGAAAAATAACGCTCTTGCTCTGCGATTCGGCGCGCTTTATATACCTAGCTGGCCCCGCCCCCCTACGTGCCGTTGTTTTGCATGCGTTGTCAAAACCCTCCGCAGATTTCGTTCGCTGGTGCAATCGTTTCACCTGCTGACGCAACCCATCCTACGACCCGTCCGATATACCGGAACGTACCCTGGTAACTATCTGATATGGTTAGGGTTAAGGAGGTAGGCGTAGGCGACTCCCTAGACTCGTTAGTGGAGTAGGCGAGGTACGGTCCGGCATATTAGATAGTACCAGCCTACCAGGGTACGTTCCGGCAGTACCCTGGGGGACATAGACCCTCTCTGCGTTAGCTGAAAATCATCTTATCCATGTAATCAGGAGTAGATAATAGAAGATCTTCTATTATCTACTCCTGATGTAATGATATTCTTGAGTGTGCATGGTCTAGTAGTTTTTTGTTGTTTTGTTTACTTTTAATAGGTTGACATGCTAGGTGAAATGGATGACGGAGCAGGTGTTGGCACCAGTTTTTCTGAGGAGAGTGAAGATGAAACTCAACTACAGGCTGAAAGCGCGATCCACCAAGTGATGAAACGGAAGAATGACTCATCAGAACTACAGTCTAAGAAAAAAGCTCGCATCTCCAAGTCTAATCCAAAGCTATACAAACCGCCAAGCGGTAATGAGTTGAATCAACTCAAAGAAACAGAAAATCATTTTCATTCAAATTTGTTTAAGCTACAGGTAATAGTATAGAGCATTTAAATTTAAAAAGATTTTACTAAACAGTGTAAGGATAGACAAATATTATAGTTTTATGTTCATGTTTGGAATAGTTAGTACCTATTCCTGTAGATTATGCCAATTATAACCCCCTAATACTATATGTCATTGTAAATATAAAAGCAGTACTAGTCTTGTCTTTTTATGGTTTTTATAAAGTAGGACTTAATACTTAATATAAAAATCTATAGTCACCATGCATCCAATAACTTTTTGCTGGCAATAACTATTCTACCTTGTTTATAACTCTGAGCAGTTCATTCATGGTACATATTAACTGCCATTGAAAATATGTAATACTAGCTTGTAATTATTTTTTTGCTTATCAATTATGTAATATGGATCAGTTTATTATCCTGTCTTTTTTATCTGCAGATAACTGAGCTCATTTCAGAGGTTTGTCTGAAGAGCAAATGGAAAAAGGCGACTGAAGAATACTTGGTGCAGTTAAAGGATGCTCTGACGAAACTGCCCAATAGTAAATCACATGAGGTATTTATACATTAAAAATCATCATATATGTCACCAGGTCATGTTGAGAAGGGAGTGTAAGAAAATCATTTTATCACTGTTTGTTATGAAATCAATGTGTATCACAGTCGTGATAGAAGTTACATCTCCCACTTTATCCAATCATGTGAGAATGAAATTTCTGCCATAGTCTGCAGAATGCATGCTGATACCCTGGTCTAAGTAGTTATAAAACCTCATCATGTTCAGCTGTGGTGTAATGTACATTCAGATTACAGATCAAGCATGGCTAACAAAACAAGGCATCCACATACCAATCATCCAGAAACCTTACAACGTAAAAGGAAAATTTCAATTTGTAAAACCGGAGAATATTGATGTGGTTGGTGGCTTCCCTATGGATCTCTGCTGCATGCCTGACATACATGTGGACTTGGCTGTGGAGATACCAAAAGTGAGTGCATGACGTTTAATACATTCTGCTACTCTACATCATGTAATGTACAATCGTACTAATCAATAAATTAACCTGTACACCTAAAACTAGTCCTGTCACTTTTTTATTCAGCCATCTACAGGCTCTCTTGTAGCAACCTCCATACAAGATACAAGTTCTGTACCTCCATAGCCTGCTCTGGCTGCCTACCCTTTTAAGCCAAATTCCCACTAAACTACTTTTTATAGAACATAATGTTAACCTACGTAAAGATTTGACAAACTGGTAACTCCTTCAATGCCCACGACAATTTTTCTAAAGATTGGAAATGATTCAAAAGTTTGCTAGGTTTTAAAATATTACAATATATGCCTGGACCAATGTTTGAAAAAAAATCTCATTTTTATGGCTGTTTTTAGGAGTGTTTACAAGAAAAGGACTTTCTGAATCACCGTTACCTTCGCAAGAGGGCGCTTTACTTGGCATTTATTGCTTCGAAGCTATTAGAAAAGAGGTCGCTGGTGAAGAAGTTGATGTTTACCTATCACCATGGCAACCACATGAAGCCTGTTCTGATAATAACACCAGAAGGTTCTTACATAATTTAGATTATATAGTTTGGCGAGAGTCATTGTTATGAAAAATTTATTAAATCTATGAACAAGATGCTCGATGCGAATGTCTTAAAAAAACAATGTCATGTTGTCTTCAATATTTTCCAAATACAATCAGTTATGGTAGCCTGTATTAAAAGGTTAATTTTATTCTGCTGCATTTCTGTATTCAATGTCTAAATACCTTGAACATTTAACAGAAGCAGATTTTTCCCCTGACATTAGGAAAGGTTGGTCATCACTGCACAGTGCGACTTCACACAACCATCCCCGATGGCTACTACAAAATGTCACGATTCATGCCATCTAAGAATAACATCAGGAGCAGCTGGTACAAACCATCTAATGAGGAAGAAGGTAAACCATTTTGGCTTTCTTTGGAGCATCCACGAAATCCAGTTGATAATTTCTCTTGTATAATGACCTTCCTGAAATACACATTCGTTTATCCCATAACGAAGCTGCACTTATTAAAGGAATACTTGACTCTAGGTTCTAGGGTTATTTTCAGTTGATTTCGGTTAAAATTACGCTACATTAAAAATTTCATGGTTCAATCACCATTAGAAATATATTTTTTTTAATGTTTTAAAACTAACATCTACAGTTTGATTACAACGATGGTGGCTCCACTCAAAGCGCACGATCTGAAAAGTTGTGCAAATTAACTTTTAAGCCAAGGACTACAGAACGAGGGTGTTTCTTATTTATTAATTTCGAAGCAGAAGGATTGCAATATCTTATAAACGATATATAGTTTCAGTTATAATATGGATAAATTTCTCTTAAAATGAATATCGTTCGGTTAAATAGCATTTAGGTATAAATATAATTGCACTTTTGTGATTAGCCCTCGGTCTGTAACGTGCACAATATATTGGCAAATGCGCAACTTTTTTAGGGTGGCAGCACGATCGCGGGTGTCATGTCAGCGCCCAAAAATGAAGATTTCGAAATTTAATGTTGTTTTATGACAAACGTGAATGCGTAATTGTAGATATTTATAGGTATGTGCTATTATTTATAAATCTACTATCATAATATACTCTCAAATTCTAGAGTAAAGTATTCCTTTAATGTAAAAAAGGCGGCATTTGTACCATTTTTTCCCACGGTGCATTATGCATTATATTGTGTCCACGTTTCGCCATCATTGTTGCTGGTGGTGTGAAGGGTTGGCTCGGGTGTCTGTAGTTGGTCATTCACAGAGTTAGGTGAGCGTTGTTAAAGCGACGTGGTGTTGTGAATGCACAGTGTCGGCGGTCGGGAGCTGGGACGACGAGGCGACGCCGCGCTATAACAACCTCGTGCTGGCAGACGCAACGGCACGCGCGAACAGCGAGCGTCTGCGCGATGCCGTCGCGACGTTCCCCGGTCTCCGCGACGCCATACTGCTGCTGAAGGTGTGGCTGCGACAGCGTGACCTTGACCAGGTAAGCCCCTCCTCGCTGGTCACGTGCGTCGATGCGCCGCCGTGACATTGCTCGTAAGGTCGGGCGCAGTCTATTCGTCGAAAAGAGCCGCTCCACTCTTTGCAGTGATGTGGCAATGTGGGGTTGCTAACACTGCTACGGCAGCCAGTCTGATTTCTTTAGATATTCTATTTGCAGAACAAATTTGTGTCATTGTTCACGATAGTTGTCTATGGCAATGGTATTGAGTTGCTATCGCAATTGTTCAGACTTAGTTAGACCTATATTCCCCCTCGTGCAATCAACGAGCTTAGCACATCACAGTGGTTATGGATGATGTGAAGTGTTATGACTCTGGTATAGAGGCAGTTAGAATTGTTTGCGTGTCTCGTTAGTGTGTGATATATACAAGTTGGATCTCACTAATCCATAAAGATTGGGACCAGGCCAGTTCCTGATTAGTGAAAATTCTGAACAACCCAAGCTGAGGTTGTGAAGAAATGGGGAAAAATTATTATACTGCAATATTAATGATACCTGAACTACTTACTTAAGCATAAATCGAGTCCAAGCTTACTGGTCCTATTCGTGATAAAGTGATTAGGCTATTGTACAAGTTTATTGTATTATGGCACAAGTTCAATGTACTATTATATATATATATATATATATATATATATATATATATTATGTATATGGCATATCAATTAATAGATTAGTAGTTAAAGTTATAGTCGCCATTCCAAGCCATAGAAGCTGACAAACTATGCTAGAAGCTACATAAGAGCTAGAACTATGGATTGGTGGGATCGCTTTAAAGTGGTTCGGATGTGTCCCGATCCATGTCTGTATGATGTGACTGCGTGGTGCAGAGGTGGTTTGGATGTGTGTTGGTTGTGAGTTCATGTGTGCGCGCGGTTGTGGCGGCTGTGCTTCAGGCTCGTGCTGGCTTCACTGGCTTCATCATGTCGATGTTCGGCGTGCATCTGCTCGCGCAGCGTAAGATCAACCGCTCGATGAACAGCTACCAGGTGCTGCGTGTGCTGCTCACAGCTCTCGGTGAGTTTCTCCTCCTCTTCCTCCTCTTCCTCCTCTTCCTCCTTCTCCTCCTCGTTCTCCTCCTCCTCCTCCTCCTTCTCCTCCTTGTCCTCCTCCTCGTCCTCCTCTTTCTCCTCCTCCTCCTCCTCCTCCTCCTCGTCCTCGTCCTCGTCCTCCTCGTCCTCCTCCTTCTCCTCCTCCTCCTCGTCCTCGTCCTCGTCCTCCTCGTCCTCCTTCTCCTCCTTCTACTCCTCTTCCTCCTCCTCCTCGTCCTCCTCCTCTTCCTCCTCTTCATCCGCCTCCTCCTCTTCCTCCTCTTTCTCCTCTTCCTCCTCCTCCTCCTCCTCCTCGTCTTCCTCCTCCTCCTCCTCCGCTGTTGTTGCTTTACTTGTCTGTCAACTCCTTGCTTTAAGCTGAGTTTACACTACCGACTATGTTGGCGAATTGGCGAATTGGACCAACTTCCCAACTACACAACCGACAATCGGCAGTGTAAACGCAAAAGTTGCGCGACCAACCGATTGATAGCAACTAGTTGGGAGTTAGAACATGTTGTATTTTCGCCAACTCGGAGTTGCCGAATTGTGAAATTGGTCCAACTCGCCAATTCGCCAACATAAAGTCGGTATTGTAAACCCAGCTTTACTTGCTCTATTTGTCTGTTCACCTCCTCTTCTCTACTTGCTCTACTTGTCTGTTCACCCCTTCTGATTTACTTGCTATATTTGTCTGTTCACCTTCTCTTCGCTCCACCTCTCACTGTCAGTGTGGACTGTTAAGACTAGTGTTACAATTGGTTTGTGCAGTGCTTTAATTAATTTAATAATGTATTGTAATACTTAAATGGAAAGTGCTAATGCTACATTATTTCGAAGGGTTTCGTCAATACGCGGCACTACTCGTTAAAATGTTGCGCCTTACGTCACTGTGCTGTTTCTGTGTATCCGCAGTGGATTCTAACTGGACAAAAGATGGTGCTAGTCTATGCCCAACAGCAAATCTATGCGAGTTCCATGATGCGTATGACGTTGTGTTTTTGGACACATCGGGATGCATAAATCTCTGTGCAAACGTAGATGTGGTCACGTACGACAGGGTGAGCTGCTAACATGTTGTAACGAGGTTATAATAAATTGTAGTTGCGAGAAGCGATACATGCGTTTTGCGTTTCACCAGTGTTGGCATGGTTGCTGCTTTTGGTCCCCACAATTTTTGCTTCCCATGTCTCGAGATTTTTGCTATAAAGTTCAAACGAATTCTTTGAATTTCTTACGTTTAAATTTACGACTCTTCTGATCTTGTTGCCATAGGTAAAGCATGAGGCAAGACTCTCCATAGACCATCTCAACGACTGCTCTGTCGATGGGTTCGAAGCCCTGTTCATGCGAAAAATGGCCTTCACCCAGAAATTTGACCATATTTTCATGTAAGTGTTCATGATGCGAATATTTATATCATTCATGTTATTCACTTTCATCTAAAGCATTCTGCAGTTGTGTGTGCATGCGTGCGTGCATATCTTTGTGTATGAGTGCGTGTTTTGGGCTAAAAATAGACAAATTTTACTTCAAAATTTAACAGGTTGACGGATGTCTCTCGCCTGGTCGTTAAAGCAGACGGGCCCATAGGCAAGTTGGTGGACCATTGTGGTGATCAGGTATCGACCGTGCTGCCATCTGTTTGCAACATTTTGAAACAAGGTCTTGGCAAACGTGTGAACTTGCTGGATGTGGAACGAAGGCAGCCGGAGCAGGTGAATGTTTAGAAATTGTAGTGAACTCAAATATTTGGCAAGATATGCAAGAAGCCATCGGTCAGCAAGCAAGTTACATCAAACTTAGCGAGATACTTACCATCTAGTCATGCATAGTATGCTCGTGAGTTTGTCATTGTTATGTGTTCTTTTGTTGGAATATTTGCTTCGCTAATCGTCGTACGTTATAGCTGTTACAATGTATAATTAACGATACACACAAAATAGATTGGTTTATGTACAATAAATTAATGTAATAGTGAATGAAAATTATTAACGTGCAGTAATTGCACGGTTAATTACACGTAATCCACAGTAGCAGTTAATTATGTACTTCTGATGTAATATATATAGTTATTATAGATAAGACATTATAACTGTGCTGTAGTGGGGAGTGGATGAGGAGCCCCCATCACCAGCGCACATTCGCACGCCACTCGTGTTTGGACTGCTGTTGAACCAGGAGTCGTCCTCTAGTCAGGTGCTGCGTGGTCCCGACGCCAACACTGCAGAGGTGAGTGACACCGTCGTCGTTGAAGTAGTTGCGCGTTACTCTAAACCAGGGGTTCTTAACCTATGGTCTGTGGAGAGGGGTCCGTGGATGGGCTTCAGGGGGACCGTGAAGCAGGCACATACAAATTTCGTGTTTATGTGCTTATGTGCATTTTTTCTGGAGAGGGGTCCGTAGCTTTCACCAGATTCTCAAAAGGGTCCATGACTCAAAAAAGGTTGAGAACCACTGCTCTAAACGTTCGTACGGTTGGCCGGGGCAGTTTTACAGTTTCATTCCGTTAACAAACAATAAGCTAGTCAAATCTATAGGTAGGTGGTGCAGTGAATTTCCGCGACATTGAGCTGGTCCAGGTATTTATTTTACACAAGATTAATCGTAGCTCAATAGACGTGATCCAACCACCACTGGCCCGCAAGCGCTATCCATGTTTAGTTCCCATTGATGTCTCTACAGTACTAATAAGCAATTAATAAATAGTATCTGTGTAATATACATTGATCATGTAAATAAATAGTATATATTATAATGAATAATATTATATTATATTTTATTATAATATTTGATATAATAGCAGTGGAAAAATTCTGCAGTAAATCGGAACCCGTTTAAGTTGGGGGGAAAAAACTCCCACTTATACGCATGGAAATTTCATTCGTCATTTTTTCGCAGGCAGAGGAGTTCCGCCAGTTTTGGGGAGACAAGTCGGAGCTGCGACGTTTCCAAGACGGCAGAATCTGCGAGGCTGTGGTCTGGCCCGGCAGCACCATCGCAGAGAAGCGCGTTGTATGCCGGTGCATCGTAACACATCTCCTGCAGAGGTTTGTTGAGAGGCAATTCAGAGAAGAGTGTCGCGAATTAATGAGTTTTTCGAAGTGAATGGTTGTTGCCTTTCACCGTCATTCCTAATGTTATATTATCTGTGCATAACATTAACATAATTGTGAGTGCACGGTGGTCACCCTCCGTCTCTCAGACATGTTCGATAAGGTGGTAGATAATTAAATAATGAAGGTGTTCTCTATTCATACATGTACCTTAACTTGGAAATGAGTTTTGCTCAAAGCTTTCTATGGTCTAAGCTAGAAATACACCAGATATAATCACTTTATGTGCGAGCATGGCTAGGATTGGTATTAATAAATCTCCTACATCTCCTTCCCCCGAAGGCACTTTGGCGTCGATGCGTCCTTCGTCGTCTACCGGCCTGACTGTCTGGACGCGCTGCTGGCGGTGCCGTGCCGCGGTCGCGCAGTCGCGGCGCCCGTCTACGGCGCGGGCGAGGAGGCGAACGTCGCCATTGTGCGCAGCCTAGACGCGCTCACCAAGACCCTGCGCTCGCTCACCGACCTTCCGCTCGCGATCAAGGCCGTGCAGGGAACCGCCGCCGTTTTCCGTTATACGGAGGTACGCGTTTCCACTACCCCCACCCCTGCTTACTTTATTAATTTATTTAATTAATATTTAATTTACATTTATTACCCTGGCTTAATGTGGCCGTGTAGCGGCCGTGTACTATGACACCAAGGTACGCATCCCACGTTTAACTTGACCGTACGAGGTTTCGCACAGAGTTTTTGTTATGTTGCGGTCATGGTAAATCTTCGTAAGCCCAATGCTCGTAACAGCAGTTCTTTGCAGGAGAAATTTCATAATATTTCTGGTGTCACGGTCTTGGTAAAGTTACTGCTGGAAATATTAGGCAATTACAGATGCGCTGAGATCTTTGCGACATTGTTATAATCGACTTGACATGTGAAAGACATAGCAACTGAGTATGACCAGCATAAAAGTGCTGTCTGTGATGTAGCTGAAATTGTTCAGCTTCGTTAAAGTTTTGAATGATTTGTTAATGTTGATGGGTGGAATAAAGTGTATAACTTGCCAGAAATGTGTTTATTCATATGCACTTGCATACTAGGTATTTCTAATAGGATCACATATTGCAGGTGCTACCACCTATACCGAGTAGCACAAAGGGAAATGCTGTTGTAAAAGATGACTTCTTTGTTCCAAAGTCGTACAAACCAGCACCACCATGGGTTCCTACACTTAAGGGTAAGTGCTTAGAGAAGGTGTGCCACCAACACAGGCAATACACATATACCATCCATGTAAGAAAGGCTGTGGTAATGCATATTTTATGCACGGTTTTAATGCTGCATGGATTGATTCAGTTGTTTTACAGACACTAGACGTGTGAAGTTTGAAGGCCAATCAGTCATCTCCGACAATATTTAACATTCGTGCAACATATATATTCATGTTTTCGACCACATTGAAATTATACTAGGAAAAATATATTGCATCATGCTCTATCTGTCTTACTTTATAAGTATATGCAGCTCTTTCTAGCCTAATTGGCCTGTCTGTCCGTGCGTGATAACCATGCTCCCATGGATATTGTTGCAGTTCAATCAACGACAGCCAGTTCGTACATGGTTGTACACGCATGCAAGCGAAAATGTCAACATAAAATGCTTTACTAGGCATTGTTTTTAGCTCATCTGACATAGTCAGATGCAGCTTGTAGAATCGCATGATCGTCCGTCCGTCCGTCCGTGCGTCCGTCCGTCAACAGTTGGGCACAAATCTAAACGGCTCGACGTACGGTCACGATATTCGGGACGTGGGGGGGTAATCCGAAAACGAGTTGGGATGTCGAAGC
>NW_014577066.1:527095-548259 GCF_000485595.1 Priapulus caudatus | reverse complement strand
TGTTCATTGCAGTGCCATCATTGTGCATGTTCATTGCAGTGCATTCATTGTGCATGTTCATTGCAGTGCCATCATTGTGCATGTTCATTGCAGTGCATTCATTGTGCATGTTCATTGCAGTGCCATCATTGTGCATGTTCATTGCAGTGCATTCATTGTGCATGTTCATTGCAGCGCATTCATTGTGCATGTTCATTGCAGTGCATTCATTGTGCATGTTCATTGCAGCGCATTCATTGTGCATGTTCATTGCAGTGCATTCATTGTGCATGTTCATTGCAGCACCATCATTGTGCATGTTCATTGCACATGTTCAATGCACTTGTTCATTGCACCCTGTTAATTTTGCTCTGTGTTTCAAAGGAGAAATGACCATGTCTGTACCTGTAAGAGCTATACCTTGTGAGCATTTATGATTTAATCACTGCAAGGTCATTTATTATAAAGACTGCTGTCAGAATTATTGATGACTGGAACTATGTCCAGAAATTGGTACAAACGACGCATTATTGTGTCAATTTTCATTTTAATACATTGATTTATACACGATATTTCATGGCTGAGTTTTTAATCTGTTTAATTCTGCCATTCCAGGATGGTTATGTATTCCGCCTACAGGTGGCGTACCATCGAGAGGTGGTTTTGTTAAAGCAGGTCAGAAGTCCTGATGGTACGTTACGATTACAAGAGAATGACGCTTCGGCCACCTTGGAGAAGCAGATTCAACACCTGCCAACACTCACAACTGCCATCCACGGGTAATACTCACTATAGACCCATCATATTTTTAGCATGTGCATGTAATTTTAGTACAGTGTAGCTCCGTTATAACGCGATGGTTGGGGTCCATAAAATATCATCGCAAAAAAGGCGGGGTCGCACTAAATCGGGGTTATATATACCAAGGAGCTAAATATAACAAGGAGAGGAAGCGCCGCCATATCTGGCCCAAATTTTGGTTTGGCAGAGACCCTAGAACAGATTAGTGTTCTATTGTCTCTGGGATCGGTCTGCACAGCCGTTTCAGCTGATTATGGTCCATAGATGGCGCCCTTGAGGCGAAAAGCACACAGCCAGTCCGCTTCCTCTCCTTGTTATATTTAGCTCCTTGACGGACTTGCGGCCCCGGTTTTTGCGCGCAGCGCACAGCTCGCGGCAAAGCCGCGCCCCAACAGCGAATACGCCGCCCCCTTTTTGTCCATTTAGACAGATATCTGAGACAGGGGTCTGAAAACGCACTCCGCGAAAACTGGGCGCAATCCAACCGACATTTCGGGATGGACGGCTTGAGGCCATCTCCAAACGGTCCCTAAACTTTTTTTGGAGTGGCGCGCCTCATGGCTAAGACGTAGTGGCTCCTACAAGAAAATTCCAGAAATGCTGTCAATCAGCGATGACGCGCTCGCTCGTGCGCCCAGTCCCGCGGAAGTGCGCGGCTTAACCGCTCTCGGCGGTCGGGGAACAACGCATCTTTTGCGCAACGCCATCTTGTACCCGGTCTCTCTGGATATATACGTGGCTATATAAGAGCAAAAAAGTGGGTCCAACGACTCATCGCGTTATATCGGGGTTCCAATGTACCCGTACGTTAAATCTTAATTCATTAGTTAATTCATGTTATTTTTACCATTTGTTTGCACGGCGATAAGGCTTTAGAGCTGGCGATGTCTGACACACACGTCACACGTATCATTTTTATCATTCACCTTTGTACATTCTTTGAGCTATATTTTTTGCGAGTATCTTGTTGGTATCCATTTGCTTCATTTTCACTCGTATTCGCCACGCTAAACAAATACAATGTTCGTTACACTACCGACAGGGTTCAGCAGCAGCACAACTCGTACGGGGCGTCGTGTCGTCTCTTCAAGCGATGGGTTTCGTCACAGCTGCTTTCGGACACTGTCACCGAAGAGGCCCTCGATCTTCTTGCCGCGTTCGTCTATTTGCACCCCGCTCCGTACACCGTACCGAGGTACACCGCATGCCTGCACCGGCACGCTTCTTATTTTGCTCTCTTTTTTTGCCAAAAATTACAAAATTTATGGCTATAGAATGCCACATATATATATAAGGCCATTTAATAGCCTGATAAAGAGAGATAACTCTCGAAAGATTGCTGATTAAAATTTAACACCTTATTCTATTTTTTACATTTATTTATATGTATATATATATATTGCTTTGCCTTAGCTCGCCTGTTGTGGGATTCCTACGCACGCTCAACCTGCTCGCACTGTTCGACTGGAAAAATCGGCCGATGATCATCAACTTTAATAACCAGCTGACAGGTAATTAAAAGCATCGGTAAACAGATAAACAGATCTATAATCTACATGTAATATGTAGATTATAGATCTGTTTATTTACGTGGTTATCAACTAGTACAGTACAAACGTTATGCATGTAAATAAAATATGCAGCAGGGTAACTAGCTGCGTTCACACGAGGATTTCAGTTCCGTACTGAGCGTTCACACGCTAAAAATATTCAAGACTTGTACGCGGCTTACTCCGTACCGTACTGAAATACACGGCTTACTCGGCGCGGAAAGTGATTCCTCGCTGACACATTCGGCACCACGCTGGCCACGTATTGTCTGTCGTGTTTCGAATGTAACAAAATTCGAGACCTCTTACTGTAGTGCTCTTACCTAGACTGGTACCCGTTCGCTACACGACGTTGATGTAGCGTGTGGAACTGTCGACCGGGTACCAGTCTATATTATACCTAGCCAGCTAAGCCTCGATTCTCGTGTGAACGCTCCGGGTTGTCTTAGCACGGTATTTCAGCGGAATTCAGCACCAGATAACTACGAAACCAGCGAGGCCATGTATCTCGTGTGAACACAGCTATTATCAGAGATAAATTAACAAAAATGATGACAGTAACAGTTATTTACATTGTTGTCATTGCTATTTTGATGAAAACAATGTGAATTATTGTTCATTGTGTGATACAGGAATAATTCATTCACACTAGTACTAATTTTATTTTGCATCTATTTCTTTCACACTCATGTTTAGGTTCCCCCCCATTTGAAGCGTGGTAAACAGTGATTTGGCCATATCTTTCTCCTTTCCCTTCTCATTACTGTGTAGAAACAACAAAAAGTTTTCTAATTTAGTGTTATATATTGCAATGGTAATTTATGCGTTTCCGACACACACCCATTTATTGTCATAATGGAGAGGCTATTTGCTGACAAAAATCGGTAGTGTAAACGTATCATTAAGATTTCTCGCGTTTTCTTCTGTTTTCATCAGCGTTGCTTCGTGGCAGACGTATTTCATCACAGCGCATGTGTGCAGTACTTTTCAATCAGGCAGCACATGTGCACAGCTAGACCTAGGAATACTTCAGACTCGGTCGTTTGCAACGTGGCATTGCTGTCATAGCCGTGCGCTCTAGACTCTCGTGATGGTCATGATTGTCGTTTCCACAGCGGACGACTACTCTGCGATCCAGGGGGCATTCACGTCGCAGCGAAGCACGCTCGCCGCCATGTATATTGTGACGGCGTACAGCCCACAGGTGGCGCTGTGGACACGGCAGATGCCCAGCCCGCAGCTTCTCGCCCGACTCGTGCAGCTAGCGCAGGCTGCAGCGCCAACACTGGAGCAGCAGCTGCTAGAGGGCGCCACAGAGGTGGACTTCAAGGTGGGGGGCAGTAGGCCGGTTAACACTTGCAGTGTAACACTATTTTGGTGCCATTGACGTGCTTTTAACTTTATCAATTCACAATCCTGGTTATTAAAAATGCGTGGTAACAGAATTGTTGGCCAAATCTACACAATTTACTCCAAATCTTTATATTAACCTGCCTGAAAAAAATGGATGCATTTTTTTCCTAGCACTATTAACAATTTTTGCTTTGTAGTTGTTGCCCTACTTTATTGTACAGTGGATAATATGTATCGCAACAAACTGAACCGTAATTGCCAATGTTCTGGTTTGCCTTGTGCTTGTTTTATGAAATCCTGATAAATGTTACGTATATATCCCTTTTTTTCAATTCCTATATAGAAAGCATTGATAAAAAGCATTCGTAAGTTTCGTTAATGTCCCTGCTTTGAAGAGAATTTTTGCCTTGGTGCTTCACAAACCTGCTATAATGCCCTAAAATATCTGAGTAATACTGCTTAAAGCTGATCAGAAACTTGAGGCAACACTTGTCTTCGAGTTTTCGAATTTTTTTCTTGCCTCTCAAAATGTCACATTCGACCCTGCTGAGCACTGACACATGCGATGATGGTGTTACAGCAAATATTCCGCCCGCCGCTGGAGATGTACGACGTCGTTATTCACCTGGAGGGCAAGTTGCTACCCCGGCGCCACCACGCGGTTGACGTCGCCACGGGAACGCGTCTGCCGTGGCTTAAGCCATACACGAGACACGTCGACGAAAAGATGCCTGTCCTCGACTTCGACCCTGCTCAGTGCTACCTAGCCGAGTTGCGGGTGAGTGTGTGATGTGCCTCCTCGCACCTTCAGGAACACGATCGACCATCGGTAGTTTTGTTCGCGAGCTACGTGTACATCGTCGTTATGCACTCGTGGTTGCTTGATGGTATTTACGCACGTTTGGTGGCGTACTCGTAGCCACGTGCACGTGTCTGCGTCCTTGTGGGTGTGTGTTGTAGTGTTATATTTGTGTGGTTGCGTACTCACGGTGAGATAGGTGTTTGTAGCATAGATGTAGCTAGGTACATATGGTTATGTATCTAGTTACAGGTGTGGCTGTATTTGTTAATGTCTCATTCAGCCAGTGTTTAAGACTTGGATCGATACAATAAAGGGTGTATAGAGACATGAGCCTGACACTCTATGACGTGGTTGCTGCTTGCCTCAATGACTCGCGATTACCCTCTTTTTCAGGAGACGTACGATGCATTTGCTCTGTTTTTCCATGACACACATGGCGGAGACAAAATTGGTGTACTGTGGAAACCTTATGCATTTTGTGCAGCCGAAGCCAAGGTCAGTAAATGCAAGGCGGCCCCAGGTTTCTTTGCAGGTTGAATTCCTAGCGTATGATTCTGAATAACACTTCATTGTTTTTACGAATATAATAACAGAATGAAATATGCTTATAGACTGCAATTTTGGAGGTAATATTCAATCCAATAACATGTTTCAACGTAGGGTAGATATACTTCACTCCCATGCATTGGGTATTATTATGTAATTGAAATAGCTACATCACATGCTAGCTAACTAATAATTAACCTTCATTGTGTAGGTTAAAAAATGTATACCAATTATTCAGTAAATCTTTTATAGTTAATCAGGTTTACTATCATCATAACCCATCACATTGGAATTAGACAAAATATGCAGATGTACCCGTGCCCATATGTATGCAGTTAGGCCAAAATGACAAAATATAAAGTATGATATACATTAATTTCTCCATTTAGGATAGCTAGGAGCCTAAATAATGGTTTGACCTTTTTTTATTTTTACTTAACAGGCATAATAATATGGACAAGAATAATTTTTGGTGAGTACGAAAATGTGTAGCCCCTCACTTTACCATATGTTGTCTGTTCTTTGTAGGTATCTCACTTCAATAGCCGAATTCCTGTGGCTGAGAGTGGTGGCAAGTTGGCCCCTAATGTCGAGGCCATTATAGAGGACTTTGCTACAATTGGAAAGGGCTTGGTGAAGACAATTGACTGCAGGACTGAACAGTGGGTGTAGGAACAGAAGGACTGGTCTTACAACGTACGAATGCTACGTTTATACTACATTTATGTTTTGACCATCAAGTTGAGCAACTGAGTATCGTGTGCGAACTGAAAATTTAATAAACAGGTTTTCTATGCCGTTTTATTTTTTGTCTTGCAACTTGATTAAATGTTAAATCAGAAATCCAAAAGTCTCTTGTGGCTGTGTCTATGAGGGTTTCACTTGATTCTTTGGTTTGAGGAACGAGATGATGCGTGCCGTTGTTAAGGTAAAATGGTAGATTGTCATGAAATTGTTTTGTAGTCTGTATAAAAGGCAATACATTTACATTAGTATCTGAAAATGTGTAAATATTATGTATAATATGCAAAGCAGAAAAGAAAGTAATGAGAAATAAGACATAACGCTGGTCATGATTCATTGCCTAGCATGCAACCACACAACCATGCAAAAGCGGACGCTACATAAAACCATATGGCCCTGAGCCTCTGTTATATCCTTGTTATCATAAGCCTAAATTTACCTGCACTCAGCTTTTATAGTTGTAAAAAAAAGATACGGCATTTTAGACTCATGACAGTCGTAATCCATTCTGCTACCTACTTTGTAGTTTTGTGTAGCATGCTAGGACATACGTAAACTAGTAAACAGAAGAAAGGTGTCGCAGATCAACTATCCTCATCTTTCACAGCCATGCTACACAGCACTCGGGCTTTTTTAACTCCTGTGGAGCTGTTATATTTGACTTACGTGTAGTGGCATTCACTTATTCGCAATATCATGCGTTCGTGCGTGCGCGCGTGTGCGTGCGTGCTTGTCTTATTTGTGCACCACATCCAACATAATATTGAGTCCCCGAGCCCCCTCCGTAACCTTTTCGCGTTATTCTTGAATTATAAGTAAATAAAAAACCAAGTATGACCACAATTATGCATGGGGCTCGCCCATTTACTAATGCGTAATTGAATAATAAAGCTCAAATTCAGAAATTATCGAACAAACGTACAGCCTCTTTATTTCAAAATGCGCACGGATCATGTATCGTCCTGGTCCCATCACAGAAAATGCACACTACAGTAAAATACGTTTGAATATTAATAAAATATCCAGATTAATTCCTATGAAACAGTATTTAAGTTACAATTGCGTGTTGGCTGGTACGCGGTTATTTTAACAATCTATAACTCTCTAATAGTGGTGACCGCGATCGTCGATGGTAAGCGTAAGGTGATGGCTAAGCTTGTATATGTACACTTTGTTATGTATGGCTCCATGCTATCAATGTATATGCAGACACTGCTTAAGTGATGTAACAGAGGTACCAGCCTATGCCGTCCTCAGTAACAAGATGTTGCGTATTGCACATATATAGCATGTAATCGGCTGCTTTTAAACACACGGATAAACAAATGCCCAAACATGCGAGGCGAGTGCTTCCGTTAATGATATGTATGAACATATTTCTACACGAAAGCTACTTTACTGAAGATCACGAGTGATGTTTTCCCCGCTTCGGAAAGCAAAACGTTGCATCTTTTCGCTGCCTCTTATTTGATACTTAGGTCTACAGTATAGACCCGTTTATGCTCCATGAGTACATTACAATCGGACGTATTTAATAAGCGCGATATATTTCTGAAAATCGTACATATAATCATCAACTCCTACAGTTATTATTCTTCGACTTTGATACGCAACCAGACGAGTGGTTTTGGATTGCACTGCTTATATGTAAAAATGGCAAAGTAGTCTACATCGAGCCATGTAAGTCCTGCAGGCAGATCTAGAATGACGATTTTGTCTCCGTTGTATGGTCCAATGCCATTCGTGTCGCTGAAATTTTTTTTTAATTCAATTAATCGATGTTACAATTACCGTACTCGAATTATATGGTCTTTCTATATCTGTGCGCTCTATCCCTCTCTCAACTCTCTCTCTCTCTCTCTCTCTCTCTCTCTCTCTCTCTCTCTCTCTCTCTCTCTCTCTCTCTCTCTCTCTCTCTCTCGTTCTTCCCTCGCCTCGCTTTCTCCTTCTCACCTTTCTTTCTTTCCTTCTTCCTTTTCCTCCTTTTGTCTAACCATTTCTCTCGCTCTCCCTCTACACCTTGCTCTTTTCTCCCAAAACACATACGTAATAACAGGCATCCCCTCTTAGTCTCGCTCTCCTTCGCTCGCTCTCTTTTCTCTTCTCTCTCTCTCCTCTCGTCTCTCTCGGTCTCTCTCTCTCTCTCTCTCTCTCTCTCTCTCGTCTCTCTCTCTCTCTCTCTCTCTCTGCTTCTGTTTTATTTTTGTTCTGCCTCTCTACTCTCAATTCTTAAGTCTCCCTGTGTGTGTGTGTGTGTGTGTGCGTGCGTGCGTGCGTGCGTGCGTGCGTGCGTGCGTGCGCGCGCGTGCGCGCGTGTGCCTCGCTCTATTCTCGGTACTTACAGCTCGCCATTTTCATCAGGTACGATCGACACGATGTTTTCCTTCGTCGGAGTTTCTCCCCCTGATTTTCCCACGACGAAGAAGGTAGCTGCAACATTTAAAAACAACGGTATTCATCATCTACGGACAACTTACAGACCGCTTATCGTCCAAACACGTAGCAAGTATAGACATAGCGTCGCCATAGTGATCGCCGATTCGTAAATACTCTCCGGAAAACGCGACTGCATTCGAAGCTGCATAAACATCTTACACTCGTATTTTCTGTTGTAGCGTAGGCCAGCGATGCCCACTGTCGACGCGTTGAGCGTGGCTAACTCGGTACTGGAAACGCCGTCTCCCTGCAATGCAAAATGCCACATATATTGGCACTGGTTGACAAGCCAACACATAATGACGAGATTATTCGTGGAGATCGTCGATTGCAGAGACCGGCATATATGACCTACGCAGGAAGAATGCGAATTGCAAGGGATAGGGATAGAGAAAGAGAAAGAGAGCGATAGACGGCAGGTGTTACATGGTTGGAGCCGAGACAGAGGTACAGGAAGGGAGCGAGAGTGAAGTGCAAGAAGCGAGAAGCGATAGGGATGTAGAATTAGAGGGCGCAGGAAAAGTGGTCGAAGAAGGGGACAGAAAGCGGAGGGTAGAGTGAGTAAGTGAAAGAAGTGGTAGTAAGAGCCACCAGACAGAGTGATGTCGAATGGTAAAGATATTGGTGGGAAGAAGAGAGGCGAAGACCCTTAACAGGTTTGAGGTGCCATAAATATAATTTCAGTCCAAGGATTGTAGCATCTACACTATTATTCTACATATTCTTATTATGCAGCATAGTAGTATTTATGTAGTGTAAGTAGTATATGGGTAGTAGTAAGTATACTCTACATCCTATGACTCCTATAACTACGTGACTTATGACAGTGATGCGTACTTGCAAAGATGTAACGCCCTCTGGTGGTACAGGCCGGAGAGCCTCGCCAGGGAAGACGGCGCTAGCGAGGTCGGTGTTGGTGCTTCTACACCAGAGCGATAACCACTGCAGCTGAATCGTCTCCACTCCGTCGGGAAGCAGCAGTACGATGTTCTGGCCATTATAACGTCTTCGCAGTGGTTGCAGGCTGAAGAGAAATGTCGTCGTTAATTGTTACACGAGTGTGCACACTCATCCCGCTCTGCGTCGTTAATTGTATCGTGTGCTGTAGGCGGGAGTGAAGCTGGTTTGGACTTGGACCCCAGATATACTACTCCGTCGGATATGTGTCACAGTAGGCAGCGTGAACCTTTGAGATGGATAGGGCGCTAGCGATACCTCAGACCCCCCAACCTTCCGCTGCGTTACAGCACCGTGTTCCATAGACTGGTGTATATCTAGCTAAGACATCAGACGTTATAGTAGGTACCCGAAGCAAGTCTTAGAAGGGACTTCATAGTGTTTATGTTGCACGTAACGTTCTAATCGGTATATAGTCAGATCATATCGATCTCGCAAATCGATAGAACTACGTCGGTTAGATATTCACATATTTATTATATTTCTCATTAGCGTCAATACATACCACAATATACAATAACTTGTCGCAATTATGCATAGATAAGGCATATATACATATATGCATATATGCATATATAAACACTATGGCAAGGCATAGTAGACACAACTTCGTTAGACAAAAAGCGCCTGAACACCCCGCAATTAGATGAAGATAAGAATAAGACGCAGTGAATGATGGAATGTTAGCGCCAGTAATAACAGTTTTCATTAAGTGACTGTACCTTTTGTTTTCGTCCGGAACTTGTATGCCGAACTCGCCTGGACATTGCTGAATGGCTCCCGATTTCTGATTAGCGAGCAGCTCGGATCGGTGGTCATGTACACCGATGTAGAACACGGGATCTGCAACACGTAATTAATGCAGTATAATGAACAGCGTATAACTCCGTGCAAACACCACGGGCCCATTATCAGAAACAGCATGTAATTAAGTAGTCATGACATACAAGTTTAAAATAACGCACGTTTTGCAGTGACGTGTCTTGCAGAAGTTATAGCATTTCTGTTTTATAATAGTCGTAATACTATTTACGTTTCTGGTAACTAGCGCAGTGTATACGTATTGTTGTTCGCGGCTATTAGTCATAGCCAAGAGATGATGTTAGCTAATAATGCTCGTATGGTGATTACCAAATCTAGATGCAGTCTTACCTCTACATGATTCTCTGAATGGGTCGAAAACAAAGCCGGACAACCCTATCTGCTTGCGGTCTATACCGTAGATCTTTCCTCGTATTCCGCTTGGAGAGAAATTCCTCAACTCTCCCAGAAACAATAGCGACCCTGTAGAAATAAGGTAAACGAAACAATGATTAAGGTTAACCGTGTATTTTTCGTAATGTCATTTGAAACCGATGGGGTTTTAATATTGACGTTGTGATACAAATGTGCTAACGTCGCGGTTTATATGATCAAAGGTGCTTGCTTGTGTGATATTATATTATTCGTTTAAGGGTATTATCTGTTTTTATCCGTTTTGATACTATGCATAATGATAGAGCTTCGATCAGAGGTCTCAGAGATCTTCTGGGTATCTCCGTCTTCGGCACTGTTTCTTGGACTTATTATCCTTGAAGATTAATCCTTGTGAGCTAATAGAGTTATAAGGCGTTACTATGCTACCACTATGCTAGTACTACGTAAGTTTCAAATAGCCGACCTGGCTATGCGAGTTGCGCGCCAATATTCACTCAGATTTACTAAATCCTGAAGCCCATATCAATAGTATTCAGGAAATGCAAAAAATACGCGGGAAATGTTATTCTCTTAGGGCAGTGGCACTCGTCCAGGGATGCATGCACACAGTGGGGTTACAAAAATGTCAGTTCCAGATAAAGTGTCCCGAGTGGTTCAGTTACAAAGTTAGTGACCTTTGATTTTTCCTACTGGGGCACAATTTCTTGGACTACCAAACTCTCCAAGACGATCTTTTAACTGTAATTGCAGTTTTACTGCGAAAATGAAATAAGAATATAATCCTCTACTTCTAATAATATCTGATTTTTGGTGTTTGGCACTGTCAACACTGTCACGGTGTTTGGCAAGGAGTGCAATGCATATAATAATATATATTTTAAATGCTGAAACACTGCGGTCCCAAAAAGGGCAAGAACCCACACTGTCTCCGTACACGCAGTCGAAAACAGGTTAGGCACTGAAATGATATACTCGTTAATAGATAATTATAGTTGTTCCTACCCTTTGTCGTTGAGCCGGGTCGAGGAGTCGTTGCTCGTGGGACATTGTTGGTCGCTCGATTCGTGTTGAGGATGCTTTGTCGTTGTCCCAAACTTAAGCCGCGATTGGGCGCAGGTCGTGCTAGCGTGGAGAACGATGGAAGCGGCCGCGAGCTGCTGCTAGTGATAGACAGGGAACCCTGCCGCTGACCGCTCTGCGGACGAGACGCAAGCTGCGTTGAACTGAACTGTTGCTGAGATCTTACTTGTGCAGACGTACTTGGTACGAGGCGCTGACCGCTAGTCTGTGTCGAAAAGCTCTGCCTCTGCGCTATGCCGCGGCCATTGGTATTCTGTCCGAACTGTTGCTGACCAGTCCTACTAGCAGTACTCTGTCCGAATCTTTGTTGATCTATTCCACCTATAGATGTGCTCTGTCCAAATCTTTGTTGACCTATTCCCCTTCCAGATGTAGTCTGTCCGAATCTTTGTTGACCTCCCGCCTGTGTTAGTGTTGTTTGTCCAGACTGTTGTTGACCCGTCCCTCTTGCTGTTGTACTCTGTCCGAATCTTTGTTGGCCTGTTCCGCTTCCAGATGTAGTCTGTCCGAATCTTTGTTGACCTCCCACCTGTGTAAGTGTTGTTTGTCCAGACTGTTGTTGACCCGTCCCTCTTGCTACTGTACTCTGTTCGAGTCGCTGTTGACTTGTCGTTGCTGCGGACCCCGTTCGTTGCTGCTGGCTGCGCGTGGGCGTAAGCCGGCTGTTCAATGGCTCCGAGTCCTTGCCGGACCGGTCAAGTGCCTGGCGTACGATTGGCGTCGGCCGCGTCGCCGGCGCCCGGACGCGCGGCTGCGACTGAATCCGCGACAAGTCAAGGCGGCACGTCCTGAAGTTGACCTTCGGTCCGACGACAGGCGTCTGCTCGTGCTTGCTGATCGTCGGCAGCTCGGGCTTGCTCGTGTCGTACGTGCCTGGCTTGTGCGGGAAGACGAGGTGCACGCCGTTGAGCGTCAGGTCGTTTATGAGGCCGGTGCGAGGCTTCCAGAAGATAAGCGTCTGCACGCCGTTGGCCAGACGCGCCTCGTCGAACTGCAGGTCGTTCGATTCGGCGACGACCGGCGGCCGGTAACCGGTGAGGAACCTGCAGGTGACACGCGG
Organism: Priapulus caudatus; assembly: GCF_000485595.1. NCBI lineage: Eukaryota > Metazoa > Priapulida > Priapulimorpha > Priapulimorphida > Priapulidae > Priapulus > Priapulus caudatus. Next base: position 535,754 of record NW_014577066.1, on the reverse strand, counting down.
CTAGAGTTAAGGACAATGCACGATTGATCGGTTGTCACGATGTCACACAGCGTGTAGAACAGACGCGTGCCCCGTCCTACTAGTGGACGCAGATATATAACGAATAGAGAACTATATTACAAAAGAATGTGATAATGCTGCTGCTGCTGATAATGATGATGATAATAATAATGATAACAATAAAATTAACTATTATTATTATTATTATTATTATTATTAGTATCATCATTATTCTACACGTGGCGGCCCGTCATTGAGGCCAACTAGGCGGGCACTCAAAATAGATGCCACGGTAGGTGAAGCGCTTAACCCGACGACAAAATTTCCGAATTACCGATTCAACAACATCCTTTGCCTGGGCGCGCCTGGTGTGGCTATAGTCTACGCCCGCCCGTGATTGCTAATATCTCCAGGAGTCTATCAATAGATTAATTGATAGACTCCCAGCTGATATCTCGTACGCTTACCCGTCAAAGAGCCTCGCCAGGCCGTCAGGTGTCACCCAGCCGAATGCGATGTCCGTATCTTTCTGCAACGCACAGAGAGAGAGCGCAAATTGTAAATGTTATTCACACACACATTGAAACTGGCAATCTAATCACAAAATAGTCCAGCCAACTAATATGCAACAACGTGGAATTTGTGACATATTTATACGAATAATCACTAATATATATATATATATATATATATATATTAGTGATTATTCGTATAATAGTTTGTATATGTCCCATAATATTCCACGAGAGTTATTCCTAATTAAAGGATTACCAAATCTTGACCTCTAACCCATCAACAAGGTCAATAAAACGACCCCACCCCAAATACCTGTAAGGGTACAGAATCGCATACTGCAGTTACACTTTGATAGAATATGCCTCAGCCAATCACCTTGTTCAGTACATATAACACCTCCATCCCAACCCGAACCACCCGCAAGCGATTTCAATTTCACTCGAGCTACTTTCGGAGAGAGAGCCCACCTCAACCAATAAACCTGTCGGTGTAAAAACCAACTCACTACCGCAAGATCTGCCACGATCCCAGTGGCTCATGGGTGTAGCATAGATCACCCTCTCTCTCTCTCTCTCTCTCTCTCTCTCTCTTTCTCTCTCTCTCTCTCTCGGAGGCAGAGTACGCATAATAAGCGTTTGTCTGTCTATACCTACCATGCGTCCGTTCTTCGAGAAGCCAACGCTCACCCACTTGCCCTGCGGCACCGTGATGGTGAATTTGACCCTATCTTGCAGCGCCTCGTAGATCCAGTGTATGGCGTAGTCGCATTGCGACGCCGGACACGCCTCCGGGTACGACCAGTAACCCTCGCACGACGCAGCGAAGTTACGTGGTCCCGGCGCTGTGAGAGAAAACGCCAGAGGTCACGCGCACGCCCAACCATCAACCCGATGGCAAACAGCGCCTAGCAGCCAATGTTCAACGGCTAACCATGCAGTCTCTTAGGACAATAATGTGTTCGGTGGGCAACAGCAAAATGCGATTTTTTATGTAATAAGATCGGTCCCTAGAATAGTGTTGCAGAGTAGTACAGTCGCTGGCTATCGCATGGATGCTAGCCTGCTGTTCGTATAAATTTTTCGCTCGTACATAGGGTGTGTAAGTTGGGTAGAAATTTGATTTTGTCAGAAAGACTTGTTACTTTCGATTAGTACCTGAAGTAATTGTGGTAGCACAAATAGAAAAGTTCCCCCGGCATGTGGCATCAAATACTCAAACGCCGGGGCTGCCGCAAGGTGGCGTTCGTCGCAAGGAAGCGCAGCGACGCGGGCAGACGGTGGAACTATCGTCTGCGAGTTAACGGCGGCTGTACTGTCGCGCCTCACCATGAACAGAGCGTTTAACGGACAACTTAACCGGAAACTTACGTTCGAATGCCGGCGTTGTCGGGCGCACCACCGGTGCCTCTGTTGTCGTCGTCGGTCTGGTGGTCGTCGTCGTCGTCGGTGGCGGTTGTGGTCGCCCTGTTCGTGTCGGCACCGGCCGGGGTCGTCGTCGGCCCGCTGAGATTCTCTGAAGGCGCTGCTGGTGTGCAACCAACGACTGACGTCGGCGGAAGGGACGCCTTGTCGGCGGCGCCGTCGTCACTTCCGTCGTCGGCTCCGTAGGTATCTCCGTCGTCGTCGCGTCGGTCGTGTATACCGTCGTCGGATCGGTCGGTCGAGGCGTGCGCGTTCTCGGGCGCCGTCTGGTGGCCGGTAGTGGCCGTCTGGATATTCGCTGGTGCGAGCGCCGGGTGGAACCTATTCTCTGCGCCACGCCGGTGACCGGCCGCGAGCCGAAATCAACCGGCGCTGCGATGGGCCCCGGCGTAGGGCGTGTTGATGGCGTCTCGACCGGCAGGGACTCCCGATAGGTGGAGCCACGTGTAGTGGGCCGCGGCGTGGCACGTGTAGTGGGCCGCGGCGTGGCACGTGTAGGGGGCGTCTCGAACGGCAGGGACTCCCGATAGCTGGACCCACCTGTAGTGGGCCGCGGCGTGGCACGTATAGGAGGGCGGCGCGTGGCACGTGTAGGGGGCGTCTCGAACGGCAGGGACTCCCTGAAGATTGAGTCACGTGATGAGTGTTGCGAGCCGCCAGACTTCGACAGCAGAATATTGTCACGCCGCGACGTGTAGGTGGAGCCACCTGCGCGCGTGCCTAACGCCCGCGCCGACGCCCGTGTATTTGACGCTCGCGCCACCTGTGTCTGGACGCATGACGTGAAGTCGACTTTCGGCCCTATGACCGGGGGCTCGTGATGCTTGCTGACGCTTTCCGACGAGGCATCGTAAGGACCGGGCTTCGTCGGGAAGACGAGGTAGACTCCGGCGAGGTCAAGGTCGTCCTGACCGCCGAGCCTCGGTTTCGTGAACTCGATCGTCTGCCGATTGCCGCTGCGACTAGCCGAGATCAGCTCGAGGTCTTGCTGCTCCCCCGACCGCGGCACCGAGTACGTGTACAGCCAGCTGTAGCAGCAACGAGAGAGACATCCGGTGTCAGTGCAAGAACACAATCACGGAACTACGGGCCTCACGGATGTACGTGGTACTTAGATGACTAGGAGTTACCAAACTTACAGAATCCCAGGACAGTACATGGGATGTGGATGTCGTAGGCCTATAGGTTATGAGATCTGACATTTTTTAATATATGAAATCAATTGTGGAAGTATTACGACAAAGAATCTAAGCCAAGAAATGGTGCAAATCCACTTTAGGCACCTTAGGTATCACGAAGTGATGCACAGATTTCTGTGTATCATCAACTGATGCACAGACTTTCCGTATATCAAGGAATGATGCAAAAACCCTGCATCACTTCGTGATGCCTAAAGTGCCTAAAGTGGATTTGCGCCCTAAGAAATTAAGTTGGAGAAGCTAAAGAAAACTGTATACCCATCGATTAGCTTGGCCTCGTTCTGCTCGTTTATCCATCCATAGGCGAGGTCTGTGAAAGGCTGCAAAAATAAAAAATAGTGGCCCAATCAATTGTCGAATAAATTAGTTAATTAAGATCTCAATCATTACGCTAATCGATCTAAAAATTTGGGCAATTTGAGTATCACTTCTATCAGTGACACAGTTTTAATATCCAGCATGGTTTCTAGGTATATCACGTGATCTGGAATCATCGGCACCAAACATTAACTATAACTATAAGTATAAATACACCCTTTTAACTTATCGTTTTATGATATCAAACACAAAACGCGATTTACAAATTATGAAGCAACATGTTATTATATAATATTAAATTGTATTTGTAGCCGTAGCATGCGCGCGTAGATTGCACGCACGCAGCTGCCATCAGCTTTCTGCGTACCATGAATCTGTTATTCGAGAATCCGAGGCCTATCCATCCGGTAAGCGTGTTGACGCTGACACTGAAGCGCACCCTGTCGGTGGCTGGCACGTAGTCCCACGTAGCCGTGTATGAACCGTCGTCAGCTATCCACGATCCCGAGCATGCGTCGTGACCTGTACGCACAGACAGCAGATGACTGAGTCAATGGTGCAACATGGATCCATGAATGGATGGTTGGGTTGAGGCATACCTAGATGGATGGATGAATGAATGGATGGACGGGTGGATGGATGGATGGACGGACGGGCGGACGGACGGACGGGCGGACGAACGGACGGACGGACGGGCGGGCGGACGGACGGACGGACGGACGGACGGAGGGACGGACGGGCGGGCGGACGGACGGACGGACGGACGGACGGACGGACGGACGGACGGACGGACGGACGGACGGATGGATGGATGAATGGGTGGGTTAGTGGATTGATGGATGGATAGATAAATTGATTGATTAATGGATAGATGAATAAATGAATGAATGAATGAATGAATGAGTGATTGAATGAATAAATGTAATAATTAATTAATGGGTTAATGGACGGACGGGCGTACAAATGAAGAGACGGATTGATAGATGAACTGACGAATAGGCGCACGGATAGATGAATTGACGAATAAACGAACGGAGAAAAAATGGACAAATTTATCTGATACTGGTTCGGTTTCAAATAGTTCTTTTGCTTTTACTAGATTTCGTGTGGGCGTGCTTGTCGTTGTTTATCTAAACTCGCCATGACGGCAGCTGTCGTCACCACCTTACCTGTTGCAGACCGCTGGCTGGACGACGACGACCTCTCATTAGACTGTCGCGACGTCGACGACGTGCGCGCTCCCTGCACCTGGATCAACTGCGGCGTGTTTAGCTTCAGGGCGAACGGATCCTGACTATCCTGCTTCGTATCGGTAACCTCGGAAACGGCGCGCTGCAGCTGACGCTCCGTCGCTTCCTGTAAGAACCGTCGGGAGACGACATCCGCGTCGTCTGTGACGCGCCGGGGGGATGCGACCTTCGTCGCTCGCAGCGCGACGACGTCCGCATCCGGCACTTTCCGCGGGACGACTTCCGGGTCTTTGCGACGCGCGACGACGTCGGTCGTCTGCGAACGCGCGACGCTCTGCAACGATTCGCCGACGCTCGACGTCGCGCATGCGCCGAAGTAGACCTTTGGACCGATGATGGGCTGTGCAAGATGCTTGAAGATGCGCGAGTAGTCGGCGTTGTAGAGGCCTGGCTTGGCGGGGAACATGAGGTAGACGTCATCAAGCGTCAGGTCCTCGGGCTCGCGAGCGACGCGGGGCTTCCAGAAGGAGAGCGTGTGACGGCCGTCCTTCTTGCTGAAGGTCACCATCTGAAGGTCGTTGTGCTCGGACGTGCGCGGATGCGCCTTCACGGAGATCCACCTGTGCGGAGACGACGAGAGGAATGGTGTATTCAAGCGCGTGGTTTGCGATGGCGCACATTTATTCGTTCAGTCACCGTATGTATATACGGTATTATATACGGTATTCGATATGCTGAAACTTCGCTGGTAAAATTCGAGTCGTAATGCAGGGGAAACGCGTCTAGTGAGCCAATATTTTTTTTATCTTTTTTTGAAGTTGTACTTATTTCACGCGATAGAGGTTTAGTACCTGTGGGTCGGTGAGTTGTGGTGATAGGGATGCGAGAATATGCTGGTGTGGAGTAGATGTTTACGTGTGTGCGTTCGTGTGTGGTGTGTGCGTACGTGTATGCATGCGTGCGTGTTATGCGTGCATGTCGGTGTGCGCTTGTTCGTACTGCGTGTGTGCGTGCGTGTACGTGCGCGTGGGTTTATGTGTACGGTCACATAAGTTGATGTTCAGTTGATGTTTGTAGGTGGGCAGTTATGAGCATAATGTGCTTAACATCAGAATGAAGGCCACAACAGGACAGGTAATTTATTGAGATATATGACATCATCTACACGCACCCGTCAAAGAGTCGCGCCTCCGTGTCCGTGTTCACCCAACCGTAGGCAACGTCTGTCGCTGGCTGCAAGAAAAAGAGAGATGACAGTCGGTGTTACTTCACTGTAGACCTAACTATACGCTTCGAATCCCGCATAATGTAATGAAACTAGCAGCTCTATGCATGCCGATACGCTGCCGCCGTAGCGCACCGTAACAACCCGATACCGATACACTTCCGCCCCCTCGCACCATATACGGATGCCGATATCGATACCAATACCAAAACTGATACCGATACCGATACCGATACCGATATTGATACCGATACACTTCCGCCGTCTTTCACCATACGGATACCGATACCGATAACAATATTGATATCGATACACTAACGTCGTCACGTACCGTACCGCTGCCGATATAGATGCCGATATACTGCCAGCCGTCACAAACCGCACAGACGCGCATATGACTCCCTTATACGCCGTATTATTACTGCTACTAACCAGCGGCATATTGCCATTAACATCAAAAATGGTTATGACGTCAAAACTATGACATATTAGACTTATAACAGTCATAACTATTTAAAATGTGTCAGAAAATGGGTTACAGTGTACCTCAGATATCACTGCAGTCTAAATAGAAGGTAGAAGTTAAATAAAAAATGGCCCGCTCTGCCGCAGGATATAAACAATTAATAAAGATCTCGACATCTCTCCTCTCCCTTCCAGATTACCATTCATTCTCTTTTACTTCACTCTCAGCTTCGCTCGTTCTCACCTCTCCCTCCCATTTAGAGTGTTTTCCCTCTCTCTCTCCCCCCATCGTTTCAATCTACGTCCCATCTCCGATCGCTGCTCCCTCTCTTCGCCCTCATCACCCATTCTCTCTCACTTTCTCCTCTCCCGCCTCTCGAACCCCCTCTCCCCCGCCCATTACTCAATGCCACCTCCGCTCCCATCACCCTTCCAACTCCACATACGCGCACACACCTTCAACGAAGGAGCGCTAATCGGAATATGAAAGCTGCGCAGTGAGTTAATTACCCACAACGGCGTGCGTGCGTGCGTGCGTATGTGTGTGTGTCGGTACGCCACCACGGCCGTCTGCCACGGCAGTGGGTCAGACAACGAATGTGGCACCGGGTGTCGCGTCGTTCTTCACGCGACATCGGACATAACTGTCATTGAGCGAGCAGCACCTCACTTACATATCTGCGGCTTACTTACCCGCGAGGATGCGCCATGCATTCATCGGATGCACAGCCTTGTGATTACCGATTTGCCTTGTCAGTGAAAGTGGCGTAAGAGCGGGTAACGCCCGCGCGCGCGCGTTATGGTGGAAAGGGGAAGGGGAGAGGGAAGGAGGAGGAGGTGCGTACACATCACACGCGTGATTAGACTCAACAGTCCAGTTAGCGCGCGGCATCCGAACACACGGGCCGACTCGTAACGATATACGGTACGACACGAGACAGCACAGCTAGCATGCATTCAATGGTCACGTGGAATTAGTTGGAGCAACAACAAGCTAGCGGCCTAAATTTACTAGGTAGCACAGTAGCAGTTGAATAAACAAGTTGGCACGCGCATTAATTTGCCGCGTAGGAGCCTCGGACAATGAACGAAACCGGAACTCGGAAATAACGGGCGCATTTCAATTTTTGCCCAGCTTCAGAAATTTAGATTAGGCCTACATTAGGTTAGGTTCATTACATTTACAAAACGGACAAGGCTGCTGCCTAGGTAAATATCATTTATAGATCATAGCCTAGCATATGTTATGTCATTATATCGTTATATCAGTACCTCATTCGTGTTCGTGCGTCATAATTCAGCTATACTCATACCCAGTAATCGTACTCTGCGAGTTACTATATGTCCGTGTTATACATTCTCAAATATCGCGTGAATGATACCGTTATTGAACGGAAATGAATCATACACTACAGTTAGGTACGATTCGGAAACGCGGCAAAGCTGCTGTCACCTTTAATCCGGGTTTTGTTCGAGTGCCGAATAACGCAAGATCCAGGTTGTTTCGGTGGCCTATAGTTCAAGCAATCATCACGCACATTGCGGCGTCGACGTAATCTCCCCCCAACCGCCCACTTAACAAACACACACATACACACAATACATATTGCGTGCTATTTGAATGCGCGAGATTGTAAGTCAGTAGTACAAACCACGAGACGTGCGTTCAGATAAGTAAACGTGACGCGCGCCCACCAATCACGATGCAGCAGAGCGGCGGCTGCTGGGTAACGGGTTGACCCACATGGCGTGCCCGCGCCGGCGCACGCCGGCCAACGATATGGCCGCTGACACGATAACCGGATTTCGGAAAGAATCGAGCAGAAATTATTTGAAAATTAAAAGCTTCGAGAAATTGCCGCCGGCACGACACGCCGAACTGGCGCGCCCCGAACGCACACCGGATGTGCTCGCACGCTCTTTCCGTTGCTGCGCTCACCATGTATTTGTCCTTGGAGAATCCGATTCCGACCCATCTATCCAGATTCGCCGTGCTGATCGTGAACTTGACCCTGTCTCTAATGTCATCGTACTCCCAGGTGGCGTTGTACGCGTTGTCGGGAGATTTCCAGGAACCGGAACATTGCTGGCCTGTTTGGGAAGACAATAACGCGTTAATCAGTGTCACATTTTAGATAGTTAACTAACCTTATTTGATATATCTATCTATCTATCTATCTATCTATCTATCTATCTATCTATCTATCTATCTATCTATCTATCTATCTATCTATCTATCTATCTATCTATCTATCTATATATCTATCTATCTATCTATCTATCTATTTATCTATCTATCTATCTATCTATCTATCTATCTATCTA
>NW_014577066.1:522655-526667 GCF_000485595.1 Priapulus caudatus | reverse complement strand
CATCCATCCATCCATCCATCCATCCATCCATCCATCCATCCATCCATCCATTCATCCATCCACCCACCCCCCCATCTATCCATCCATATCCATCCATCCATCTAACCAACCAACCATCCATCCCTTCACCCTTCATCCATCCAAATCAATTCATCTATCTATCCATCTATTTATCTCACTGCGTGTCCGCGCGCGTGTGATGGTGTGTGTGTGTGTGTGTGTGTGTGTGTGTGTACGTATAATATATATATATATTTCTTTCTTTCTTTATTTATTCGGGTCGATTGGCTGTCTAAGTTTCGTGCAAGTTGTTGCTCGCTCGGGTTTATCGGATTAGCGCCTACTAGGTAAACCTAAAATAATATTTCTAGTTCCACCGCCCTCTATACTTATATCAGATACGGGGCACGACGACTACCGCCTACTGCTGGTTTCCTCGCCGACGCGGATTCCAGCGTTACTCGTGCGTCTAGACAGCGAGCGTCCCGTGACCTCTCCCCCTCCGGCAGCTCCATCTCCACCGGCAAGCATCTTTGCCTATGTTATGTCTGTAGCAGCCTCATTTATACCATGACAATGTAGAGTAAGACAATGCGTGCCAGATCTTTTGTGCCACTGCGTATATCACGGCTGCGGGGCTATGCCGTGTAGATCATGACCATATAGCTTCACCGCGTGGTGCCACCGTGTAGATCATGACTGTGGCGCCACCGTGTAGATCATGACCGTGGCTTTCACCGGTAAACACTTGTTTCCATCCCTCAACGCGCCCTCTGTCGTTTCCGGTTTGCAAGTTAAACTCCGTTTAATTGACTGTGTTATATTTTAAAAGAATGTTTTGAGTTCTTAGATGCTTTATTCATCTTTGTTTGAGTTCTTAGATGCCTTATTCATCTTTGTTTGAGTTCTTAGATGCCTTATTCATCTTTGTTTGAGTTCTTAGATGCCTTATTCATCTTTGGTTTGGTTTGCATGCATTGCACCTTTGTATTAAATACGTATGACCTGGCCATATCCATATTGTTTTCATCACCCAAACCGCCCTTGCCCGTAAAAGACATATTCGAAGCTCTCTTTTCACCGTTTCGAATCGAATAGAATAAAATATAATACAGTCAATTAAACGGAGATTAACCATAGTTTAACCTGCACACCAGAAACGACCGAGGGCGGGATGGAAACAAGCGTTTACCGGCTCCACCGCGTAATTCACGACTGTGGCGCCACCGTGTAGATCATGACTGTGGCGCCACCGTGTAGGCCATAACTGAACCGGTGCACTGTCACTGTATCGTGCAGATGAATAACGTTAGCTCGTGCGCGCACGGCCTGTGGCGATAACTGCAAACGGGCGCCTGTGCACAAAATAACTTGATAGGATTTACTGCATGACGGAACAGGACGTGGTAACTGCGCGGCCCGCATGCATGACCACACAGAGACTGCCCGAGAGCCGAGTTATGCGTCTGTGCTGCGCACCAGCATACGCCCCTTCATCGCTGTCTGTTTCCATCACTGTCTCGCATGTACTCTGTCACGATTTCTGCACCCCCCCCCCCGCTTTCTATTTTTCTCCCCCTCTCTTTCTCTCGCGCTCTCTCTCTCTCTCTCTCTCTCTCTTCTTATTCTTCTTCCTTATCCTCTTCTTTTACATTCTCTCCGGTCTTCGTTTTTCTTTTTTCTTCTTCTTCCCTTTCGTATTTTGCCTCTTCTTCTTTTTCTTCGTCTTCGTTTTCTTCTTCTTCTTCTTCTTCTTCTTCTTCTTCGTTTTTTTTCTTTTTATTCACATTCTTGCTTAATCGCGCACGCGTGCTCTCTAACTTATTTGCTCTGTCACACTCTAGCTCTCGATTCTCTTTTTTCCTCCATCCCTCTCCCTCCTCCCCATCATCTTCTTTTTTTATTTTCTGCCCTACCTCCTCCTTCCTCCCTTTCAGTATATTTCTCCGTTTCTTCCTCTGTTTGTGTCTGTCAATTTGCCAATCTGTCTGTCTGTCTCTCTGTCCGCATGTCGGTCTGTCTGACTACCTATCTGCCTCTCTGTTTATCTGTCTGTCTGTCTGTTTATCTGTTTGTCTGTCTGTCTGTCTGTCTGCCTGCCTGCCTGCCTGTCTGTCTGTCTGTCTGTCTGTCTGTGTATCCGTTCGTGTTTGACTGCCTGCCTGTTTCCCCACCCTTCCTCTCTCTCTCTTTCTCTAGCTGCTATCCCCTGCTGTAATTATTTACCGCTCCCTCGTGCTTTCCATCCCCGTGTAATTAAATAGACGATTATTAACCTTCCTGCGTATCATTGATTCCCGCACCTATTTCACGTGCGCCATCACTGCATGGGGCAGAAGTTTTAGTCGAAAGTTACTCCTGCGGCTAAGCGGCCGAATTTACAACAGAAAACAGCGAACCGGAGTTGTTGACTTTCACGGGCTATCAGCATTCGGGGGCGTACCTCGAGTGTCGATTCATTGATGAGAAAAACCCCGTAAACGTCACATTACCACTTCTATTGTGCTAGATTTTCGAGCGAACATGTTACTGTCGGAATATTGTCATTACGCAGGTCAACTCGAAGAATAATCAATCTTTAAAGATATATAATCCCGATACCGACTACAATGCTTTCGTCAACGTATCTAATTGAGAACGTCTTGAAACGTGAAACTTGTTTGGCAACGTGTTCTGTATTGCCTGCACGATTTCTAAGCATAGTAAACATCGGTGTCACACAACATTGTTGGTAAAATAAATGGACAGTTAAAATAAATAATAAAGAACGCTAAGAACGCTTTTCATTCTTGTTTTGCGCCGCCGGCAAGCTATGTGACAGGCGCGACCTTCAAACTTTCCGTGACAACAAAAAATGCAGCGCAATGAAAGTGGATAGGACAGATGTTGCAACACACTGATACACACCATTAGAAATAGTAAAGTGGAAGATGTAACAGTGGCGATATAGGAAACCGCCGACGAAGAAGCGGACCTGGAAAAAGCAAACGCGGAAAATGACGAAGGTCCAAAAAGGGAAAGAAGACAAAAAGTCAAGAAGATAACAATGAAGAGGAAGAAGAAGAAGAAGAAGAAGGGAAAGAACAAAAGAAAGAAAAAACGACAAAGATGTAAACAAGTTGTGCAGGCATGTACCACAAACACAAGAGCTCCAGTTTCATGGAAATCTCTTTCAAATCGATTTCTATACACAACCACGCAAAGCATGATTTGCTCCCATTTTCCACAAAGACCAACCGAGCATTTCGTAAAGCCCCATATTAGTAACATGACCTCCTACAATGCAAGCTAACTCAAACGGGTCAGGGGCGAGCTGGTGCCTTTTCTAGTCATGTTTTCACACGACGAGGAAATGATATAACTGATCTTATCCGAAACTAGTTTATATAGCGTCTTTTACGCGTCTATAGTTCGTACTAGCGGTTATTACGCGTCTTTCCCGCTTTATCTCTTCCAAATCTCCACCGCTATGTCACGTTCTCTTCCACTCTTTCTTATTCTGTACACCCCCTCTCTGTCTGTCTGTCTGTCTGTCTGTCGGTATCTCTCTCTCTCTCTCTCTCTCTCTCTCTATTCCCCTTGTTTGTATCGTTTTCTTAATTTGCATTACTCTCGTGGTCATCGCAGTTGCTTTCTTCCCCTTTCTATCCATATTCCTCTCTCCTTCATATCACTCTCGTTCCCCTTCGTGATAATCCCTCTCTGACACTCACGTTCTCGCTTTCCTTTTCTCGCTTGCTCCCATTCTTATCTATCGTATCTATTGTTTTTTCCTTTCGCTACCTCTCTTCTTTCCCTCCCTTCTTCTCTCTTTCCTCCCCCTCTCTCCCCTCTCTCTCCGTTCTCTCTCTCTCTCGTTTCTCTCTTTGCCTATGCGACAAGTAAAGTGGCCATGCTTCGCCTGACGTGCAACAAATCGGTGGCCCGCTTTCCTCCTGACACCGACAGCGGCTTTCAAAAGCGTCCCACGCGCCGCGTTGCACCCCCTTCCCCCCTCCCCCTCTCCTCCCCC
>NW_014577066.1:518929-522642 GCF_000485595.1 Priapulus caudatus | reverse complement strand
TATCTATCTATCTATCTATCTATCTATCTATCTATCTATCTATCTATCTATCTATCTATCTATCTATCTATCTATCTATCTATCTATCTCTCTATCTATCTATCTATCTATCTATCTATCTATCTATCTATCTATCTATCTATCTATCTATCTATCTATCTATCTATCTATCTATCTCTATTTCACTCGTATATATGGGCTGCTGTCCGCCCTGACCGCTTACGCGCGCGTTATCTCTCAATCTCTGCCCTCTGGCCCTTTCGTGCCCTAACTCGCCATTTCTTTCGCTTTTTCTCGTTTTTCCCTTATCTGTCTCGCACTCTCTCGCGCTCTCTCTCTCTTTCTTTCTCTCTCTCTCTCTCTCTCTCTCATCCTCTATTGCACCAATCTAACTAGATTCTTATTCCAACGCGTCATTGTAATATCAGTGTACGTGATAGAGACGCGGCTAGATGGACGAACTGACGCGGTCGTACGGATGACTGAGCCGTTAGATGGCGAAAGATATTATTTCATGCACACATTCCTCGCATCTAGGACAAATATATATATATCACGAAAACAGGTCTATAACTCTATTTCACTACTGCGTTGGAACGCTAGTCATGAATGCAGCGCTCCTCCCTTTTCTCTTCCTCTCGTAACTCTATCGCAACCTTAATTGTGTCATCGTGCATGAGGGGTTCCGCAAATTGAGCAGCTGTAACTGTCACTGCGGAGGTTCCGCCACCTATTATCTTACTATAATATATATATGCCAGTAGTGTAATTCGAGCGCATCGTGCGCCGTGCGTACGGGTGCGAATACGTGCATGCGTGCATGAATGTATTTTATCTCGCCGCGCGCGCCACTTACCCCATTCCCGCGCGCTGCCTAAACATACGCCACGTGATATATGCGCGTAGAGTCACACTGCCTAATTATGACGTCGCACGCAACGCATGCGCGTCAATTTGCTCGTCGCGGTGATTGAAGGTGCCGGCTATATAGCCCTTGCGCTCACGCCACTGAAGATTTGCAGCGGGAGTGTATGCAATGCGCCGGGGGCCGTGATACAGCAGCTGTCGGCGTATTCTTAGACGCACGCAGGTTGGATGCACGCACACACGCACACGCACGCACACGCACGCACGCACGGAGCTGCATACAGATACAGGTGGATGGAATGTGTACGCGCTCTGAGATGCATACACGTACGGGGTTGCACAGACGGGAATGCACACCGCTGGGATGCACACCGCTGGGATGGACACCCGGGAATGCACACCGCTGGGATGCACACCGCTGAGATGGACACACGGGGATGCACACCGCTGGGATGCACACCGCTGTGGGATGCACACCGCTGAGATGGACACCGCTGGGATAGGCACACGGGAATGCACACCGCTGGGATGAACACCGCTGGGATAGGCACACGGGAATGCACACCGCTGGGATGCACACCGCTGAGATGGACACACGGGGATGCACACCGCTGGGATGGACACCGCTGGGATGGACACACGGGGATGCACACCGCTGGGATGCACACCGCTGAGATGGACACCGCTGGGATAGGCACACGGGAATGCACACCGCTGGGATGCATACCGCTGGGATAGGCACACGGGGATGCACACCGCTGGGATGCATACAAGGGGATGCGCACAGGTGCCGCCTCCGTCTCGCACAATCAGCGTCAGCAATATCATCTTATGGGCCAACAAAAACGCTGTGACAGACAGAGGAGCGGAGAGTGGCGTCACAGAGACGGGAGATAGAGGAAAGAAGAGATCGAGAGAGAGTGCGTGACAAACGCAAGTGGAAGACGGTGAGAAAAGGGAAGAGGAATGAGGGAGACGGTACTCCGTAATACCAGCGGATGCATGCGCGCTGCCATGGGAACGCTTAAACGAGCCGAGCTGACGTGTAATAGCTGCATGCCTACGTCCAGCTTATCTGCGGAGATCTACTCCATGCTCTGCTGCGTGTACCTGGCCGTACTCTCCCGCAGCCGCTATTTTTATTCCGCATGAATTTGGATTCATAGTGCGAAGCGGGCAGATCAAGGGCACGATAGGCTCGGCTGCTGCCGTAAGCAAACCACGCGTGCGGCGAGTCTAGCCGCTTAGTTAATAAAAAAAGTTAATTGTAGATTTATGGGGATTAATAGAGAGCTAACAGGGAACGCTAACAGGGGAATATATATATTTATTTATTACATGGAGAATATTGACAGTAATATAAATGACGGGGAGTCTATTGCGCGTCGTACTAAGCAACAGGTGAGGCTGGGCAGCAGGTGAGGCAAATCAACAGGTAAGGCTGATCAATAGATAAGGCTGATCAATAGATAAGGCTGATCAACGGGTGATTCTGGCGGACAGGTGGAGATGACGGGCAGATGAGGCTGAATAACAGGTCAGACTAAGCAACAGGAAATGCTAAAAACCAGGTAGCAAGTTGAGCAACATGTAAGGCTTAGTGACAGGCAAGGCTGACCCACAGGCAAGGCTGACCCACAGGTAAGGCTGAGTAACAGGTAAGATTGAGTAACAGGAAATGCTGAGCGAACTCGTACGGCGCGAATGCTGCCGGAACGTCCGCACACGAGTGATTGAGTGGCGCGATAACGCTGGAACCGTGTATAAGTGGTACTATCCCCGACATCAATGATGCTTGATTATTACATCGCCATGGTTCGCGGATCAGAAGAAGAGATCATTGGTATTACTAGTCAGATATGAAATGTACGTGATTATTTCACTGTGACGGTTCACGGGCCGGAAGTGGAGAGGCTTGATAATATAGTCAAAGACCAAATATGCAAAATGACATTGCCATAGGCTACGGGTTAGGTTACGGCTACGTGGGGGAGAGGCTGATGACAGAGTCTGACGTCAGGATCATGTTTGTGATCGGACAGTGCCAGCACATTATATTAGCCATAGACATGTCAGAAGCGTAGCTAACCCATTTTTTGCCCCTTGGGGGGGCAAAGCCATACACATGGTGTGTTCTAGGAAGGTGACCATATATTGTATCTACTTTTTTTCTGGGGGGCAAGTGCCCCCCCCCCGCTAGCTACGGCCGTGCATGTGGGCGCAACAACAACAAACAAAAAAACAAACAAGTTGCAACATACATAATTCTGAATATTTATTATTCGTAATTATTGCCAGAGTTCCGCCAGGTCCACACAGCATGACAAAAGACGTATTATGACTCACGACTTTTTATTTATTACCAATGTAAGCTCATCCATGCCGCGTCCGCTTCGTTTCACTTCACTATCTGTTTGTAAATTTCTAAGTCTTCCTTACAGGTGTAAAGTAGTTCGAGACAACCAAGGCTGTGTTTCACGTATAGATAATCTTTCATTTATAATGTGCACGACAACTACAACCTTGCCCCTGCCGCGATCAATTTCACATTAACGCGTTCAAGCGTTGTCCTATTTCTTGGGGGGAAAATGGCGATGCGACATAACTATCATAGAAACCCATTCTAACTGTGCACCTCGTGTCGATCACCAAGACGGCTTATTTACACAAGAGACCCGCACGTGGCCCCGACGCGCTGAAATGTCTCCTGACTGCACCTGCACGAATCCATACTTGGGGCCTGGCAATTATAACATAGTATAAGGAAACCTCACCCGCCCTACGCATACCTTATATTTACCAACAAGGAACGGCTCCCCCTCTCTCTACCCCTCTCTCTATCTCTA
>NW_014577066.1:509056-516934 GCF_000485595.1 Priapulus caudatus | reverse complement strand
TGTTCTGGGGGAGGGCCCCCCAAATACCCCCCCCCTCGCGTGCTCGCAACCTTGGGGTACGGTTAGACTCACCCCTGATACAAATCCTGTACACGCCCCTGCCGAGCAAATTGCCAACATTGAAAAACGAACCCCCCCCCCAATATAAAGCTGGCTACGGGCCTGCATCTGTACTCGGTTTGTCTGTTCGTTTCAATAGCTATAACAGCGCCGTGTCGTGATAGAGTGTCTCTCCAACCCAAAATCAATTTAATTATAGATTTGCGTGCGATGTGATTCTATAGATGAGCCAGAATGAACTGAATGCGCTTATTGAAGCTATATGCCGAGGCGGAAGCAACCCTAACGTCAGCCTTCACTCCACCTGACCTTAAACCCAACTCTCGCATTATCTGTAGCGATAATTTTATTCGGAGCTTTCACCGTTCTACTACCGTGAATTACATTAACCGTAGCCTCAACTACATTAATTTTATCCTTTTAGCCGTAACCACAACTGTAACGTAACACTACTCTCAACCATATTTCCATATGCAGCAGTAACTCTAACCCACACCTTAAATTGACTACGTCACGAATTTTCTATGGTAAAATTTGTAAAATGTTTGTTGCCATTTTTTTACATTAAAAGTAAGAACTAACGGGACTAAACGTATCATCAAATTCTTACCTGATAAGATTATTTCTCAACTAGTTAAAAATCCAAAAAAACCTGGACGATTTGATATTAGTGTTCCTGACATTAATTGCTTGCTATGGGCTATGTATGCGTCACGAGTGTATGTTTACATCGAACAATATAGTAAAATAAGAAGTATAATGCAGAAATTTAACCATAAAAAGTGAGCAGAATTACTTATATTTTGTGAAAAAGTAGAAATATTTTTTTATTTTTTACTATTTACGGTGCCGTAATCACTTTAAGTATCCGCGGCCTTAACCCTTAGCTCACCATACCACTAATTTAAACCGTAAGCATATCATCAACCCCAACCTTACCCTCAGCTTGCGGTACCGCTTACCTTACCTTACCTAACCTTACCTTACCTTACCTTACCTTACCTTACCTTACCTTACCTTATCCAATCAATATCTAAAACAACACACCTCCTAACCACCACATAAACCGTAACACTAACCTTAATCTCAATCCCAACGTCAACATGAACTAAGTGAGCAAATTTGCGACGTTTTCAATTTGGTTTCAAGTTTCTTCGTAACTCGTTAAAACGCGAAGTGGCGCGTTTCCCCCGAACCTTCCGTCCAACCCGAAGGCGTACGTCTACCCGGGGGCGCTTTGAGCTACACACGTGTTTTGTCATTTTCTAGCCAGTTGACGAATTTACAACCTTGTTCTAGCGCAGATGCAAGTCATATAGAGTTAAGCCTGCACGACCCTGATATAATATTAAAGCACGCTTACTACATACATTGCATACCTCGCGAGAACGCTTATTACGGTTCCTCGCGAGAACTACGAACAGTCGCCTCGCGTGTGCGCATGCGCCGCTTCGAGGATCGACTTCGTAAGCTCCGTTTGTAATAGGTGAACAGCGGCGAAGGTCATCTCAGGTGCGCATCTGCTGACGTCATCGGGAGTGACGTCTCCGCGAGTGACGTCACCGGGCGAGCGGCGTCGGACAGCTGGGTGACCGGATGACACGGATGCTAGCAGCTGCATGTGGAGCGCGCGCTTTGCATAAGTGAATAACAAGCAGAGCGCACGCACGTGACGTGACGCGCAATAGCCTCGGTCGGCCACGGAGGACCATGCAGACATAAATCATGCGACCAGGGCCAGAGGGGAAAGAGAGAGAGAGGGGGAGAGAGAGACAGACAGAGAGAGAGAGAGCAAGAGCGAGCGAGCGAGCGAGAAAGAGAGAGAGAGAGAGAGGAGAGATAGACGAGGAGATCGATGAGAGAGATGAGAAGCCATGAGCGAGAGAGAGAGAGATAGTGAGTGCAAAGAGAGGAGCGCCGAGAGAGCTCGAGCTAGCGAGCCGAGGGAGAAATGGCGCGAGGAGGAAGGCTCGCGCGCGCGAGAGTGAGAGAGAGAGAGAGAGGGAGAGAGGAAAGGAGAGAGGGGAGAGAGTGGGGGGGACAGAATAAAATAAATCAAGGCGTAGCGGACCGGTGCTGCCCTCATAAATTAAGAAATCGCACGGGTTCCCGATGCCGGACTAGAGAGAAATAATCTTGTTCGTAGCTTGCGTCGCGCGTACATGTCCGCGATGGATGCCGTACGTGCGTGCGCGCTACAGTGTCCGCGCATGCGCCGTGCAGTGCGTTGCGCTGCGCGTACATGTCCGCGATTGGATTGCGTGCGCTGCGTGCAGTCGCCGCGCGGCGTACAATATCCGCGATGGGCTGGGTGCGTGCATGTGCGCGCTGCGTACATGTCCGCGTATGGATGCGGCTCGCGTGGCTGTGCGTGGACTGCGTACATGTTCCGGCGATGCGTCTTGTGCTGGTGCGTATGGCGCACGCGCGTACATGTCCGCGATGGATGCGCTGCGTGCGTGGCTGTGACGCAGCGCGTACATATCCGCGATGGCGCGGCAGCGTGCGTGCGTGCCATGCGTACTATGCTCCGCGATGGTATAGCGTGCGATCGCGTGCGCGCTACATGTCCGCGATGGCAGTGCGTTGCGTACGTTTGCGCCGCGCGTACATGTTCCGCGATGGATGCGTGCGTTGCGTGCGCTGCGTGTGCGCTACATGTCCGCGATGGGCTGCGTGCGTGCGCGCCGCGTACATGCTCCGCGATGGATGCAGTGCGTGCGTGCCGGTGCGTTGCGCGTACATGTCGCGATGGCGTGCGTGCCGTGCCGCGCTCGACGCGTACAGGTCCGGCGATGGTCGTGCGTGGCCGCGCGTATATGATCCGCGATGGATGCGTGCTGTTGCGTGACGCATAAATGTCCGCATGGATGCGTTGCGTTACTGTACTGCCGTGCGTATGCGCCGCGCGTACATATCCGCGATGGTGTGCGTGCCGTGGGCGCGCGTATTATGTCCGCGATGGATGCTTGTGCGTTGCTGCAAGCGCGTACATTGTCCGCGAATGGGCGCGTGCGTGCTGCGCGCGTATATCGCCCGCGATGGATGCAGTGCGTGCCTGATGCGCGTACATGTCCGCGATTGGTGCGCGGTAGCCGTGGCGTTGCGCGTACATGTCCGCGCATAGGTGCAGTCTGCCCGTGCGACGCGCGTACATTGTCCGCGTATGGCGCGTGCTCTGCGCGGCGTACATTTCCGCGATGTTTGGTGCGTTGCTGTGCGCACGCGTCATTATGTCCGCGAATGGGCTACCCCGGCGCGTGCGAGTGCGTGCGCCACATGTCGTGCGTAGCTGTGCGACGCCTATATGCATTACATGGGACCGCGTGCGCGGCGTACCTGCGGGCGCCGCGCGCTGCATATATTCTTGTATTATTTGGCGTTTCGTGGCGTACGTGCCTGTACGCGCGCCGTGATGCATATGTGCATGCTGCATGCTGTGCGTGTGCAGCCGTATTTCATGCTGCCAACGCGGACGCATCTTTTATACACAACCAAAGAATAACTCTGTATAATAGCCATACATAAGAATTACCCTTCAAGCACTAGTGCCATTATCATTTAATTCTCAGCGAACGACATATATAGATACGGGGTGTGCCAGAGCTCGCGCGGGATAGCATTCTTCAACTAGTATTATTCATGATATTATATTCATTGCCACTTAATCATCATTTGACGCATGTGATGCTATCGGTAACCTAGCTTCATCGTTCAGCGCCCACAGATATAGCCGTGAAAGATACGGGCTTCATACTATCAACAATCCATTTGGGCCATGGCCACGGATATGTATACGGAATATATTATGGGAGTCCCGATGTTTTTTGTTGTATATGTATATATATATTATTGTGTGTGTGTGTGTGTGTGTGTGTGTGTGTGTGTGTGTGTGTGTGTGACAGTGTGTGCGTGCGTCCGTGTGCGTGCGTGTGCGCGTGCGTGCGTGTGCGTGCGTGCGTGCGTGTGAACTGTTACATTATAACTTCCGACTTGGCGATCTTTGTCGAATGAGTCTCTGCCCTAGCTTAGCTGCCTCGCAGTCTCTCTCTCCGCACGCTGCATGGCGGCTACCGCTACCACAATGCGCCGCGCCACCATCTCGTTGCTGGCAACGCGCGCGAACGACTTCCGCAAGTTTTCTCTGCGAGCGAGCAGCCGGTCACGGGCACGCATTCACACGGGACGTTTGTTTGTAGATCTTATCCGATCACCGACAAACGGGTCGCGCAGTAGAAGTCTGTGTGAGGCTGGGGGGTGGGGTGGTGGTGGGGGGGAGGTTAACGCGTGAAGTTGTTGTAGACGTGACCGCAGCGGCGTTGACCCGTTAACGCCGAGAATGCGCCGTTTTGATCAATGTCACTAGTAGGGTTAGATCCTTTCGGAACGAATGCCCGCGCGTGCATGCGTGCGTGCGTGTGTGCGTGCGTGCGTACATGCGTGCGTGCGTTCATGCACGGACATGTTACTGGCAGAAACGCCGTCGCCGATGTCAAAACGTTGAAATCTGTGGCGCATGCGCGTGGGAGCGCGTCGTAGTGCGTGTGGCCGGCGTTGTGTGTGAACGAATGCATGCGTGCGTGCGTGCATGCGTGCGTGCGCTTCTGGGCAGCGACGCATGCGTGCAGGATGCGTGCGTATAAATAATATTCGAACAAACACTGGGACTTGGACTTAACAGTAGTGGAGTTAGTTTATTTTTCTAATACAGGCGCCGAGCAAACACCCATCTTCCTATAACTAACATCTCCTATACATACACCGAGTAAACCAGTTTGGCGTACGTGTTCTCTTAACAGAGCGTACGATCTACAACAAGGCCCAAGAACACGCGACCTACATTTACACTTCATAAATCAATCACCGATCGATCGAACTATAGCAGATCGAATGTGTGAGCAGGCACACACGCGCACCTCTCACACACACACACAACCACGTGTAAACTGTATTTATAAAACGTTGACTGCAAAGGCAAGCACGATTATGACGAGATCTCCACGGCGCTCGCGGAGTAAGAAATATACAACAAAACATCGAGCCGATGAAAATTCCTATTCGGCATAGAAGACGTTCGATGATTGGTTCGTCGCCGGTAACGTGACCGACTCTGTCGAGGTTTGACTGCAGACTGCCCGGACTGCAGCGCGCATATGATAGATTAATATACATTGGCAACACTGGACAACGAGAGAACCGTTGCTATCAGATACTATATGCTGATTCGCCTTCGAGACTAGTTCGGCAGTGCACAGAAACGCCACCACGTGGTGTAAACAATATACTCGCGTATATTCTACAAAACGAGACTCTATGCACACACGCACACACGCACGCACGCACACACACACACACACACGCAGGCGCACGCAATGCACGCACGCCGCACGCACGTCCAACGCGACGGCAAGCACGCAACACACCACACACACACACACACACGCACACCGAACACCGTGTACACACACATAGACCATTCACACGCACGCGAGCCAATTCGGTTTTAAAAGATTGCGAATAAGGATACCTATAGAGTGCCTTTTCATAGAATAATGTCTATTTAAAAGGATCCTAGACATTTGTTATTGATTTTTTTCTGCACGCAGAATTCACCTAGTCCTGAAGGCGATGGATACAACAAGGTATATGGCAGCGGACGATTCTTATGTTGAATGGTACTCTTGCCAATAGACACAAATCGTGGAATCTCAATAGGTAAAGGGTGTACTATAGACACCGACAAGCATTCACAACTTGTCATTTGAAACAGACGTACATAAAGACAAGCATTCACCGCCCATCATGTCCGACAAAGGGAGACGGTGGCAAGCATTAATAGCCTGTCAATCACTCCCCTTACACATTTTTTTCATCCTAAATAATTCTATCGGTTCTCATTGTTATCTCATGCGGACACAGTCTCTTCCTAAAAAGAGTCTTTACATGGTCTATTAGAATTAAGGCGGAAAAACACCGAAAAATGGAACCTAGAAATGGAATGTGAGACGAATAATTTAACCTGCAACATGGCCGAAGTAATAACACTTCGCCGTGACGTCACTATAGGTTCACAGTTGCTGCCGCTGCGACAATAACAGGTCACGAGTAAAAAGTAGTTCCCAATAGAGAAACGCGTCGTGATGTATATATATTTATATATTTAACCACATATATACAAACAAATCTTAGATCAAAAATCGTCAGTAAACACCACGAGAAAACAACAAAAACGACGACAACAACCAACGGTAACGTGTAGAAACGTGCACGCGCTTTTCTTATCGTAAGGCGTTTATACAAACGGCTATCTAGGCAGTCACGCTACAATAGCACGGCGTCGAAAAAATGATGATCGCCGGCGTTTCTTATGACGCTGTACGGTCAGTATTACTAGAGTATTGCTAACTAGGGTTGGCTGAGATTATTAACATATCCGCCCGTTGTCAAACAACTGGAAAATATTCGAGAAACAAATCGTGGAATATATATGTAAACGGCGCAGGTTCTCTATCGATCTATCTCATCGATATATATATATATATATATATATATATATATCAGGAGTAGATAATAGGGAGCGGGGGACTCTCACGAGCTCACAATCACAAGCAAACATGGCGCTCGCCGGATAACAGCGAAGAAATTGCGGACAAGTACATCGATAGAAAGTTGGAAGTCATTTACTACGAACGATCGGCCCGCCACGTAAATTGCTTTTCGATGTCCGGATAGCTTTCACAATATTTTTTTTTGCGCATCGCTCCGACCGTACCACTATCAGCAAGTACGATAATAAAACACAGGGATGCATGCTCCTGCACACAGCATTGGGGGATCTCTCCCGAAGTAACTCTTTACATAGATACGGCTAAAATACTAGCATCTGAGGGAACACATCCAACTACCCGGTGCATCAGCTTTGTAGGTGGGGGGGGGGATGAGAGCTCTGCTAGATGAGATTGAGAGTAGCATGATTAATGCATGTATGTGTGGGGCACTTACGATATTAAAATATTGTAGGGCTGGCAATAAACTGAGACTGTCGCGAACGACGAGGCCAGGAGGTCAGTGTGCTGTCAAGGAGAACCACCGATGCTCTTGCTTACACTACAACCGCCAACTTTATTTCTATATATATATATATATATATATATATATATGCATTACCTATCGCATCGGCTCTTCAACCTTTTCTTTCTCACTTTTCATTCCCACGCCTACGGCTTTGTTATATCTCTCAGTCACATCCGCGAATATCTTATTTCCATTTGCCCGCCGTTTGAACAAATCTCTTTTAATTCAAGCATTCCTGTTCTCCTACTATATATTTCCTCTTGGGCGCCCTCAGCACACGCCTTTGTCTTCCCACATCATACCTATGCATCTACTTCCCGCTTCATTCTTTGATTTTACTGGTATCTCTCTTCCTCTACATCATGCCATGCCCCCTTTATTCCACACACACACACGCACGCACGCACGCACGCACGCACGCACGCACGCACGCACGCACGCACGCACACACACCCTTATCTCCTACCTTCTCCCGTACCTTCTCTACCCCTCCGCTGTCACCTTCTCCCGTACCCTCTCTACCCCTCCGCTGTCACCTTCTCCCGTACCCTCTCTACCCCTCCGCTGTCACCTTCTCCCGTACCCTCTCTACCCCTCCGCTGTCACCTTCTCCCGTACCTTCTCTATCCCTCCGCTGTCACCTTCTCCCGTACCCCCTCTACCTCCTGTCCCTTCTCCGTCTCTTCTCCCTCGCTGTTCATTCTTCGTACCCTCCTACCCTCCACCCGCTCGTCACCTTACTCC
>NW_014577066.1:502512-508179 GCF_000485595.1 Priapulus caudatus | reverse complement strand
TTCGCTCGTCACCTTCTCCCGTACCTTCTACTACCCTCCGCTTCACCTTCTCTCGTACCTCTCTCACACCTCCGCTGTCACCTTCTCCCGTACCCTCTCTTACCCCTCGCTGTCACCTTCTCCCGTACCCTCTCTACCCCTCGCTGCTCACCTTCTCCCGTACCTTCTCTACCCCTCCGCTGTCACCTTCTCCCGTACCCTCTCTACCCCTCCGCTGTCACCTTCTCCCGTACCCTCTCTAATCCCTCCGCTGTCACCTTCTCTCGTACCCTCTCTACACCTCCGCTGTCACCTTCTCTCGTACCCTCTCTACCCCTTCGCTGTCACCTTCTCCCGTACCCTCTCTACCCCTCCGCTGTCCCCTTCTCCCGTACCCTCTCTACCCCTCCGCTGTCACCTTCTCCGCGTACATACTTTTTACTATCGTTCTTTGACGCGCGCCCTCGTACACTCTGACCCATCTCTCTGTCCCCGATGCGACAAACGAATCGACTAATGTCGAAAACATCGGCGCAAATGAGAAAGGAATGAATGGCCACTTGACGCGAGTAGCGACATGCGACACAATCATCCATCACGCGTTAGTCGCACGCTCGGCTGCACGAACTAGGCTAATAGCTGCGATCCAGTTTCAAGAGATTTTTAAATTCGCAACCGCTTCAAGGCAGCAGCAGCAGCAGCAGCAGCAGCAGCAGCAGCAGCAGCAGCAGCACGATATCGCGCGCACGCTACTGCGGCCGAACCTAGATAGCGATGCATCTTCAGTGACAGAATCGGCCGCACACGACTGATACCTACGCGCAACTGTTGCAGATACGTGCGCGACCAACGTGACCAAATGTCCTTCCGATCACCCTAACGCGAATAATTCATAGGCTCTTTAGCAACAGCGCATCGCGTTAATGTCGTCATCAGATGGAGGCGGGATAGAACGACTGAATTGACGCGTACACGATGAATAACACAACGAGTTACATTCAAATGTTATGGCGCCATCGGTTAACAAATCAGTTCCTACGCGCGGGCCGCATTGGCCGCCACGAGTACTAGAGTACCTTCGTAAGATAAATGATATACAGGAGCAATACAAAGGCATGCTAACGTGCGCAACACACGCACGCTGTCTGGTGGGTGACATAGTGGTCCTCGCTGTCGATGGGAATGAATGAAGGAATGAGTGAGTGACGAAATGAGTGAGTGAGCATTAATGAAGAACGACAATCGTCGTCGCTCACGACGCACGAACGTTCTACACTCACAACCTGCCGACGACGACCTCACGCTTTCGCGGATCGCCACCTGGCGGTCAGCCGCAGGCTAGCTGCTAGCTGCGGACCCCGTACCGCACAACAATCGACCGCCATCTTATCTTATCGAAGCTATCGATATTTCGCTTCTTTCGCGATTCTGCTCTACGTAAATTGTACTACCGTTGTCGCGCCTAAATACCTTTTTAAGCCCCCTAGCTGCGTGACGGTACTGGAGTATATATACAGGTAAAGTAGTATATACTATTACAGTAGTATATAGTATAAGTACATATACTGAAGTATAAATACTAGTATGGTAGTATTATAGTATAAATACTAAAGTATATATAGGCGACTTTTGGAATGAGGGTGTATGCGTGCTAAACACACACGAGAGGCGTGGGTAATAAATGAAAAAGGTAGAAGGGCTCCTCTGGGAGAATTCATTAGTAGAGTTCTCCAAGTAGGAACATGTAGAACAGCGAGCTACATAGAACGTCTCGGAAAAATTACTCAATAAATTCTCGCCCAGTCACCCTCGGAGGGATCCCTTACGCAAAAGTTCCCAGCAGAAATTTTTTCTCGGGAGACGCTTTCCAGAGCGATCCCCGGGGCTGGCGTCTAAACATTTGACGTGGCGATATCGCCCGCTAGAGGCGCAGCATCTGCGCAGAGACCTGCAGCGTCACTGTACACGGGTGGGGGTAGGGTGGGGCGGTGGACACACAACGACCCCGCCTGGCCATCATGTGCCTTTTAGAACGCTGGTGATCTGTTCGTTAAGTGCGGTGGCGTCCTGTAGGTGGCGCCCCAGCTGCTGCTGCATGTCGGCAGCTTTCTGCTGCGGCGCCCTCGCGTCGGCTAGCTCCTTCTCAAGGCGACTGATCTGCTGCTGCAGGCTGCTGCTCTCCTCCTCCACGGCCTGCAAGCAAACGACGGAGACGACCGTCACTCACGCGTGTGCACACGTACGCACGCCTGTGTACATGAACACGCACATGCATGCATGCACACATGCACGCACACATATACATACACACTTACAAGCATGCAATCATGTAAATACACATTCACGCAAGCATGTACACACACACATGCAGGCACAAAAGCACGCACACACACACACACACGCGCGCACGCGCACGCGCACACGCACAGGCACACGCACACGCGCGCGCACACTCCACCCGTGCTGTCATTGTACCCCACCATGATATTATTGTCGCCACCCGTGCTGTCATTGTACCCCACCATGATATTATTGTCTCCACCCGTGCTGTCATTGTACCCCACCATGATATTATTGTCGCCACCCGTGCTGTCATTGTACCCCACCATGATATTATTGACTCCACCCGTGCTGTCATTGTACCCCACCATGACATTATTGACTCCACCCGTGCTGTCATTGTACCCCACCATGTCATTATTGTCTCCATCCGTGCTGTCATTGTACCCCACCATGATATTATTGTCGCCACCCGTGCTGTCACTGTTCCCCCATCATGTTATTATTGCATCCCCTCATGTCAATACTGTACTTATTCATGCAATTATTGCATCCCATCATGCTATCGCTGTATCCGGCATCGTGTTATCACAGCCTTTACGATGCTATAGTTGCGTCCATCACGTCGTTCTCGTGCCACACTCGCTGTGGCGGTCGCAGCAGCGCTCGCCTCAGCATACACACAGTATGAACACACATACGCCGCAGCAGCAGTATTCCCGACACGCACGCCAGCCGACCGCCGGCGACGACGTTAAGAACGTCACGTGTCGAATTAGCGCGTAATGAATGTGGAATCGGCGCGGCGGCCGCCGCAGCTGCGGCAGTTGCGCTGCTCGCTGCTGCACGGCCGGCGCGTGACTGTCTAACAGCATCGTCAACATCTACGCCGAAAGCATCGTCAACGTCCACGCCGGCAGCATCATCAACGTCCACGCCGGCATCATCATCAACGTCCACATCGGCATCATCATTTAAGTGGATTTGTCTGTCGCTATCAAAGCGCTATCGCCGCTGCTGCGTAGGCGTGCGCGCGCGGACGAAACCCGACTTCGGCTGAGTAATTATTTTAAGTAATTATTCATACAAATTTCCGAGTTCTTCTCCTTTCACATCTGATCGCTCTCTCGCGCGCGTCAGAAAAAAAAGACAAAGGCAGAAAAAAAAGAGAGAGAAAGTTACTGAACTAATTCATTCGCCACACATACTCGCAGCGCGCGTGCATTATAATCATGAATTATGTCGGCGACCTATCCGGCAATCTATCGCCGATAGACGGATGCGTAACCGCGCCGTGATCGCCGTGAAGTGCGCACGCGTAACCTGCGACCTGCACTGCGTAAGATGCGTAACCTGCGCACGCGTATAAGGTTGCTGCAACTACAACATGGCTTTTCATAAACTAGGGATCCAGACGGTTAAAATGAGACCAGTCCCAGCTTGTTATACCTCCGGTAGGGGTATCTCCTTAAATAGAGCCCTTTTTCGGCTTCGGCCGCTACACTATAAGCACTTACGAATCAATCTATAATTTTTGACACGCGCCGTTGTCTCTGATATCCACACGCTTCCTATATCACAATCACACGCACGTCGACACAGATATCTACATTTCTTCCCAATAGATGGCGTTCGGTGACGACATACATCACATCGATTTGCCGCTGCAAACTGCACATTTTCTCGTCTATCCGTTCTCTTGCTTGACTGATAAACCCAACATTACGGATCGCTGTGCACACCGACACAGACGCCGTCTATCTTTGCCGATCTGCAGAGATCTCAGGCGTGTAATACATACAAGGAGAACGAGCTCGCTACACAGCCAGTCCCTGTTATCGGCAGCCCTTGCAGACCGCCGCGACAGGAAAACAAATATCCCGTTCGATTTCGCATTCCGCCGAGAATAAAAGATCGCCAAACTCTCGAGCTGGCTTCCTCCTCCAGCTATCGAGCTGAATAACTCGCGGAGCTACCGACAGCGGAATTGGCCAAAACCAGCGCATCGCAAGAGAATCTCCGCTCTAGCATAGTCTGCTTACTTGTACCCTAGAGTAATAAGCTGATTACTTAGTTTTACTTGATTTATAGCTATACTTAGCTTTACTAAGTATAAAGCTATAACGCTTATACACAGAGTAAAAGCTAGAAAAGTATTTTTAGCTTATAGTATATTTTTTAGCTATAAAGCTTATGTATATTAGCTATATAGTATAAAGTATAAAGCTATACTTAGCTTTACTCAGCTTAGCTTTACTTAGCTTTGATTAGTTAAGAGTAGTCAGCTTATTACTCCAAGCTTGCACCGACTTAACAGGAAGGAAGTGAGTAAACACGACTCTGTCGAAATGCGCGGTGACGCAAGCGACCGTCCGCCTCGGGACGCGGTCGCTCTGTCGCTCCGTCGCTCTCACCTTCAGCTTGTCCTGCGCTGCCGTGGCTTTGGTCATGTCCAACTCCATCTCGTCCAGCTGCAGCCGCAGCGAGGCGATCTCCTGCAAAGAAAATCAGGTAGTGAGCGGTCATAGGCCTACGTCATGAAGGTCAAAAATCAGCGGTCAAAGGTCAGTGCTGACCAACTTCAAGATCGTATCCAATCGGAAACGTTACCGAAATTGCGAATCGGCTTCTCGCCATCTGAACATTGTTGTGGTATTACACCGCAGGGTCCTGATGATGAAGAAATACTACTACACTTAACAAGCGAGAGAGATATGCGACCGACCGCAGCGCATCCGATGCGCATGCCCACACAGCCTCATGGCTTCACCCAACGTCTACAATGTACGGTCAGGACCACACGGCCTCCCGACCTCACACCCCACGGGGGGAGAACAGTTCTACAATGTACGGTCAGGACCACACGGCCTCCCGACCTCACACCCCACGGGGGGAGAACAGTTCTACAATGTACGGTCAGGCCCACACGGCCTCCCGACCTCACACCCAACTGGTGCAGAACAGTTCTACACTGTGCGGTCAGCGGGAAGCGAAATGGTGCGACATCTAGCGGCGGCCAGTGACAGGTCGATATCGCCGATGCCGAGCGATTACTTTTTTCTTCTTTCGCATAAAGCAAGATGAAAAAAGTATCGGAGTTGAAAACGACTCGGCCGGACGTCGCGGAACGAGGGGAGAAACGTCGTCGTTAAGGAGAAACATGGTAGCGACGCTGGGAGTCCGTGCGGCCGTGCCAAACACGGCGGGAATAGATTGGCCCACTTCAAGTCTCTCCTCTGTCCTAATGGCTCGTGCATCACCGCCATCATCTGTCCATCATTACCTACTTGTGTCATGCTATACTATCATCACATCCCCACCTCTGCTGTCACTGTACCCCACCATATGTCGCCACCCGTGCTGTCATTGTACCCCACCATGATATTATTGTCACCACCCGTGCTGTCA
>NW_014577066.1:494710-499503 GCF_000485595.1 Priapulus caudatus | reverse complement strand
GGGCACGTGTCGAAATAGTCGCGTAATGAATGTGTAATCGCGCGGCGGCCGCCGCAGCTGCGCACGTCGGCGCTGCTTGCGCTGCTGCACGGCCGGCGCGTGCCTGTCTAACACATCGTCAAACATCTACGCCGGCAAAGCATCGTCAACGTCCAGCCGGCAAGCACATCAACGTCCACGGGGTGTGTGCCGGCATCATCATCCAACGTCCAACATGGCGATCATGCATCTAATGGATTCTGTCTGGTCGCTATCAAAGCGCTATCGCCGCTGCTGGCGGTGCCGTGGGCGCGCGACGAAACCCGACTTCGCTGAGTAATTATTTTAAGTACTGATTCTACAATCGCGAAGTTCTTGCTTCCTTTCCACATTCTGATCGCTCTCGGATCGGCGCGCGTCAGGAAAAAAAGAGACAAAGGGAGAAAAAGAGAGAGAGGAAGAAGAGGAGAAAAAAGTTACTGAACTACATGCATTCACCACACATACGGGCAGCGCGTCATTTCATCTATAGTCATGATTATGTCGGCGACCTAGCGCGCAAT
This sequence comes from Priapulus caudatus, assembly GCF_000485595.1. Taxonomy (NCBI): domain Eukaryota; kingdom Metazoa; phylum Priapulida; class Priapulimorpha; order Priapulimorphida; family Priapulidae; genus Priapulus; species Priapulus caudatus. Next base: position 498,961 of record NW_014577066.1, on the reverse strand, counting down.
CTATCGCCGATAAGACCGGATGCGTAACCGCCGGCGTGGATCGTCACGTGAAGTGCGCACGCGTGAACCTGCGACCTGCACTAACGTAAGAGTGCGTAACCTGCGACGGCTGCACTGCGTAAGATGCGTAAGCCTGCGCACGCGTACGAGGCGATCTTACCGACGTATTTACGACTATAACATCGTAATTCCCAGTCGACTGCAAAATCGTTACATCAACGCGCGCGAATTAGCATACTGTAGTAGTCGGCGATTCACCACCGGAGGCAGAGAGCGGTCGCGCGATATATCGATATATATATACACACACACACACGCAACAGTACAAACGCACGCGCACACGCACACCACAGCGCTACGACACATCAACGCACGACGCACGCGCGACACACGCTACACACGACACACATCACACCCACACGTACACACAAACATTACACACACACTCACATACCACACACACACACACACACACGACACAGCACACACACCACACACACACACACACACACCACACCGCGCGCGCGCAGCGCACACACCTACACACCACCCACACTACACACACACAGTCACACACACCACACCGCGCGCCGCGCGTGCACACACATACCTCACCGCCATAGGACGCGCCGCGCGATGCACGACATGTATAGTCGCCAGACGAGAGGAGAGAGACAGAGAGAGAGAGAGAATAGAGAGCGAGAGAGAGAGAGAGAGAGAGAGAGAGAGAAAGAGAAAGAGAAAGAGAAGAGAGAGTAGAGAGAGGAAGGAGAGACAGAGAAAGAGAGAGAGAGAGAGCGAGAGAAGAGAGAGAGAGAGAAAGAGAAAGAGATAAAGAGAGAGAGAGAGAGAGAAGAGAGAGAGAGAGAGAGGAGAGAGAGAGAGAGAGAGATAGAGAGAGAGAGATAGAGAGAGAGAGAGCGAGATGAGCGAGAGAGAAGAGAGAGAGATCGGATAATGTGCGGTGGCGGTGTCGCAGCTGCAAGCACGGCAAAATTACTTAATGCGAGTTTCGCATGCCTCGACGATTTGCAAAACGCATCGTGAGGAGCAGCGCAGCACTGTCAAGCATAATTATCGGCGTCACGGACTAAAAGCTGCACGCACGGCCAGCGTTGCGTAGATCATACTGCCCTACATTCTCCACTAGCAGGCAAAAAAGCGCCAGAGGAACGGCGAGAGATAGACGAGGTGAGAGAGAGCGAGAAAGAGAGAGAAGAGAGAGAGAGAGAGTGAGAGAGGGGAAAATAGTGAGAGCGCACACTAAGAAGAGAAGAAAGATGCGAGAGAGCGCGGCGCGTGGGGGCTGCGCACAGAAGAGAGCGACAAAGAGAGAAGAAAATGAGAGGGAGGGGAAAAAGAGAGCGTGGAAATAGACAGAGAAAGAGGCAACACGATAGAGCAGAGAGAGAGAGAGAGAGAGAGAGATGAGAGAGAGAGAGATAGAGAGAGAGAGACGAGAGAGAGAGAGAGAGAGAGATGAGAGACGAGAGGGAGAGAAAGAGCGAGCGCGTACGAGAGCGAGGGTGTGCGCCAGAGAGGACAGCCGGAAAGAAAAATCGAGAGATGAGGCGGAGAAAGAGAACGTGATGATAGACAGACGAAAGAGGCAACATGATAGAGCAAGAGAGAGAGAGAGAGCGAGAGAGAGAGACAGAGAGCGAAGAGAGTAGAGAGAGAGCGTAGAGAGAGAGAAGAAGAGAGAAAGAGAGAGAGAGAGAGTAGAGAGACGAGAGGAGAGAGAGAGACGCAGAGAGAGAGCAGAGAGAGAGAGAGAGAGAGAGAGAAAGAGGGGAGTAAGAAAGTAAGAGGCAGGACGATAAAGTCATACAGAGAGAGTGAGTGAGTGAGAGAGAGAGAGAGAGAGAGAGACAGACAAAGAGGGCGACAGGCGGACACACTGTAGTAGTCGAGACACGCTGCTGTGTAAAGGAAGAGTACCAATGTACGCCACGCCGTTTCATCACGAATTGCACGGAAGGAAATTCTTGCCGCATTGAAATTCGGCGGCTGGGAAATGGCGAGCGTACGACCGCGCCTGGAGACCTCGGTCGAGAGCCGAAGCATAATAAGCGACAGAAGTTTCGCTCGCTCGCAAGTGGGCACCGCACACGCGCACACACTCGCGGCAAACGCTGCAGTGATCGCTCGGAAACTACGGCGGAATTCCATACATGCTGTATTTCTCTCCTACTTACTTTACTGCCTTCCCTTACTTAGTGTTTTACAACCTATTGCATTGTTCCTTAACCTACTGAATTGCTATTCGACCTAATGTATTTCTATTCCATATATTGTAATGTTACCTCGCCTGTTGTATAGTTACTCCACCTATTGCAGTGTTGATCCACCTATCGCCTTGATTCTTACCCATTGCACCTCCCGCTATTGCATTGATTTTCCTCTATTAAACTGTTCTTCCACTCATTGCATTGTTTCCTCGCCTACAGCTATTTACTTCCACCCGTATTACGTACATGACCCCCCAAGACACTCGTGTCTCACTTACATGACGCCCAAGGCACTCGTGTCTCAATTACATGACCCTCAAGACACTCGTGACTCACTTACATGACCCTCAAGACACTCGTGTCTCACTTACATGACCACCAAGGCACTCGTGTCTCACTTACATGACCCTCAAGACACTCGTGTCTCACTTACATGACCCTCAAGCCACTCGTGTCTCACTTACATGACCCCCGAGACACTCGTGTCTCACTTACATGACCCTCAAGACACTTCATTTCGAGTCATGAGTGCTGACACATTTGTTCTGTCAGACGTGTGCTACTCGAGACATGCTTGTGGGTCTATCTTGGTTAATTTTTACTCAACCGTGTTGATTCAAAACGTACTGCTGACGTTTCGCCTCCTATCAGGAGGAAGGACCAAGCTGTTGACCACTACACCATCTGGTGGTCAAATCTGATAACTTCAGTCAGCTTTGAGAAAGCCTCTGATAGGAGGCGAAACGTCAGTAGTACGTTTTAAATCAACACGGTTGAGTAAAAATTAACCAAGATTACTACTATCATCATAACCAAGAACCACTATTATCTACCAACCGAATGAACTTATTTAATGATGCTTGTGGGTTTTTGGCTTATGCCACCTCACACTAGGGGGAGGGGGTTGGTAGTGTACCTTCTCCTTCAGCTCGTTTTCGCTCTCCAGCGCACCGATGCGGGTCCGCAGCTCCTCCGGCCATTGCGCCGGCGGTGGCGGCGCTGCTGCTGCTGCTGGTGGCACCCCCGATGCCTGCGACGACGATTCCGGTCCATCACACTTATTTGTCAGCTGCAAGAAAAACAGCAATTCGTGTACTTCGCTAGGACTCGTGTATTAGATGTGCATGCCTGTTGTGTTGTGTTGTGTTGTGTTGTGTGTGTGTGCGTGCGTGTGTGCGTGCGTGTGCTTTCGTATTTGTGGATTACGTTACATAATAAACTCTATATACTATAATATAGACTGACCAGTCATAGATATATAGGTTGCACTGAACGTCTGTCCATTACCAAGTTTATACGTATGACTTTGCAGCGGCTTAACTGAAGAAGGAAGGGAGAATATGTACGGGCCACTCGCACGCGTGTGATGTGATGCTAGCATTGCGAGTATAATTACATGCTTTGTCTTAATGCATGCCCACTGCTATACCCCCCTAGAGAGAGCATTTCTAAGACTTCATGAGAAATTTAAGTTCCACTTGCCATACAGCTACCAATACGTACACTACAATACTACACACACATACACGTTGTTGAACTTCGTCCCACTAACCGATCCTGACTTGCTTCCCAGCTGTTGTCACACATTAAAATTTATCTTGCAATCCTGTGTGTCCCGTGTCAATATATATATATATATATATATATATATATATAACACATATATAATACATACATATATATAATACATATATATATATAACACATACCCATGGTGTCCTCAACATTACTTCTACCCTGCAAACCACAGCTTGTGTAGCACATTAACACCTACTCGTGGCGTCCTCAACATTATCTCTAGCCTGTGAGGCAGACCTTGTGTCACACACACCCATTATATTCTTAAAATTAATTTTACCATGTGAAGCATATCTTATTTAACACAACATCACTAATCTGACTGCATTTTGTTGGCTAACTCGCTAAATACATTGTCTATGTCATTCTCAACGCGGACAATATTGTCGAGTATTTTACTAGCTAACTAATCGACCAGCCTGTCGAGGCAAGTTACGCATCC
>NW_014577066.1:488184-493565 GCF_000485595.1 Priapulus caudatus | reverse complement strand
TCGCTAAATACATTGTCTATGTACATTTCTCAACGCGGACAAATATTGTCGAGAATATTTTACTAGCTAACTACATCGAAACCAGCCTGTCAGTTACGCATCCTCTCCCAACACAACGCAGTTACGCATCCTCTCACAACACAACGCAGTTACGCATCCTCTCACAACACAACGCAGTTACGCATCCTCTCACAACACAACGCAGTTACGCATCCTCTCCCAACACAACGCAGTTACGCATCCTCTCACAACACAACAGCCAAAAACACGGCAACGTTAATTATTAGCAGCGCTTAAATGTGGAAAAACAAGACGTATCCCACGGGAGCTTCCCCACGCAAGCTTCACAATGGGAGCGACATCGTCTGCTTCTAGCTGAGACGCAGACGAACGTGAGGCGGGTGCCAAGATGAAGCCATTCAAGTTAAATTTAATCACTCGCGCATATATTAGATCAACTCTGTTGCCATTATTCGTCGATAATCAACCAGAATTCGTGTTGCAGCGCCGCGCAGGAAGGAGACGACGACGAGAAGGAATCGAGATTTCAATCAGAAAGATAGACGCACACCCCGACATTAGAGAGCCTGTCGATCTTGCTGGCAAAAAAGACGCGCGAGCCCGTCTAACGTCGCGGCCACTCATTATAATGAGCGCACCGCGAGTCAAATTAGTCAAATTAGTAAAATTTGATTATTATAAATTTTGCGCGTGTAAACGAAGACTACGCGTGAGTGAGCGAGCGCGCGGGCTGAGCGGGGGTTTCACGCTCGGAGCAAGACAACGCACGAACCGCTTCTCCTTCGAACAGAGTGCACGCAGGGCCGTTATTGTGTGCAAAGCGGCGGAAACATATCACACGCTCCCGAGTCTCGGGCCTCTGACGTTGCTAACACTGCCGACGTAATCGCTTCCCAGCGGATGGCGAATGTAAACAGGTAACTGTTGATCACGACAACAATATCTACAGGTGGTGAACCCGCATGGTGGCTAGTCGACAGCGGAGCGAGGGGAGAACGCGGGGGAAGGAGGAGAGAGATAGACAGATAGATAGATAGATGGATGGATGGATGGATGGATGGATGGATGGATGGATGGATGGATGGATGGATGGATGGATGGATGGATGGACGGACGGATGGACGGATGGACGGACGGACGGGCGGACGCACGGACGGACAGACAGACAAAGAGACAGACAGACAAACAGACAGACAGACAAACAGACAGACAGACAGACACAGATAGATGGATAGATAAATACATAGCATAGACTAGCGCGTACACTAGCGTGTATTAGCATAGGCTAGCGTGCACTAGCGTGGACTAGTGTGCGCCAGCGTGTGAATTACTAGTCTATTAGTATGTGCTAGCATAGACTAGTGTGCACTAGCGTAGCCTAGCGTGCACTAGCATGGACTAGCGTGCACTAGCGTGTGTATTACTAGTCTATTAGTATGTGCTAGCATAGACTAGTGTGCACTAGCGTAGACTAGCATGGACTAGCGTGCACTAGCGTGTGTATTACTAGTCTATTAGTATGTGCTAGCATAGACTAGCGTGCACTAGCATGGACTAGCATGGACTAGTGTGCACTAGCGTGTGTATTACTAGTCTATTAGTATGTGCTATCATGGACTAGTGTGCACTAGCATAGAGTGACTTAGCGTTGCACTAGCATGACAGCGTGCACATAGCGTGCGCATAGCATGACTTAGAAATGGACATAGGCGTGCACTTAGCGTGCCTAGCAGGACTACGCATGACTAGTCGTGCACGTAGCATGACTCGCGTGCAACGTAGCATGGACTTACGCCAGTGCACTTAGCATGGACTAGCGTGCACTAGCGTTCGCGGTAGCGTTGGCCACTACGCAATTGGACTAAGACGTGCACTAGCGTCGCGCCTAGCATGGACTAGCGTGCCACCTAGCAGGACTAGCGTGCATCTAGGCGTGCCGCGTAGCATGGAGCTTAAGCGTGCACTAGCGGCCGCTATGCATGACTAGCGTGCACATAGCGTGGTCTATGCGTTGCAACTAGATTGGACTAGCGTGCACTTGCACGTGCCATTTTTTAGCGTTGCGCTAGGCATGGACTACGCGTGCGACTAGCGTCACTAGCGTCACTAGCTTGTATTAAGCGTTCGGCTAGCGTGTCTTTATGGAGCAGAAGCAGGTCTCGGACGAACGAAACCCTGTCCTGTAGTTAGTCCGCTCGCAATTCCATAACATGAGATGCGATTAGCAACTCGCCGCAGGGTCTTGCAAAATAGCGACCCCGACATCGCAACTAATTAGTCAAAAATTTCATCCGTAACGCCTTCGCGCTCTCATCAGCATCTCTACCATCAACTTCTTTTCCTCCTCCTCCCTCCTCCCTCTCGCTGTCCTCCCTATTCGCCTCCCCCTTCCTCCCCCTTTCCTTCCTTCTCTTCTGCTTTTCTTTTCCTTGTCTCATCCTCATACTTTCTTGTATTACACCTACTTAACTTTTATACCTAACGCCTGCCCTCCTCACCTTCATCCATTCAACTTCTGTTCCTCCCTCTCTGTCATTCTCATTCTCACATCCTTATTCTCTCAGTCCTTTGGGGGCCCCCAGGACGCTACATCAGCTAGATAGTGGGAGTAATTGACAGTGCATATTGCGTCATTTGCCGGTTCTCCGACTAAAAGATGAGTAAAAAATTTGCGAGACACGTATACTGCTGATGCCTTACACGAAACTATCGCGTACGAGTGACCACATCACTAATTATAACTAACTGAAGCCACATTGTTTATTAAAATACACGCCCGCGTTACTGTTAGACCACGGTTGATAATTCATTATGAAATTCGTGCGTTGGTTTCGCTAACGTTAGCAGATTGTTGTGTCATGTCAATTAGGGAAATCAATGGTTAAAGGGATCATTTTACTCGAGGTTTTCCTAGGGTTATTTGTTCAATAATTTAGATTAAAATTTCCGCTACATAAAAAGTTTCATGTTAATCACCATTAGAAATATTATTAAAAAAGGTTTTTAACAACTAAACCGACTACAGTTTATTACAGACGACGGGGCGGCACACTCAAAGCGCGCACGATCTGGATTTAAGTTGCGGCAACAGACCACTTTTTATCAGCTTAGGCTACAGACGAGCGGTGTTTCTTAATTTATTCATATTAAAAGCAAAAAAGGGCCATGTATATATGCTTTATAAACCGACATAATAAGTTTCAGTTATATATATGGAAAATTTGCCGCTAATATGAATATCTTCGTTAAATTAGCATTAGGTATAAATCATAATTGCTACTTTTGTGATTAACCTCCGGTTCTTATACGTGCAAAAATATAATGGTGACAAATACGCACGTTTTCGGGGTGGCAGCTACGGGTCGCGGGTTCCATGCGCCGTAATCAAATTTCGTAGCGTTTGATGTGTAATAAATTATAACAACTAAAAGGTATGCTGTAACAAAGACGTGTGAGGTATAGACGATTTGTTTACACAGTAAGGTACAGTTCGTAATGCAGTAAATCCTAGTCTACTATTCCCTTTAACTACACCGCGTACAATCTGCGGTTGTCTGTAAATACTTACTCTTTCGGCGACGATTCCTGCATTCTTATATTTCCCTCCTTAACTCATCTCAATATTTACTTAATACAGAAATATATTCCTCCCTTGTTGTACCGCCATAAATCTTTCTTGCGACTCACTTTCACTCCCTAGACAATTCGTATCCACTCCACTCTCCCTACGCACAGATACCTGGAGCAAAGGATGGGGCTGGCTTCCCAGGTCTTCCTCCCATTCAATTCTGCTCTTCCCTTTCTTTTCTCTCCTACGCCACATACTTCTGCACACATTCGCTCTAATTGAGCATGCAGCTATGCTCCCACGTCCTCTCACCCCTCCCTTTCATTTAAATTCCTTCTCTCTCCCTCATGCATGTGAAGCAGATGCTGCCGCCATTGTACTTCAAATCCGCAGCTTTTTTCCGCAGCTTCTCGTCTCCCTCGGTCTGCAGGTCTTTTTCTGCGTCCTTCTCCCTTCTTCCCATCTTCCTCCTCCCCCTTCCGGTCCTCTCTCACCAGTGCCCTGTGAGCATTAGCTGGCTGTCTTCCTCAGATGCTTATTCACGTCCCTCTCGTCATTCATTCCCCTCTGCCCCTTCCACTCCTCTCTCTCTCGCTCTTTCATCCGCACGTATCCTGTGACGGAAGGTGGCGCAAGCTACTCCTAGTCGGCCTGCCACGCCCCTCGCTCTACTCTCGCTCCGCTCCCCTTTTCTCATTCCTTACCTCTCTCGCCATCTCCCCCTCTCATTGCTCTCACATTCCCCTCCTCCTCGTCCGCCGCTCTCCTCTCCGCTCGTCATTGGCGCTCTCTCTCCTCCCACCTCACGTACCTGTGGAGCGAGAGTACGCACTCCTCTTGTATCGCCTGCAACTGTTTCCATCCTCCTCCTCTCCCCTTCCTCCTCCCCCCTCCCTCTTCTCCCCCCGCTCCCTCCTCCTCTCTCTCTCATCTCTCCCACCGCACGTACCTTTGAGCGAGGTGAAAGCGCAAAACTCCTCCTTGTACGCCTTCAACTGAGTTTCCATCCTTTCCTCCTCCCCGCCTGCCTCTTCCTGCTCTCCCTCTCCCTCCCTCGCCCCCCGCTCTCTCGCTCTGCTCTCTCATCCACCCACGTAGCCTGTTGAGCGAGGGTGGTGCACTCCCTCCTGTTTGTACGCCTGCAGCTGTATTCTTCCACTCGTCGACGCTTTGGACTTCTCTTCGTGCATCGGCCGCCGGTCAGCCTGCGCGTGTTTGTTATCTTTACCGTCTGCTAGCTCACCTCCTACTTCTATCTTACGCGTTCGCGAGCTGCGTCGCGAAAAGCATCGCGGGGAATAAAACACAGACGAGCAGTGGCAGCGTGGGTGCGGGCCCCGCCCACCTGGCTTTTTTAAAACGTCCCCCCCATCGCACCACGGAGCTACTACATGGCGTGAAACGTACGGGCTGCACATAGCATCCGTGGGAACCGCTGAGAGAGAGGGACAGTTGCTCGCGTCGAATACGTGCGCGCCCTCTCATGGGAAGAGCAGAAAAGTGAATGTCGCGTTCGCTGTTGCGCCCCCTAGTGCACGGTGAGTGGCTCCTGGCGATGACGACGCCCCGTGAGCCGTGCGCCGCTCTGGGTAAGTCGGCTCGGACCGAACGCAGAGGGAGCGACGGTGGAGTAGAGAATTAGATAGTACGCTAATACGATCGCCTGATGGGACAGAAAACCGGAAGAGATTTCGAGAGAACATGCAAGTGGATGCGTAGGCTGACGGTAACGTGGACTTAAACGGCAGAAGCTCCTGCAGCCAGTAGGATTCGATGCCGGGTGTTCCAGAAC
>NW_014577066.1:481926-488159 GCF_000485595.1 Priapulus caudatus | reverse complement strand
GTGTGCTATTACTGTCTATTAGTATGTGCTAGCACAGCGACTAGTGTGCACTAGCGTGGACTAGCAGGTGGACTATCGTTTGTTACTAGCATGGCACTAGCGTGCCTAGCGTGCGCCTGAGCATGGACTAGCATGGACTTAAGCGCTGCACTGAGCGTGCGGGGCTGAGATGACTAGCATGGACTAGCGTGCCCACTAGATGGACAGCGTGCACTAGATGGAACTAGACGTGATAGCCGTGCGCCACGCGTGCTGCAACTAGCATGGACTAGCGTGCACTAGCGTGCATGCATGGACTAGCGTGCGAACAGCATTGGGACTTATGGCGGTGCACTAGGCGTGGCGGCTGAGCAGGGATAGCGCTTGTGCGCTAGCATGGACTAGTTCGTGCACTAGCTGTTGAGTGCGCTGCGTTGTGTCGGGACTGCATGGATAGTGTGCACTCAGCTGTGGCCGTTAGCATGGCTTTAAGCGTGATATTAGCGTGCGTAGGTCTGCAACTAGCAGATGGGACTTAGGCGTGCATAGCGGTGCGCATTAGCATTGGAGCTAGTCGTGTCTCGGGTCTGCACTAGACATGGCTGTAGCGTGCAGCTATGGCCGTGCGCTAGCTTGGACGTTATTGGCGTGACTTACGCATGGAGCTAGCGTGCAGGGGTAGGTTTTGGGGCGTTGCGCTAAGTCGGTTGCACTGGCTGAGGACGTATGCGTGTGCACTAGGCGGTGCTGGCTATCCATTGGTACTAGCGTGCACTAGGTAGCCTTAGCGTTGCACTAGCATGGACTGCGTGCAACTGCGTGCGTAGCGATGGTACTTTAGCGTCGTGACTGAGCTGCACCTGCGGTGTATTAAGCGTCGGGCTGGGCGTGTGTAGGAGCGCAGAAGCAGTGTGCGATATTGCTTGTGTTAGTCCGCGCTGTCATCGCTAACGATGAGATGCGGCTTAGGAACCGCGACAGCGTTTGCAATTAGCGACCACGAGGATTAGCAGGGTGAGTAGTGGTAGGCATAAATTCTATTCGTATTAGCGCTTCTGTCGTCGCCGTCATCAGCATGTTTAGCCGTCAACTTCTTTCCTCTCCTCCTACCTCCTCCTCTCCTGTCTCCTTTCAGCCTCCCCACTTCCTCCTTTCATTCCTTCCTCTTCCTCTTTTTCTTTGCCTTCTCATCCTATACTTTTATGTACTACTTCTTTTTATAGCCTAAACCTCTCTCCCTTTCACCATTCAACTTTCTTTTTCTCCTCTCCTTTACTTCTATTCTCATCATTATGTCTCTTCATCTCTGCGGGGGCCCCCAGCGTCTATGCGATAGATGAGTGGAGTAATTACAAGTTGCATTTGCGCTCGATTGCGTTTCTCCGGCTAAAGTGAGTAAAATTGCGAAACACGTATACTGCAGGCCTAACGAAAGCTGAAATCGGCGTACAGTCGAACATCAGTAATATATAAATACGAAGTCCACGTGTTTATTAATTACAGCCCGTTCGAACTGTTTAGACACGGTGATACTTAAATTATTTAATTTGGTGCGTTGTTTCCGATACGATGGCAGATTTTGTGAGTGTCAGTAGGGAACTACATGGTTAAAGGGAATCATATTATCGAGGATTCTAGGGTTATTTAATTAATTCAGGTAAAATTCGCTACCATCAAACAGTCCTTTAATGGATTTCAACCATATGAAATATTATTAAAGAAAGGTTTTAAACTAACGACTCAGTTGGTTACAACACGGTGCGCGCCATCAAAGCGCACGATCTTGATAGTTCGCGACAAACCAACTGGTTACACGCTAGGGCCTACAAGAGCGGGGTGTTTCTTATTTATTAATTTAAAAGCAAAAGGATTGTAATATCTTATAAACGACATATAGTTTCAGTTATAATATGGATAAATAGCATTTAGGTATAAATATAATTGCACTTTTGTGATTAACCCTCGGTCTGTAACGTGCAAAATAAATGGTCAAATACGCAACGTTTTCGGGGTGGCAGCACGGTCGCGGGTGTCATGGCGCCGTTCAAATTTCGTAGCGTTGATGTGTAATTAATTATAACAACTAAATTAGGTATCTGGTAACAAATACGTGTAGGTATAGACGATTTGTTACACAGTAAGTACAGTTGTATGCAGTAAAATCCTAGTCTACTATCCCTTTAACTACACCGCGTATCATCTGCGGTTGTCTGTAAATAATACCTTCGCACGATTCCTGCATTCTTATATTTTCCCTCCCTTAACCATCTCAATATTTATTACTACAAAATATATCTCCCTTGTTGTACCCCATAATTCTTTCTTGCTGACTCACTTTTCACTCCCTAACAATTCGTATCCCACTCCACTCTCCCTAGCGCACAGATACCTGGAAGCAAAGGCATGGGGCTGGGCCTTCCCAGCTTCCTCCCATCAATTCTCTCTTCCCCTTCTTCTTCCTCTCTATCCCACATACCTGCACATTTCGCCTAATTAGCATGCAGCTGATTGCCTCCCACTTCCTCTCCCCCTCCCTTTCTTTTAAATTTCCTCCTTCTCTCCCACATGCATGTGAGCAGATGCTGCCGCATTGTTACTTCAAATCCTGCAGCTTTTTCCGCAGCTTCTCGTCTCCCTCGGGTCTGCAGCTTTTTCTCTCCTTCTCCTTCTTCCCATCTTCCTCCTCCCCCTTCCCCTCTCTCCCACGTGCCTGTGAGCAGTAGCTGGCGCTTTCCTCATATGTCTATCTCACGCTCCCTCTCTCATTCATCCCCCTCTCCCCTTCCACTCCTCTCTCTCTCTCTCTTTCACCCACGTATACCTGTGAGCGGAAGGTGGCGCACTACTCCTAGTCGGCCTGCAGCTGTATATCTCCCGCTCCCTTTCTCATTCCTCCTCCTCTCCGCCTCTCCCCCTCTCATTCCTCTCCCATTCCCCTCCTCCTCTTCCTCCCCTCTCTCTCTCGCGCTCTCTCTCTCTCTCCCACCCACGTACCTGTGAGCGGAGAGTAGCGCACTCCTCCTTGTATGCCTGCTGCTGTTTCCATCCCTCCTCCTCTCTCCCCTCCTCCCCCCTCCTCCTCTCCTCCTCGCTCCCTCATCTCCTCTCTCTCTTCCCTCACCCCACGTACCTGTGACGGAGGGTGGCGCACTCGCTCCTTGTACGCCTGCAACTGTGTTCGATCCTATCCTGCGCGCATCGGCCCCCTCCTCGGTCTCCTCCCCTCTCCCTCCTCCTCTCTCTCTCTCTCTCTCTCACCCACGTACCTGTGAGCGGAGGGTGGCGCACTCCTCCTTGTACGCCTGCAGCTGTTTCTTCCACTCGTCGACGTTGGACGTGCTCTCGTGCAGCGCCGCCGTCAGCCGCGCGTTGTTGTTCTTTAGCGTCTGCAGCTCCACCTCCCACTTCTTCGCGTTCGCCGAGCTGCGCCGAAAGCATCGCGGGGAATTACACAGACGACAGTGGCAGGGCGCCCCCTGGCTACGTCATCGCACACGAGTCTACTACTGGGTGAACGGACGGGCTGCACATAGCATCGTGGGAACCCTGAGGGAGAGAGGGACAGTGCTGCGTCGAATAGGTGCCGCGCCCTCCCATGGGAAGAGAGAAAAGTGATGTCGCGTCCGCTGTGGCGCCCCCTAGGTGCGACGGGGAGTGGCTCCTGGCCGATGACGACGCCCCGTGAGCCGTGGCGCCCTCTGGGTAATCGCCGGACGACGCAGAGGGAGCGACGTGGAGTAGAGAGATTAGATAGTACGCTAATACGATCGCTCTGATGTGGATCAGAAAACCGGAAGAGATTTCGAGAGAAAATGCAAGTGGATTGCGTAGGCGTGACGTAACGTGACTATGGCAGAAGCTGCCGCGGCCGTGGGATTCGATTGGCGGGTTTCCAGAAGCTTGTGGTTCGTCCCAGGCACAGAGAATGGCCGATTCTGTATTTACCACGCACCATAGCTGCTTGACTTAACTACGACGAGTGATATGATAAAGTGGATGGACAGATTTGGAAGTGACGATAATATCATCGGAGATCATATAAACAACAAATGATATGTCTGAAATAAAATGACTGCATCATGACGAGAAAATGGAGAGAGAGCAAACGTAATGTGCTGTTTCGCCAAAACAAAAGTGCGCCATCGGCGGCTAGTCATGTGGTTCACCACAACATGCTCGTCTACATGATTGGCTGGCGCGACACGATTTACAGCATTGTGATTGGCTGCGACATCATTTACACTATCGTGATTGGCTACGCCACTTATTTACTGAAGCGTGATTGGCTGGCTCACCTCTGTGCGAGCGCGATCTTTAGCTTCTCGTTCTCGTATTTCAGCTGCGCCTCCATCGTCGGAAAACTCGACGGGCTCTTAGGTCCGCTGATCGGCGACTCCGGCGCGCTCTGGTGGTGAAACACAGAAACAAGTCAGTTCGCACGGGCACACGGTACGCACCCACGGACGCACGAGCGCACTCATGCACGCGCAGGCACACTCGCGCATGTGCGCGCAAACATACTCGCGCACGTGCACGCACACTCACGCACACAACGCACACGCACGCGCGCACGCACGCGCACTCACGCACGCACGCACACTCACGCACGCACACACACTCACGCACACAACACACGCGCGTGCGCGTACGCACGCACACTTACGCACGCACACGCACGACGCTCCCGGGAACGCACGCAGAACTACAGATGACTGCGGAAAATGTTCTGATGAAAATGGATGAACTTTCGTTCGCCAGTATCGCATGACGGGTGTGTAGAATTAGCGTTTGTTTGTTGCATCGGCTTCCCTGCGCAACGATCACGCTCGCTAATCCTAATCTTCCGAGAGAAGCGCGCTCCCGCCCCCTCCCCGCACACACAGACACTCGTTCCTCCCTCCACAAACGCAAACGCCTTCTTCCCTCAGTCAAAAGCAAACTCCTTTCCCATATTTAGAGTCGTTACCATCCCTTTCGCGTGCGCTCGTTTCTCCCTCACACACGCGTACGCTCGTTCCTTTCTCCCCTATGAGTGGTCTCGTTCCCACTCCCCCAATCGCAGACTCGCTCCTCTCTCCGCCACGCGTACGCTCGTTTCCTCCTCTCCCATTCCTCCCTTCCTCATATACGCACACTAGTTCCTCCCTCAACCACGCGAGCGCACCTTCACCACTCCAACGCACCCGCTTGTCTCTCCCTCACACGTATGCGTTTGTCCCCCTTCCCCCATCGTTTCTTGTGTGCACATTACGATTTCATGCTATTACGATCATGTTATTAGTTCGAGCATTGACACCGTGCTGCTGCTTTGTTACCCACAGCTTGCTTTCTACGTGTACGTGTAGAGGGCTTCATCAATCAAGGCTTCACTTCGTTAACAGAAAAGCTGTCATGGGGAAATTATTGTAATAAAAACCCAAATGAATAATAATCACACACGCGGGCAGTCACCGCTGTATGCACCGGTAACATACGCACGTACGCGGGCACGCACGCATGATCACCCACAGGCACCCACATAGGAAGACTTACGTAGGAAATCGCTTGATCAGTACTTAGGATGGGCACGGTGGTCATGTGCCTATTAAGCAGTGACCGCAGCCAAGCCATCTCTCATATCACCGGGAAACCATATATCGACGTAAACAAATAGCATCAAATGCCATTCTTTGTCTGTACGGTCGGATGGATTTATAGAATGATACAAAAGGATACCAAGGGAGAAGAGAGGATGAGGGAAGATGAGGGAGGATATGAGATGATGAGCGAACATGCGGGAGGATGCTGAATGCTATAGGAAGACGCGGGAGGAAGCGGGTGGCTAGAAGAGGATGCTGGGGGGGTTCTGAAGACTCAAGGAGGATACGAGGATGCGGAGTGCAGAAAGATGCGGTTGGATGAGGGGATGTTGGAGGCCACATGAGGATTATGGAGGCTGCGAGAGGATGTATGAGATGTGTATGTGCGCTTCTAAAACCCACTGGAACTGGATGTTAATCAAGCCGGTGACGCCGACGTCAACGATGACGCTAGCAGCACAGCAGTGGCGCTTATTCACGATGCGATAGAATGATTACAGCTCTCGTTCACGCGCACGTCACACAGAAAAATATAGCCAAGACAGCGAGCGAGCCAGACAGTGGGTGTGGGGAAGGGTGGCGTGCGTGTGTGCGTCTCTGTGTGTGTGTGTGTGTGTGTGCGTGCGTGTGTGTGTGTGTGTGCGTGCGTGTGTGTGTGCGCGCGTGTGTATGTGT
>NW_014577066.1:475120-478458 GCF_000485595.1 Priapulus caudatus | reverse complement strand
TGGTGGCGTTATCAGAAAGCGAAGAGCACCTACCGTTTTTTGGTTGGGCGGAGTCATCGTTGCCATGGAAACAACATTTTTGTTCGAAACATTCTAGAACCTGTAACTTCGTGCCTTTTTACCCGATTGTCAGAAATTTATATTTGCTTTAAAATTAAATTTTAAAAATTTAAAAATAAATATTAAATTTATATTTGTATTTAATTTATCATATTAAATTTATTAGATTGTAATCAAAATATATATTATTATATATATCATATATATATTAGGACATGTTATATCGGCCCTGTGTCGCAAATTCCATGACAATCGGGTAAAAACAGCCACAAGTTTACCAGGTTCTTACAATATTTCCACAAAAATGTTTGTTACATGGCAAACGATTGACTCCGCCCACACCAAAACGATATGGCGTCTTCGCCTTTACCATAAACGCACCTTTCATCGCCAAATTTTGAAGACATGATCCGATGATCGGGTAAAAACTGCCCACCGATGGTCACTTCGACCTTTATTTCACCTTTACCTTCGACCTTGATCATATTTCTCTTCGCTCTCTAACTTCAGCCCCTAACCTGACCTAGCGCGGACCAAACTTGTATGCTTACACATCTTGGGGAGCAACGGTCTGTCGCATACCAAAACCACCACTGCCTTGACCTGTATGTTGACCTTCACCGTCGACTTACATTTCCTCTCGGCCTCCTAGGTAACCAGATTCCAGTATACTTTGCACATCTGAGGCCACACCAGTTGTCTAACAAACCTTTGTCTTTGTGACTTATTTACCTGCCTTCTACGTCCTTGCAGAGATATTCTATTCATACTAAATCACGGGGGATACATGTAGTTGGCGACAACTGCTCGTTTCTAGTTATTTACAGAAATATCGTCGTCCCGCATTTCTGCATTCAGCTGTTGTCTAATTACCAGCAAAGACGACGCATATGACAAGATTGCACGATACCATGGTAACACGGAGACATGACATGACGACAGGGTCACAAGACGCCATCGTGACACGAAGCAAGACGCTCTGGGGACAACAAAGGCAGCTCACGTCGCACGGGGGTGAACCGAGTACCTCCCCCGGATCTACGCGAGGACACGGACACCGGGTCGAGGCAGGCAGCAACAGCAGCAGCAGCAGCGGCGGCAGCGGCGGCGGCAGCCGCGGAGGCGATAGCGGCGGCGGTGGCGGCACATCACAGCGTCTCCGCTGACGCTTGCTCGCCGGCTGGGCGTCGTGGCATCACAACACGCGGTATCGTCAGCTCACGTCGTCTGCATGGGCGGCGGCTAGCTGCGGTCGCCGGCTTGTCATTATCCCTCGTAATTAATGAGTACAGGCCACGCCACAGCAGAAACACACATTAGATACACACTACACGCGCGCGCAACATACACACACGCGCGCAACGCACACCCACACGCACACACGCACGCACGCACGCACGCACGCACGCACGCACACACACACAAGCGCGCAAAACATAGACACAGACACGGGCAAAACACAGACACGCACACGCGCAAAACACAGACACGCACGCGCGCGTGCATGCATACAATGATTACGTTCACACACGTCAACTGACACACACATAAACACACATGCAGTGATTACACTCACGAATGCACACATAGAGAGAGAGAGAGAGAGAGAGAGAGAGAGAGAGAGAGAGAATGGGGAAGGGGAGAGATGAAGAGAAGCGAGAGCAATATCACACCTTTTCCGATTTACGACTCCCCCCCCCCCTCTATACAAGATGCTGGCCATATCGAGAGAGAACCCCACAGAGCTGCAGGCTTCACGCGCGCACACGTACCGGCTCTAAGCTTCCTGTCAAACAAACGTGCCGTCGTCATAATTGCCTGCGAGGATGTAGGGTTGCCGAAGACAATGACAAGCACGCTGCCCCACTGCTGTAGCAAGTAAAATAAGCGTGCGCGCGTACGTGTATTCGTGCGTGCGTGCGTGCGTGCGTGTGTGTGCGTATGTGCGTGAGAAAATGCGTGTGTACGTTGTGTGCGTGCCTACGTGTGTGTGCGTGTGTGCCTATTACGTCTGCTGTTGCCTATTACAATGAAAAGTTGTGACCACAACGCATGCACAGACGCCACATACTCACTGGAATGTATGCAGGCGAACTCGGTCCTAGAGTCTTCGTCGGGGTGCCGCTGAGGTCGCCCGTGCTGCCATCTCGCGGCGATGACTGCAACGTGCCATTCTGCTGCTTTTGGCTGACGATTCGCGTCGCTTCCTTCACCTCTTTGAACTTTTCGATGAACTAAAAGGTAAATCAATTCACTGAACATAAATGCATAAATTTGAGGTGGTCAGTTGTAAAACAAACAAAAACAAAATGGTCTTAATTTGGTCTCAACGGTGCAGCAAACACCGCATGGACATTTTCTGAAAAGGTTTTGCGTATGGGCAAGCGAAGCAAGCAAGCAACTACACTGGGCGAGAGTAAAATAATTGCGAGAACAAGTAGGACACCATAGTTTTTCGTTAATTGCATGGCTATCGTAGATGATTTGAACACACGACTCAGACGAACTGTACAATTTTGTAATGAACAAATAGTGATTAATAAAATGTTATAGTTTGCTTAATAATAGAGTCACTACTGCCCGTCCGTTACGTTTATGTAATTAAATGTGTACATCATGGCATGCATGTCATGTACACTGTAAGTCTGAGGCGGCAAGAACGCGCATGCGCAATAGCACAGCTTAAATACAAACGCTGCTACCGTGGCACTGCCTCTTTCAGGATATTTAAATATGCGGAGCAAATATTGCGAAACCCGCAATACCGAGAACAACGAGCCGAAACTGCGAAGAATGTATTAAACATGCATAAATTTAAATGGCATTTCTTCAAACACAGACCGGCTCGCCGATAGGCTACACATTAACAGAGTTAATCCATTACCTCTCTATTATAAGAGCACGAACCGAGCTACGCGCCACGTCTTCCCGTGCGTAGCTTTATTTATAACTGCGATATTATTGTATCCCCCGAACGAAGTTCGTGGGGGATACTATGGGTTTGGCATCGTCGCGCCGCCGCCGCCGCCGCCGCCGCCGCCGCCGCCGTAGAGATTTCCTTGTGAACGCTCTACCGGCTGCAGTTCTTCTCGGATCATCTTCAAATTTCGAATGAAGGTGCGTTATCGTAAAGCGAAGACACCTACCGTTTTTGGTGTGGGCGGAGTCACCGTTGCCATGGAAACAACATTTTTTGTCGAAATATTCTAGAACCTGTAACTTCTGCACTTTTTACCCGATTGTCATGAAATTTATATTTGTATTAAAATTAAAATTTA
>NW_014577066.1:470568-475110 GCF_000485595.1 Priapulus caudatus | reverse complement strand
TCTAGCGGTGGTTGTATATTATGCCCTCACTACATAACAATCACTCATACCCATCCAGCGGTGGTTGTATATAATGCCCTCACTACATAACAATCACTCATACCCATCCAGCGGTGGTTGTATATTATGCCCTCACTACATAACAATCACTCATACCCATCCAGCGGTGGTTGTATATATAATTATGCCCTCACTACATAACAATCACTCCTACCCATACATCGGTGGTTGTATATAATGCCCTCACAACATAACAATCACTCATACCCATCCAGCGGTGGTTGTATATAATGCCCTCACTATATAACAATCACTTATACCCATACATCGGTGGTTCTAATATAGTGCCCTATGTTCGGCAAATGTATTCGCAGAGGTTTTACAGCAGATATGATAGCGTGTCCAGCGACGCAACCGCCAGCACCCGGCGAGCAAGGCACGCGATGGCTCACACAACCATCTTACACTGAAACACTTAGATACACTTAAACAAAGATCACGACAATGGGTCTACATCCAGTTGACCTTTGACCTACCTGCGCGAGGTCAGCCTCGGAGCCGAAGCCGAGTCCGTAGATGGTGTTGGCGCGCGGGTCAGCCCACTGTCCGAACTTCTGCGACGTCTTCGTGAAGACCATGTTCGGCGTCACCGTGCTGTTGATGACCGCCTGCAAGCAGACGACAGAAGCAAGACACGTCATCATCGGCGCCGGCGTCGTCATGACAACGCATGATGCTGATGCAACGATTCCACGGCGAGTTTTTAACAGCCATGTTGACTGCGTGTGTGGGTGCGTCTGTGTGTGGGTGGATGAGTGTGTGTGTGTGTTTGTTTCAGTCGCAAATGATCAATGTGAATCAGTCAATCAATACAGAGCAAAATATAAAAAACTATCAAGCTGGAAAGCTCAATTCAGAGAATTCACAATTGCGCAAATAACACGAACCAACCAATAACCGAATTATCGATATGAAGCGATAAGTTCCGAGTGAGATCTATCAGTAATAGTGCGAGTGAGCCATGTAGAGAGGAGGAAGATTTTTGTCTTGCATGTATTATACCCAGGTACTCTGATGGTCGGTGTCGGATGGCAGAGGGAGCTAGCTTACAGGGGGAGTTAGGAGACAAAGCTAGAGTGACAGCTACATGTGTGTGTGTGTGTGTGTGTGTGTGTGTGTGCGTGTGCGTGCGCGTGCTCGTGTGTGTGTTAGTGCGTGCGTGCGTGTGTGCGTGTGCGTGTGTGTGTGTGTTAGTGCGTGCGTGCGTGTGTGTGTGTGTGTGTGTGTGTTTGTGCGTGCGTGCGTACGGGTATATCCAATTAATGGCACAATCAATATAGCTAGGTTAAGCTTAGCAAGTCTTAGTTCCAGTCTTCGTTTCTACAATTATCCCTGTGTATGCTAGTTTGCGTGTTTGCGTGTGCATCGCGTCAGCATAGTTACTTCAGTTGCCAACGACTGCGTACTCACTCGTCAAAACTTAGCAGCACTCCCAGCAACGTCTCACACCCATGTGTTGCGCGCACCGGGAGTACGTAACAATCACCACGGCTACACTAAACCCTTCGTCGTGTCACGCAACTCTCTATACTAGATAAAATTCAAGGGAGTGACGCTATATTGCAGACGTGAGGTAGACTGACTAACTCCTAAAATCTCTGCGTGGCTGAGTCCATGTCGTTGATGCACGGAGATCCGATACAGAGTCAGTCTAGAAACTGGAAAGTGGGTTCATTCGTATCGAATGAAAGCGCATTGCAGGAAAGCTTTCTCTTTCCACCGCTGTCTGCATATCGGACGGACAGATATAGTTCAATAAAGTCTGTAGATATAGGCAATAAAATCCTCGACCGCTCGGAAATGTAAATCCGAACAAAATTTTTTGTCAGTTGCCGACAGAAACACGCTGACAAGATAGCCCGATGATTCGCTACGCACGTGCGCGTATTACACGCACAGAGAAAAAGGTTCGGCTATATCTATGGTAATTCAGACTGAAATCAACTCACACTCTACGCTATAGAAACCGCGCAGAACTTGCGCGTGCGTATTTTATTGACACGCGGTGTAATAGGACGAAAGTAAGTGTACGCGCGCATCCCGCTATATACAGATACATATATGCCTGCGTGCAGGGAATAGTCATTCGCTGTTCTATCGCAGCAGTGCGGTTAGCAGTGCTACATAGAACGCTCTCGAACCCATTCAGCTGCCGAAGCAAGGAAGGAAGCTATTATTCCCTGCGAGGCATTTACAGACGACGGCCGTCCAGAGCGGTCGTCTGCTGGGGCGCTCCGAGATGTGCCGACTATAATAACATCTGCCTGTACTATTACCGACCCCGGCACTCGCTAGCTGAGAACGGGGAGTGTTCGTGTGTGTGGGGGGAGCAGGACATCCACGCTCAGTGTCGCCACAGCGACAGAATTCGACGGCAAGGCCTTTAACTTCCGAGTTTGTTTACGCTAAATTAATTCGCCCGCAGCAAAGGTAAATGGAAATCACAAGAGTACTCCATCAGCGTCCAATATGTAGAGATTAGAGGCTAAACATACGCCTCGCTTATTGATTACACTACAGCATCGTGGAAACCGGTGATTGTGCGATGCCACATATACAGCGGCTGTTACACGCCTGTCGTTATCTTCACAGCCGGACGCTGTTGCTGCGTGGAAAATTACGAGTTTACACCATAATATCACAGAAAATATAGCTTCATGCTTGAACCGCCTACTAAATGTTAGCAATGGAGCACCTTAAAAGTGACCAATTAAATCACACCGGAAGTGCCCAATCAAACCAGCCCGAAAGTGACCAATCGGACGAAATAAAACGTAGCAAATGAAAAAACTCCGCCAGAGATCAATCAGAACGCTCAATTAGTGACCAATCAGATCACTGCGATTGCGAAAAATCGGACTACTCGAGAATGTAACCAAGGAAACCACCACAAAATGAACAATCGCACAAACCAGAGATTGCCATGTAGGAGAGAACCCCGCCGCCAGGGCAGCACTGCAGTCGCAGGCTGACGTCAGCGCTGCGAGGCAGAGGACAAACACGCGGATCGGATGTATGCTCTACGGGTTATTAGCCGAACATAAGAAGGCATCGACAAGCGTACGCACACTACTATCGCGCCACCCGTTCCCCTGTACGACCTCCTACTCTACACTCACTCCTCATCTAAACCCCGCTCACGCACCTTAGCACAATTCTATCCTCTCCCCCGCTCTGTAACTCTCCCTTTCAACATTCACTGTCACTGAGCACTTCCACCTCCTCGACTTACGCACGTCACAACTTTATCACAATCTCGTCCTTTTTCATGTTCTCTACACTCTCTCTCCCCCCCCCCCAAACACCTCCACCCAAACACATCACCACCGTATCAAAACCCCACTGCCACCATGTCCGCTCTGTACCCTCTCTCCCTTACGCTCCCTCCACATACATCACCACTTTATCATAATCCTATCTCCCTCCCGCTATGTACTCTCTCTCTCTCTCTGTGTCTACACACGCCCGCACACAGACACACGCACACAATTTAATTACACGCACGCGCGCGCACGCACACACATAGTACGCCTACGCATAGTACGCCCGCACACACACACACACACACACGCCCGCCCGCACGCACGCACGCACGCACGCACGCACGCACGCACGCACACACGCACACACACGCACTCAGTGCGGTAGAGGCCGATTTAGCTAGCTCTATACCGCGCGTCTTCTTCTGTTCGCCGATAGATAATGGGTTAAATTCAAGCGCCACTTGAATGCGTAACAGTGGATAATCACCATCGTTATTGCCATGCATTCCGGGACATGATTGGAGAGGGG
The DNA here is from genome assembly GCF_000485595.1 of Priapulus caudatus. Lineage (NCBI taxonomy): Eukaryota > Metazoa > Priapulida > Priapulimorpha > Priapulimorphida > Priapulidae > Priapulus > Priapulus caudatus. The sequence goes on along the minus strand of NW_014577066.1, from coordinate 471,258 downwards.
CGTTGCGGCAAGCATGCTAAATGACTGCGCTTCCGTGTTATTAAGCCTTTCGGCTATAAATAAGCCTAAGAAGCTACGGTCAGATCACCCACCCATACATACATACGTTCACGCACACATGCACGCACGCACGCACGCACGCACGCATATTTCATCGGGACTCGGTCGTCTTCTTATTGAAGAAATTTTACACAACGTGCCTTGAATTATAACGCATCGACTAGGCATCTGTGGGCTCATCGCTCATTTGTACACCCCTGTGATTACCATTACCCTGCTCACAGCGGGGGCTTGCAAAGTAACGTGATATCAAGAGCTAATTATAGTAAGAGGTATTAGAAGCTCTTGATGATATCATGAGCGAATAAGATATCTGTAAACACATCGTGAGGGCTGCTTAAGCAATATAGGGAGAAATGGATAGAGAAGGGAGAGAAACAGACTAAGCTAGAGAGACAGACAGATACAGAGAGAAAATGCAGAGAGACACGTGGAGAGCGAGAAGATTATAGGGAAGAGGGGGAGAGGAGAGAGGGTGGGAGGGAGGATATAGTGAGAGACACACACATGCACGCACACGCGCACGTAGAGGGAGAGAGAGAGTGAGAGAGAGAGTGAGTGAGAGAGTGAGTGAGTGAGTGAGTGAGTGAGTGAGTGAATGAGTGAGCGAGTGAGCGAGTGAATGAGTGA
>NW_014577066.1:467301-470108 GCF_000485595.1 Priapulus caudatus | reverse complement strand
TGAGTGAGTGAGTGAGTGAGTGAGTGAGTGAGTGAGTGAGTGAGTGAGTGAGTGAGTGAATGAGTGAGCGAGTGAGCGAGTGAATGAGTGAAATTAGGCGAAACGAGCGAGAGTTCCTAATACTATAGTATATACTAATAAAGAGGCAGGTATACCTGAAATTATATCAGACTAATACCTTCTAACTGCCATGTGTTCACACGATCATCATCAACACGTCATACAAATATCTGAATAAATGTATTAATTCATTAAAATAAATAAATACGTGTGCATACATGAGTGCGCGTGCGTATATATGTTGTGCGTGCGCCTGCGCAAGTGGTTGCGTGCGTACGTGCGTGCGTGCGTGCGTGCGTGCGTGCATGTTCTGCTGATTAGATATAATAAACGCACGCGTCGACGCAGAGATTTCACTGTTTTATTCACTCAACAGCTGTGAGCGAGGAGAACAGAGCGTGTAGCGGGAACTCAGCTGATTGCGGACCACCGCGTGTAGGCAACGTGTGAGTGAATGCAACAGTAATCACTACAGTAGAGCCACGCACCGATTCATCCATTTTTACTGAAAATCTGCAACAAACTCAACAACGCAGCGCGAGCGTAGAGGCCGACGTCTGACGTCACATGCACGAGCCCGACGTCCTGACGTCACGCGCTCGAGCCCGAACTGACTCACTCTAGACGTCACATAGAGGAAGCTTAACGTCAGTCGGAAGGATTACCTCTTGACCTCTGACCCGTTTCCGTCTCGTCAATGCGGACCCAGCACCGGTTCGTGCGTGTGCGTGTGCGTGTGCGTGCGTGCGCGTGCGTGTGCGTGTGTGTGCGTGCGTGCGTGTGGTGCGTGTGCGTGCGTGTGTGTGTGTGTGTGTGTGTGTGTGTGTGTGTGTGATGAGAGCGAGTGCGATGTTCAGCCGCTACACACATGAGCAGCGTGAGTAGGGTTGCCGCCGCCGTCTCCCTCTAGCTCTCCCTATACACACACGCGAGCGTGTATAGCAAGTAGTTTGTATAGTTTATACTGTGAAGCACGGCCGGCAATCTTCCATTGACTTCGCTCTGTCGCGCCGCGACAATGATATTCCGACACGAAAATGCGAAATCTGCTCACACGTCACGCGACTAACGTCACGCTGACGGGCGCCATCTTGACACGATTGCGTGCGTCATTCGCGTGGACGTATAGCCATTGTGTATTTCGCGCTCACTTCCCCTCGCGCGCGGTTTCACTCCATTCTGACTAATATATAACTATGATCTAGGCATAGCACGCAGAGCACGCGCGAAGAATGTCCCCGTATCCCCCCGTATCCACCCCGCGACACCCAAACACAATGTTGGCCATTGTGGTGTTATTCGGTATTCTTTCATGTGCGTGATCATGAACGACCCTCAACGTCAACAACAGAAGGCACTACAATACATGTTATGTATATATATATATATATGTGTGTGTGTGTGTGTGTGTTACGTCATCGTGCCGACATCCGCCGATCTTGCTGTATTTCCGCAATAACGTCGACGTCTCGGCGAGCGATCGAGGAAAGGAGACGGGTAGCGGGATGGCGCGATAGAAAGAGAGAAAGAGAGAGAGAGAGAGAGAGAGAGAGAGAGAGAGAGAGAGAGAAGGTTGTTGGAGCGGAGAGTGGATGAGCGGGAAAGGAAGTTGAAGATGAGGATAGACAGGGAGAGGGGAGAAATTAAGGAATGTGGAGGGGCAGGGTGGAGAACGGAGAAAAGGAAGGTAGACGGGGAGGGTATAGAAGGTGGAAGGGAGAAGAAAGGTGAGAATGATGGGAGGGAGGGTGGCGGGTGTAAGTGCAGGCGTCGTGATTGCCTCGTGAATTCGTGCGACAGTAACGAGTGATGCGACGCGTGCAGTACGAGTATCGACGTTTCTCGCTATCGAAGCACCAAGCTATGACAAAAAGCGTATGTAGCGAACTACACAGATACGACCCTGGATGTCTAACCCCATCCCATCGCCGTCTTGCTCTTCCACACCCCCTTATGATTGCTATCATTGCCTCCATCCCCCGATTTGACGTCATGGACGCTCCACCCCCTACGATTGTTAATAATGTCTTCAACACCCCCTCTACTTGACGTCATGGAGTACACGCCGCCTATGGTTGCTATCATTGTCCTTACCACCCCTTCTACTTGACGTCATGGACTCCCCGCCCCCTGTGATTGCTGTCATTGTCCTTACCACCCCCTCGACTTGACGTCATAGAGTCCCCACTCCCTATGATTGCTATCATTGTGTCCACCACCCTTTCGAATTGACCGCATGGACTCTCCATCCCCTTCGATCTCCCCAGTTATTCTGCTAATGCAACCACGTTAGAATTCTATAGAGACATGGCAGCAGTTACTGCGGCGGTGAGTGATAGGGCGACGCAGAGCGAGCAAGGCGCGGCAGCAGGGAGGCTGAGAAAGAGGACCGAGGTCGGGGAGAAGAGGTGCGGGAGGAGGGGGAGACGTAACAGGGGAGCGAGGTGTGTGAGGAGAGGTCTGGGAAGAACGGGGATACCTAGGACAGGAGCGAGATGAGGGCAGAGAGGTGCGGGAGGAGCAAGGATACATAAGAGAGGTGTGGAAGAAGCTTGGAGACTTGGGAGAGGAGTGATGTGTATGAGGAGAGGTGGGGGAGAAGCGGGGATACCTAAGAAAGGTGCGAGGTGTGAGAGGAGAGGCGTGGAAGAAGCTGGGAGACTTGGGAGAGGAGTGATGTGTATGAGGAGAAGTGGGGGAGAAGCGGGGATACCTAAGAAAGGTGCTAGGTGTGAGAGGAGAGGCGT
>NW_014577066.1:463922-466008 GCF_000485595.1 Priapulus caudatus | reverse complement strand
AACGACCTCTCCTCACGCCGACGACAACATGGATGACGACGTCGGCAACGACCTCTCCTTACGCCGACGACAACATGGACGATGACGTCGGCAACTATCTCTCCTTACGCCGACGACAACATGGACGATGACGTCGGCAACTATCTCTCCTCACGCCGACGACAACATGGACGACGACGTCGGCAACTATCTCTCCTCACGCCGACGACAACATGGACGACGACGTCGGCAACGACCTCTCCTCACGCCGACGACAACATGGACGACGACGTCGGCAACGACCTCTCCTCACGCCGACGACAACATGGACGACGACGTCGGCAACTATCTCTCCTCACGCCGACGACAACATGGACGACGACGTCGGCAACTATCTCTCCTCACGCCGACGACAACATGGACGATGACGTCGGCAACTATCTCTCCTCACGCCGACGCATGCAGCGAGAGAAACGACGCTAGAGTTCACATCGCGGCTAGAGAGCAAAAAGCAACGACGCTGCTTACACGTAGGCCTCCTACTCACGAGGCGAGAAATCACTGCCAACGACGCGGATTAAGACAAAAACATAACATCGCGAAAAAACACCAACTAACCAGAAGATAAAACGTAATCCCAGGTAGGCAGGCAAGTATTCCATAATTAAGCAGCACGGGCACAGACTCACGCGCCCGGAAGCCTCTTGTATTCATGTATGTACTGTAGATGACCGAGACGTGACGTCGCGTATGCGGCCACGTCGGCGGTAAAACGCAATTTAGCGCGTCTACTTATGCAAGGCTTCAGTTTCAAGTTTCACATAAAAGAACTAATTAGGTTAGGGTTCAGTCACACATTATAGTCATATAATTACGTTAGGGTTTGCCTTCAAAATTTAAAGATAAACATCAAATTACGTATTAGGACTTACTCAATAAGCATCCAATTATACGAAGATTTGCCTATACACTGTTTACACATACATAGATAATCTTTGTGCAATTTAATTAGTTTACCTAGTTAAGTTATGTAAAACATCCTTTCTCTCTTTCTCGCTGTTCCACTCTCGCTCGCACGCTCCCGCACTCCCGCGCTCGCTTTCCTCTCTCTATTTCCACATTTTCTCTCTCAATCGCTCTCGCTTTCAATCTATCTCTATATCTCTCTCTCTCTGTGCGTGCGTGCGTGCGTGCGTGCGTGCGTGCGTGCGTGCGTGCGTGTGTGGTGTCTGTCTGTCTGTCTGTCTGTCTCGCGCTCTCTCTTCCTCTGCTTCTCTAACGCATAGCGGTAGATAACGTGGTGTGTTGTACTTGCACGTAGCTATAGGCACGTTACAGCGGCACATAGAACGCGCAGTCATGTTCGTCTATATGTGTGCGTGCGGGCTAAGGATGCGGCTTCCTCCAGCATCCTCCATCCCTCATCCATCAGCCGCTTCAATTCGCCCCCAGCGAAGAAATTCCGCGCACGCTTGCTAATCCATTCAGGCGCGAGGCACAAAACAATGCCCGCTCACAAATTGTATGTTATATTCATAGCTCGAAGGGAGAATCACTCAGGAAGATTACCGTAATCTCACACTCCCACCTCATCGCTCGTTGTCACTCCCGCACCGCTCCCTGTCACTCCCCCACCGCTCCCTGTCACTCCCCCACCGCTCCCTGTCACTCCCCCACCGCTCCCTGTCACTCCCCCACCGCTCCCTGTCACTCCCCCACCGCTCCCTGTCACTCCCCACCACCCTTGCCGCTCCCCCACCACCTCCTCCGCCGCTCCCCCACCACCCCGGCCGTCCACCCTCTCACGCTGCTCCCCACCACCGCTCCAACGCAGAGCGGCAGGCCCCATCTTCTCCACATCTCCTGCCATCACCGACGCTCGCAGGATTGCGGATCTTGCAAGAACGGACTTTGCATGAATCTTCGGGACGACCGACAGCTCCCGTGATAAGCACGGACAGAGTAAAGCGCCCATCGCTTCCGTTTACGTGGAACTGCGCCTTCACTCGCCGCCTAACCCCACCTCCCGGTGGTCGTGATGTATTCACTCGCGGCCTAACCCCACCGAATACATCACGACCACCGGGAACTCGCCGCCTAACCCCAC
>NW_014577066.1:462894-463163 GCF_000485595.1 Priapulus caudatus | reverse complement strand
ACAATCACTTATACCCATACATCGGTGGTTGTTATATAATGCCCTCACTACATAACAATCACTCATACCCATCCAGCGGTGGTTGTATATTATGCCCTCACTATATTACAATCACTTATACCCATACATCGGTGGTTGTTATATAATGCCCTCACTACATAACAATCACTCATACCCATCCAGCGGTGGTTGTATATTATGCCCTCACTACATAACAATCACTCACATACCCATCCAGCGGTGGTTGTATATTATGCCCTCACTACATA
>NW_014577066.1:460935-462010 GCF_000485595.1 Priapulus caudatus | reverse complement strand
TAACCCCACATCCCGGTGGTCGTGATGTATTCACTCGCCGCCTAACCCCACATCCCGGTGGTCGTGATGTATTCACTCGCCGCCTAACCCCACATCCCGGTGGTCGTGATGTATTCACTCGCCGCCTAACCCCACATCCCGGTGGTCGTGATGTATTCACTCGCCGCCTAACCCCACTCCCGGATGCCGTAGTGGATTCACCAGCCGCCTAACCCCATCTCAGAGGTCATGGCGCATTCACTCTCTGCCTAACCCCACTCCCGGAGGTCGTGGCGGATTCACTCGGTGCTTAATCCCACTCCCCAGGGGATGCAACGGCAACGAGGGAGATAGAGCAAGTGCGAGAGAGAAAAGACGAAGCGTCTTCTTTTCTACACTCCTAAAAAAATCGCTATCATCGATTTTTCTTTCCGTATCGTTCGTACGACATTCGTGCACGCGGTTTGCACGACGTTTCACCGACATTCACACATCGTCTGTGTGCACAACGCTTGTGTGACGTCCGCCAGACTCATGGGACTTGTCATTTCACACTCGCGATAAAAGCCAATAAAGAATGGACAAATTGAGATCAGGAAATGGGATGGCGCACCGTGACGCGTGAGAGCTGACGCTAACGCGTAGCAACAATGCGCATGCGCGGTGCGATCTCGCGCCTATCGCACGAGAAGCGAACACACGAGAGGATCTGACCGAGACCATCTATCGTGGTTTCGTGGTTTTCTGGTTTCGTGGTGTCACAGTCTTACGGTTCCGCCTCGTTGTGGTCTCAGTGCCCAATTGGGCCGCTGTAGCATGTTATACATCCCCATGGCAAAGGTCCCCCCATCTACATTGCGCATGAGCATGTCTAACAGGGCATGTCACAACTGTGACTCGCATTTGACGCCCACGTACGATGTAGGGGGGGGGGAGGGCGTTTGTCATAAAGGGATGTATAACACGCTACACCGTACGCATGCGCACTACGCCAGGAGGCGGTGTGAAGCGATCTGCTATCACAAACATGTCCTAGCACCACGCAACCCCCCTCCCGCCACCAAACCCCCATTAAACCACCGCCCCCGCTCCTGCC
>NW_014577066.1:451330-459935 GCF_000485595.1 Priapulus caudatus | reverse complement strand
ACTCATACACGCACACACGCAAGCACACACACACACACGCGCGCACGCACGCACACGCACGCACGCACGCACGCACACGCACACATCAACCACCCCACGCTGTATCGACCGACAGCTCTCCATATCTCCCCGAGTAGTGCGTGCGCCTCGCTTCAAGTATTGATTAGCCAGGTCTGAACAGGCCCAATTACACGACTTTTATATTGCAGTTTCATCAATTGAAGCGAAGCCATGATTTGAACCGGATCGCAGCAAAATACGACGGGACTTGCACGCCGAGTCTTAGCTTGGACACCCGCGGCTGTATCGGCCCGTAATCGTCTGCTAGCGATCTGATAGAAGCCCCAGCAGCAGCAACGCACACTGTTATACTATGAGACTGCGTTTAAAACTAATCAGCACGCACGCGTTAACGCGTTTAGCTGAAGCGTTTTTTCATGTCTGTTTAACGGCGCAGAAATGAGGTTTGAGAGAGAAAAGGTTACTAAATGTAAGGAGGGCGGGTGAATACGAACGAATGTTTTTTCGCTTATATGTTATAGAGTGTAACATTCTCTGAACAACACAATCCTTGTCCAGCTTTCCTACCCCCACACAGAAACATTACCAAAACGCTACCAACACACTCCCCTACATTATCTACACATCTCCACCCGCTTACGCATACATTTTCTCACACGCACGCCCCCCGCACACACACGCAGGCATGCACGCACACACACATGCACGTGCGCGCGCGCACTCGAACCGAGCAGCAACGCACAAGCGCATGTGAAATAATGGTGTGATAATATGTGACGTTTAATGGATGTCATTATTGCGCTTCGTATTACAATATCATGACCACGATCATCATCATCATCATCAGCTGACAGCTGCTGCTGCTGCTGCTGCTGTGGCTCTGCTTATTACGCGCATTACGCATTGCCTGCCTTATCACAGACCTAGAGACATTATCACAGACCTAGGGACATTATCACAGACCTAGGGACATTATCACAGACCTAGGTGTAGGGACATTATCACAGACCTAGGGACATTATCACAGACCTAGGTGCATTATCACAGACCTAGGGACATTATCACAGACCTAGTGAGATTATCACAGACCTAGGGACATTATCACAGACCTAGGAGTAGGGACATTATCACAGACCTAGGGACATTATCACAGACCTAGGGACATTATCACAGACCTAGGGACATTATCACAGACCTAAGGACATTATCACAGACCTAGGGACATTATCACAGACCTAGGAGTAGGGACATTATCACAGACCTAGGGACATTATCACAGACCTAGGGACATTATCACAGACCTAGGGACATTATCACAGATCTAGGAACGTTAGACAAACGCTCGTGTTTATATACGATTATCTGGGCTACCGGCGATGCCCGGGATTAAAGAGCTAGTAATTTGTCTGCTATGAACGGCTGTAGCTGATCTTATATCGGATTTTATAAATCTGTGCTAAGATTTCACTAGCGTTGCCCGTTCAGTTCTGCAGTGGCTTCTTGGTACACACATTCTTGGTGTTGCCATTCTGAGAAAGAGTAGAGTTGTCTGGTACCCATCTGAAGCACCCCACATAGAGTGGCCCATGGGAGAACATAGGTCACTGAAGGTTGAGTACCAACCACCTGAGGACTGGCCTGGCGGCCTTGTGATGGACATTGCAAGCTTTAGCTTGACTGGAACTGCAGCCTCTTGAACTTAAATTGGCAGGTCGGAGTGGATGAGCGGGATCCTGTTGATGAAGACATTTTCGCCCTTGCCCTTGAGGAATGGCTTGACTTGCTCAGCCAGTCTTGGTCTTGGTGAGCGGAGGTGGAGGTTTGGGAAGCGTTGCGTCGTCAGCTGGGCTGATGTCCGTCGCCTGCTGTTGCTGAATGCCAGCTTGACTTTGCCACTCAGCTGTGTGGTGAGTCTGCTATTGCCGACCACTCCAGCCACGTTGCTGAGAAGAAGCGGCCAGCTTTCTTCATCGCACTGAGCTGCCACCCTCATGTTTGGTAATTCAGCCTGTCTGCGGTTCACTCGCTCAGAGGTACGACGACATGATGCAGCATGACAGCATCTTCCTCTTGTCCTTGGCCAATGAAACTGCAAGGTTTTGCGAAAGTCGCCCTGAGCAGCAGGAGAGACACTTCATGACGTTTTTTGCTGCCGAAGTGTTGTTAGGGTGTTGTCGAGTGCTCCAAAGGGGCTTGTGGGCTCATTTGGTCTGCCTCTCCCAAGATATTGAGCTGCACTCTTGAACAAGCGTGGCCTTGTGGAGCCACGCTGATGTTGCACAGGTTAGATTTTGCCGCTTTGCCACGTTGAATGGCAGCTTAAGGCGAGTGAGCTGTGTGCCTCACGTCCCAGCAGGGTGGCAGCAATAACTGCTTGAAGCAACTCGCCAGGCCAATCTTCCTCGTCTGCCTGACCTTGGCCAGAAGAAGTTGGTAACCGAAGCGTCTGCTGTTCGCCAAGAGTGTCAAAGAAGAAGAGGCCGCTACGTTTTTTTTAGTCAATAATTTTTGTCAAATTTTTTATGGGTCAAGTTTTTTTGGGTCAAATTTTTTTGGTCAATTTTTTTTGACTTAAATGGTCGTCGGTCATCGTTGATTCAGAATGATATATGATGTTGGGGGTAAACTCTTACGTTGGGGAGAAGATAGACAGACAGACATACAGACAGACAGAAAAAACAGCTCGCCCTTATATAAGGCAGATTATTCTTCGATGGCCACTGTGACGTCATAGAAATGGTAAATAGACGGACCTATATATATCATATGGATATTATTTCAGATTGATGGCTTCATCGCTGACGGGGCAACAGCTTGACGATCGTTAAACAAGGTTATGCACCTCTCTCGCTACTGTTCAACATGACAGCAATCATTATGAGTGCTTCTGCACGCGTGCGGGGAAGGGAGACACGCATTAGGGAGTACAGCAAGACAAGAGAGAGAGAGAACGAGAGAGAGGGTTGAGAAAGAGGAGAGAAGAAGAGAGAAGCGCGAGACGGGAGGCGAAAGGAGAAGACAGACGACAGGCAAGAGAGAGAGAAGAACGGGGTGAGAAAGGAGAGACAGAGACAGAGCGAGAGAGAGACGAGCAACAGCCGCAGCAGCAGAGACGAGAGAGATCGAGAGAGAGAGAGAGAGAGAGAGAGAAGAGAGAGAGGAGAGAGAGCGAGAGAGGACGAGAGAGACCTCCCGATGACAGAGGCGAGAAGGAAGTCTAGACAAAGAGGACGAGAGAAAACACAGCAAGAGAGACGAGAGAGAGAGAGAGATGCAGGAGAAAGAGGAGACGAGGAGAGAGAGAGGGAGAGGAGAGAGAGAAGGAGAAAGAATAGAAAGAGCGAGAGACGAGAGAGAGAGAGAGAGAAAGAGATGAGAGAGAGAGAGGAGGAGAGAGAAAAGACAGAGAGAAAGAGAGAGAGAGACAGACACACACATACAGAGACAGACACACAGAGAAAGAGAGATAAGCACACAGGCATGCAAATACATACACACATGAGCACACGCACACATTATACAAGCACGCACTCGCCTACACGCACATATACACGCACGCACATACAACAAACTAATGCATACACACCCACGCGCGCGCGTACGCACACGCACGCACGCACGCAAGCCCCGCTGCTAAACGCGCGTTTAACGCGCACGCACGCACGCACGCACGCAATCACGCACGCACGCACGCACGCACGCCCGCAATCGCGCACGCACACCNCCGTCTCCTCCCTGCGCGTGCTCCTCCCGCCTCCTCCCTGCGCGTGCTCCCGCCTCCTCCCTGTGCGTGCTCCCGCCTCCTCCCTGCGCGTGCTCCCGCCTCCTCCCTGCGCGTGCTCCTCCCTGCGCGTGCTCCCGCCTCCTCCCTGCGCGTGCTCCCGCCTCCTCCCTGCGCGTGCTCCCGCCTCCTCCCTGCGCGTGCTCCCGTCTCCTCCCTGCGCGTGCTCCCGCCTCCTCCCTGCGCGTGCTCCCGCCTCCTCCCTGCCGCCTTTGCACCCGTAGAGAGACCTGAGCCCACTATTTGCAACTTCCTCCCCATAGTGCAATCCTCATCCTTAAGAGATTGTTATATTCGTGCATGCTAACGCTGAAAAGCATCAGTCATTCCTTTGCCCGGCTTTCGTTCTTTCTGCGCAGGGCTTCCGAGCTGGCAATACTTCTAAGACACTGCCTTCAGCTCAGCCATTGTCACGCTGCTTTCGAGCTTCCTCTCGCATGCAGCTTGCGGGCGGTCCGGCTCATTAGAATTAATCCGACATGGACCCGGCGGTCTGTTGCCCTCCCGGCCCGGTTCGTCGGTTTGGAGCAAAATAACTATCCGTCAACGTCTCTTCACCTTACATCGACCTCCGTCCACCACCAGCGTATTCTCGTCTGCTCCTTGCGTGCAACGTTTTGTATCGCGTCGATCGGATTTTCGGCGCGCGAAGCTCTCGAATGCAATCAATCAATCGACGGCATTAAGCCGGCGGACAATTACGCGTGCGTTTAGTCGCCGCCAAATCGAGTCAAGCATCGAATTGTCGCCGAGAACGGCGTAGTTTTTTGTCGCGCCGCCCGCTTTTCTGTGGCAAACCCATTTGTGCCCCTGCGAAACACGTCGCCGCGCAAGGGGTCGCGGAGAAGGGAGATCGAAATGCGGCAGGGCTATATAAAGGGCGAGAGTTAGAAGAAGAACAGTAATGATACCCGTATTCGTGATAGTAATTACCAGAGAGGCAAAAGTACCATTAACACCGAGAGACCAGAGACTCAAGTAAGCTGCCGGTGGTGCGGAAAAGAGTTAGCAGAAGTGTTGAACAACGACGACAAGGACGAGAGATTGAAGAGACGAAGCAAGCGAGCATAGAGCGAGAGAAGATGAGAAGATAGAAGGCAGAAAGAGTACGAGAGAGAAGAGAAAAGAGCGTACGAGGTTTGATATATATATATACTAAATATTAGTTATGTCATAGCACCGATAGCTTATATACTATATACATGACTATATACCAATACTATATAATATAACTATATACTATATACTATATACTATAACATAACTATATACTATATACCATATACTATATACTACAATGCTATAAAAGTATAATAAGTGATTAGGCTATAAGTGAGCGAACCTAACTACCTTCCCCGCGGGAGCTCTCATCTCACCCTAAACCCCGCGACTACATTACGAGAGGACGGTGGTCGTTGCAGAAATCTGGCGATAATGGTTACGGATAAAGTCGGGTGATACATGTACGGCAATTTATACGGTCACACGCGCAGCAAGGAGTGATGATGACTCACACGCGTGGCGGCATCAGCCAAAGCTGGCTCAGCACAAGCGTGGCGGCATCGTCGACGACGCGCCGTCCGTAACACCGCCAACATGTCGGCGGCGTGAAAATAATGATAGCCGTTCTTCACGACGATGATGATGATTCGCGGGGTTTCATGTGGTTTCATGAAAAACGCGAGCAATCTGCCACGCGCGCGCTCGCGCTCTTCTCTCTCTAAACAACGCGCTGTTACGTATGTGCAATCTGCACGCCCGTGCGCCCGTACGCGCGCGTGCGTGCATGTGCGTGCGTGTGCGTGCGTACGTGCGTGTACAATGTGCACGCCCGTGCGCGCTTTCATGTGCGTGCATGCGTGCGTGTGCAATATGCACGCCCGTGCGCGCGTGCGTGTGCGTGCATGCGTGCCTGTGCAATGTGCACGCCCATGAGCGTGTGCGTGTGCGTGTATGCGCGTGTGTGCAAACTGCACGCCCGTGGGCACATGCGTGCGTGTGCAATCTGCGCGTGCGTGCGCGCGTGCGTGTATGGGCCGCGAGCGAGCGCTCTCGTATCGAACACGCCCATTTCGTCGCGCGCAAATTACACTTATATATCGGAAATTTTTCCGCCTGTCACCTTCTCCGGAGATAGCTAGAGAGATGAAGTCAAATAGGTAGAGGTGGAAGTAGGATCACTACAGTCGCTATGGTCATACCATAATCTGAAGCCGGCTCATGGTTAGTCTTAATGTCTAATCGAGTCAACTGAAACGGGCTGTGGAATGCGTTTTGTGTTCCCGGTTCGCTGTGACCCGAATTTTGCATTTCCGATAAAATATTGCTGAGGTGATTAAGTATTTTTTCATGATATTTGCTGCAAGACAGTAATATTACACGCGGTTACATACCGCTACCGTACATGATGTAGTTGGAGTTAGTTGATAGTGGCGAGGGCTGTAGTGGTATAGATGGTGGTGGCGAATGAGAAAGTAACATGACAAGTTAGGAGAACGGATGAACAGGAAAATGTGTGATGTGGTGAGTGAGTGTGACGTGTTGGTGGTGGTGTTGATGATCCTAGATAGCACTGAATGATTGCCGGGATAAGAACAGATGACAGCAGAGTAGCAGGAACGAATGACTGATATTCGTGGGAAAAGGTACGTGCATGGTGGTATACTGAAGACGGGATGTAAAGACTGGGAGTAAGGCAAAAAGGGATCGGACTTAGAAAGATACCAAGTCTTTGTGTTCCTAATCTCGTTAAGTTTGGTGGTACTGAAGAGGGGATGAAAAGACTAGGAGGTAAGGAAAAATGATCGAAATTAAAAAGGGATCAAGTCTTTGTTGTCCTAGTCTAGTTGAGTTATTGCGTGGTCGTGCTGTGGGTTGTGCTTGCTGTGGTAGCTGGCTGGCAGACTTTGTGGGGGGATGGGTGTGAGTGAGGATATGGAGAGGCTACTCTGGTTCTGGCTGTACACCGGCTACTGCTACTGCTACTGCTACTGCTACTGCTGCTGCGTACCTTCGTGCCTTCCACGCTGATGATTCTGTACGTGCTCCTGTTCGAGTCGAAGAAGAAGGAGACTGGCACCGCCTGACCGCTGGCTGGAATCCAATTCTTCTTCGTCGCCGGATCGATGTGGAAGACATGAGCCCTAGTTGTAAATATAGGCTGCTCCCTGTAAGTAAACATGTAGAAAGGAGCCGTGAACAAGCTGTGAGCAACAATATTAACCTAGTATGTGCGTGCGTTTGTGTATGCGCGTGCGTGCGTGCGTGCGCGTGTGCGTGCGCGCGTGCATATAGGTTAGCTTAGATTACTTATACCCGAGCAGGCAAACCTCATGGAGTGTAAAACTCAGTGGACGATAAAGGCCAACAGATGGTCTGTGGGGAAATAGCCGTATAGTGGCTTTTTCTTCCCCGCACAACAACTCGCAGCGTTAATAAAATAATGCGCCACTCACTTCCAACCTTTTAGTGGCCGAGAGTCCACGCACCGCCACCATCGCGCCCAACAGCCCCACCAACCCCCACCCACCCGCGCCATAACATTCCCCGTGAGCTAAATCGTTCTAGGCTGATAAAACATCTCTCCTCCTTCTCCTCCTCCTCCTCCTCCTCCCTCGGTTTCTCTCCGTTGACGCACAGAGACTGCGTGCGCGCGTGTGCACGGCCCGTAACGCCCGTAAAGTGTTGCGAGGCGCCGGTGAGCGAGCGAGTTTTCCCGCCATCACCGCTAACCGTGTTAGACGCTGCTCGGCGAGTTTAACACACGCGCGTCGGCGCCGCTTCTCTCCGCCGAATGGAAATTTCGGCGACATAAAACAAAAAATTACACAACGCTAAATTGCGGGGAAGCCAACAAAGGCGTCGCTTCCTCCTCTACCTTCTCCTCTTGCGCTGCGCACTTTCGTTCCGCCGTTCATGCGCTACTGCGTAAAACGACATCAAAGAAGCCCTTCTCTTTCTCTCTTTTGCTCCCTCTCTCTCTCTCAGTCTCTCGCCAGAAGCGCGTAGCGAGAACGGCTCGTTGAAATATTATCCAGTACGTTTTTACTTGTGCTCTCCCAATGTATTGAACCGCATATTTGAGTGAAAAGCGGCAGTTTTTTTTTACTTGTGCTCCCTCCATATATCGCATCGCATATTTGAGTAAAAAGCAGCAGTTTTTTTACTTGTGCTTCCTCCACAATCATATCGAACCGTATCTTTTTATTTGAGCAGCAGTTTTTTTTATTTGCGCTTCTCCTCTGTCATCTATGGAACCGTATCTACATTGACCGACAGTCGACAAGAGGGTGCCTACCTATATCGATCGATCTATATGCCGTGACACTATATACTGCCCTGTCATTACGATGAAACAATAAATATATATATCTAAATAAATAAACCCCAAAGATCAATAAATCATAACACAATGTGCATGTTGCGTGGTGGACTAGACTGGGATTGGCAAGTTGCAGGAGGACTATACTGGGATTGGCAAGTTGCGGGGTGGACTAGACTGGGATCGGCAAGTTGCGGGGTGGACTAGACTGGGATTGGCAAGTTGTGAGGTCGACTAAACTGGGATTGGCAAGTTGTGGGGTGGACTAGACTGGGATCGGCAAGTTGTGAGGTGGACTAGACTGGGATCGGCAAGTTGCGGGGTGGACTAGACTGGGATTGGCAAGTTGCGAGCTGGACTAGACTGGGATTGGCAAGTTGCGGGGTGGACTAGACTGGGATTGGCAAGTTGCGTGGTGGACTAGACTGGGATTGGCAAGTTGTGAGGTCGACTAAACTGAACGAGGAATGTTGTATCGTGGA
>NW_014577066.1:448938-451320 GCF_000485595.1 Priapulus caudatus | reverse complement strand
CTCTCTCTCTCTCTCTCTCTCTCTCTCTCATTCTCTCTTTCTCTCTTTCTCTCTCACACACGCACACTCTTCTTTCCCTCGATCTCTCTCACAGTCATTCTCTCTCCCTCTCTCTCATTCCCCCCCCCCTCTCTCTCTGCCCGTCCAACCTGCAGCCACTATGCTCCTTCCTCCAGCCTAACGACATCAACAGAATCCCCTCATCTATTACTACACTGATTCATATCTCGCACCCTAATCACATCTTGTCACATCGAGATATCACGCGGACAGCTCCTGATGCAGTGTCGGTCCCCGCGAGTTCCAGCGCCACCTATCGATGACGCAAACGAACGGGAGCGACGGTAGGGGGCGCTGCGGTGATCGCACCTTGTTCACTCAACGCTTCGCATCTGAACAGCGATGAACGCTTGCGATAGCGCTACCACTCAGGCGCCACACGATCCCGCGAGAGATAGTACAACGCGACACTCATACAAGCGCATTAACGTGTCCGACATCTCGTAAAAAAATCTCGCGTCGAGTCACACACGCGCACGTAAATACGGAAGGATAGCGCGTGCACGGGGAGATAGTGCGTGAATGAAGGCGCGGATGCGTTAGCAATTTGTTGCGACGAGATATATTATATGGCGACGTATCGCACGGGAGTGTGATATCCCGGATCTCGTGGGTCTGCGTGAGCGATCTCATTCGCGTGTTCACGTGCATGCACGGACTCACGGTGAGTACTCGTTATGAAGCTAATATAGCCATAATGCCCTACTATAAAGTTATAGCGCTGAGGCTGAATTGCGCGGGAATCAAATCGAATGAAGAGAACCAGCATCGCGCGCACGGATACAGACACAGGCACGCACGCACGCACGCACGCACGCACGCACGCACGCACGCACGCACACGCATGCACGCACGCGCAGCACAGTGTACATAGTAACCGAATTCCAGCTGAAAACACTGATATCTGTTTATTTAAACTGCGCGCGTTGTGTTCCGGTGCTTACATTAACACGGGGCGGGTTCGTGTGACGAGCCGATGAATCTAGCACGCATTTCCCCAGCAGTAAGCACTGGGCATCGGGAAATCGCTCACAGAGTGCGATACGAGGTCACGCTGATCAGTATACGGCTGCGAAATGGAGAAAATTCCACTGGAAGTTGTCGAAGATATTCGATAAGGGATTTCGTGCGAAAACACAAAACAACAAACAAGACTTCTTCGTATTCCGACACGAGGGATTTTAGAGATGAAGCCAGCTGATGGCAGCGCGAATTCGTTGCATTTAGAAGCAGTCCATCGGCCAGGCCAGCCGTAAGTGATTCCATATCCGCGGACACATCGACCCAGCATTTCAACGGCTGTGCCACGGGGAACAAGACCATTCACGCCTCACAGACTGCACCAATAGTCATCCCCGCGTGTGCACGGGATGAATAATTAATCACTTGAAAAAACAAGATCGTGACCGAGAGAAAAAGAGAGAAAAAACACATCGTCGCTGCCACGATTCGCCCGCCTGGATCGATTCAAACATGAGGAGGAAATCACATCCCGGCTGGCTTCACGCTTCCCTGCCTCCTCTCCCCGCAGCCTCCCTGCCGCGGTCTGTCGGCGTGACTCCGATGTCATTATCGCGCCTGGCGACATGCAAATGTCATTTGTATCGAGCATACTGCGCGATAATTTTTGCCGCGTCCGCGATTTGCTCGTTCAATAGACACCGACGATGGAGATGCTCCGATACATGCAGGCGGCATATATATGACAATAATGTGATATGCAGCAGACAGCGTCGCGTATGACACTCAGCGAGAATGAAGATAATCGATCGAGAATCACACAGAGCACAGGCGCAAAAACTCACGAACGCACGCAAACTGACACATGTGTGCACGCACGCGCGCAGTCTTTCTCTCTGTTCTCTCTTTCTTCTTTCCTCTCCTCTCTCTCCTTTCTCTCTTCCTTTCTCTCTCTCGTCTCCTCTCTCTCTCTTCTACGTCTCTCCCTCCTTCTCTCTTTCTCTCTCTCTCTCCCTCTCTCATCCATCTCACGCCATCTCCTCTCTCGTCTCCTCTCCTTCTCTCTCTCGCGTGCACTCAGTCAAGTCCTCTCTCCTCTCTTCTTCCTCATCTCTTTCTCTTTTCTCCTTCTCTTTCTCTCTTCTCTCTCTCCTCGTTCTCTCCTCCTCAGTCTCCTCTCTCGAGTCGGCGTCGCGGCGAAGTCGCTCTCTGGTCTCAGTTTCTCGTCTTCTCTCTTTTCTCTCCCTCTCTCCATCTCTCATTTCTTTCTCGGCTCTCTCCTCTCCTCTCTCTCTCTTCTCTCTCTTCCCTCTTTCGTCCTATCTTTCTCTTCTTTCTTATCTCATCTCTCCCCGCCTACCC
>NW_014577066.1:424155-445980 GCF_000485595.1 Priapulus caudatus | reverse complement strand
GGCGTGGCCTTCAGCGCATCGCTCGAATCGTACGGCCGGCGGGCGTGCCTGCGGGTCGTGTCGTCGGTCTGGTTGTCGGGCTGTCCGCGCTACGTATTTCGCACTCGCTGCGGAAAGCTTCCCCTCATTCGTAATCTGTTCTAACGCGATTGCATCGAACTAATTGCTGCGCGCTGGTCTTCCTGAACAGTTCTTGCAGGGCGACCACGTCACGTGCTTCCGGTGTACGCGACGCACGCCACGGCACGCACGCTACCGTAGCGGCCAGTGACGTACGTGAATTGCACGCAGGGGCCGTACGTGGACGTGCGCGGTTATGTGCTTTGTTCGGGTTGTTGCAGGCGGCTGACGTGGCGTTCTCCGCGTGCTTCGCGTGCGTAACGCCTACATGCGTTCGTTCCTGTCGTGCCTTGGTAGTTGGCGTGGCGCATGTGTGGGGCGTGTCATCAGGCCGCCGCGCACACTTGATGAATGCGTCACCCTTTACGCAAGGCTCACTGCCAGTCAGTGTACTGTATTCTCAGCGATTGGTTCCCAAATAGCCTATCAAGTTGCAGCCCAGGGCAATTATCCTTGATGCTTCACGGCCTGCCTATCAAATTCCACAGGTATTGTCGTGGGGCTGTGGAGTAAATTCGTCATTGGCTACCAAAGCTCTACAATCGTCCGCGCCTTGTAGCGAGCCAACGTCAGCCCGCAGGTACATCTATGCTCTTACTACATCTATTCTCTTTCTACATTACTATCTTATTTCCTACGCTTTACATGCTCCAAATCGATCCTCTCACCTTTGATGCTTAGCGTGTGATCACTGTTACATGGATGGTTAAGTGTGCAAACGTAATAGGCTAGCTTACGGTGTTACACGTACATAGATCTCCGTGTACACGTAACTAAGATCTTCGTGGTTACACGTAATGGAGATCTTTCCGGTGTACACGTGCAGGTCATAGATCGAATTACTTGTGCAGTATATGCGATTAAGGTGAAAAGGATGTTACCGGCCGTGTAACAGCCATTAGATGATACATTTACGTGGGATGATAAAGGCCTTCGCGTGCCACACGTCAATCAAATATTGTGGCGTGTACAGTATAAATGAGCTGTTACCGTAATGGATTTTTAGGGTTTTTTTGTCACATAGGGACGCCCCGGTCCCCGGTGAGGTCTAATGTTATAGCAAAGCCTGTGCGATTCCACCGCGATTTGGCAACAGAAGAGACACTTTTAAATGCGTTATTGTGCGTCGCGAGGAGGTTTGCGGGTTCCTCCGCCTCGTGCGCTTCCACTCCACGCCCTTTGTCTCTCCTCTGGCTCTCTCATCGTCTCTCTCTCTCGTCTCTCTCCTTCTTCTCTCTCTCTCTCTCTCTCTCTCTCTCTCTCTCACTCACTCTCTTTCTCTCTCTCGGTCTTGCATTCTCTGACTCTCTCGGTCTTGCCCTCTCTATGTCTTTCTCTCTTATTTTGTCTGCATCTGTCTCTTTTCTCCCTTTGTTCCCCTTCTCGCGAACAGTATCTCTGTCTTTGTCTCTGTTTCTCGTCCCCTTTGCTCTTTCACTCTCCCTCTCCCTTCTCATTTCAATCCTGTTAATCTTTCTCTCGCTCTCTCTTCCTTTTCTCACACACAAACTCTCTCTCTCGCTCGATATTTGTCTCTGTACCCCCTGTCTTTGTCTCGTGCCTCTATCCCCTCTCTCATTTTCCAATCGCGTCTTTTTCCCTGTCTTTCTTCACATTCTCTCCCTCTCCCCCTTGGCGCAGGCAAACGTGAGGGCCTACGTCGCTGATGGGATCTGCTAGGCGCTATTCTGTCCGGAATCTGCGCCTCGTATCCTGAACATGTACAATATGGACTCGAGGCGATCTCGCCGCGGACAAGGTCAAACCGCGGAACGGTGGATTGTGGGTGTGGATGTTCGATTCTTGCGCCGTTTGCTGGCTCGGCGCGGGAGAAGCGTGGCGGGAGGTGCCGTTCATGCAATGTGCGGTCGTGTTTTTTCCCCGCCGAGCGAGGAGCGAAGGAATTTGTTGAGTTCGTTGACCGGAAGCCCTTCTCGCTGAAGGTGAGAGTTATATGCCCTGCTGCTCGCGCGCGTCATGAGAGGGTCCGCGCGCGAATTCCACAGACGTGTGTGAAGGCCAGACGCTCGTTCGTTTGTGCACTTCAACAGCGTGCCTGTGCCGTGCGGTGCGTGTGTGATCACTGCAGTTTTACCTCGTGTGTCGTCGTGTGTGTGTGTGTGTGTGTGTGTGTGTGTGTGTGTGTGTGTGTGTTGTGCTGGTGTGCTGTGTGTTGTGCGTCGTGTGTGTGCATGCGCGAATTGCCGGGCTGGCGTGCGCGGACTTGCGCTTTATGTTGCGCCGCCGTGGCCCCGACCGGGGGGCTCCCGCCGCGGCCTGCGAGAGAGAGAGAGAGAGAGAGAGAGAGAGAGAGAGAGAAAGAGAGAGAGAGAGAGAGAGAGAGAGAGAAAGAGAGCTCCCGACCATGCAGACATGCAGGCGCTAAAGGAACACGTGCATGCGGCTGCTTACCTCATCACACCTCCCATCTACGGACGCTTATTCTCTACGTACATTCCGTGTCGCCCATAAATTTTTATTATGTAAGCTGTTTCAAACACATTCGCGTGCGGATCGCGGGTTATATCTAGTACTCTGTACACTATATATCTAGTAAGTACTCCGTACACGGCCCTGGAAATTAGACCAAGCTGTGACTACGAGTCTGAACGCCCTGACAAACCTCACAGCAATTCCGAACCGTGTACGGTAGATGGCGCTACCAGGAGGTGCTATCTTGTTTTTGCGTTTATCCGGTGCACAGACACACGCAGTGGTTTAAATTGAAAGGAAGCAGAATGTACGACGTAGATTCGTAGATACATAGAGAGAAAACCATCGCACACGGAAATAGACTCATGGAGTTACACGCAATGAATCATATCTTGATCATATGGACTTCTAAATGATTAATTGCCAGAGTTTTAGCCTGTCATCGGTCTTCCTCTATTATGCACGACTGATGTATATCAATATACAGAGAATTGATTCACATGCCATTTAAACATTGATACATTAAAAATGGTCGATAAAACTAAATGGCACAGTTTACACGGATTTCCTGTCAGAAAATCGAATAAATACGCCCACAAACGTCGACTAATAACGCTTTCAACGCTACGGTGAAAATATGCACGAATTCCCGATAGAGAATCATCGAATATTACGGCAGAGGGAAGGATGGCGAAGACTATGAGGAGGACAATAACGGGGTAATCTGATCAAAACGGCGACCCATTAAAAGGCGCCACCTAGGGTTGACGCACGGGATTACTCTACTTACGTGTCCGGGAAGCCTGTCGTTGCGGCTCTGTAGCAGGATGGCTTCCCGCATAGAAGCAACTTCCTTATCACGATGGTTTCCCCGTACACACACGCGCGTACGCAGGCACATAGACGCGCGCACGTACACAACTCCCTCAAGAGGAAGGTATCCCGCATGGAAACAACATCCTTGTCACAATGGCTTCCTAATATTCTTACCAATTTAAAGATTCGCCTTCTAACTATTCGTTGCCCATCTATTCTTCACCCCTACGTAGATGTTCCAAAATAATACCGCAGTGACCTTGACATGAGATGTCGAGGTCGAAAAATAAAGTGTCGAAAAATGGAGGCCTTAGATTATTAATAGATTTACTATTACGTGACTGAACAACGAAAACACGCCGACACAAAAATGTGTGCATGAATATTAATGCGCAATATTAATCAAGTGCTTGTTAAAATCGAATTACGCACATTTTTCAAGATGCAATTATATTATCAGCGAAGCCGGCTGTGCTCTCCCCGTATAATTGCACATCGGTGCAAATTGCGTTGTTCTTCGAAGAATAGCCTCTTAATTAGCCACACATTCACACTGACGCGCATTCGACCATTATTCGGCACCGGGATGGAAAGCCACCTGGACCATTCTCGAAATTAACCTATTCCAATTATCCAGACATCGAGCAATGATTACTTTCCTATATTAAATATTATAAATGCGCGTGTGAAGCCAGACAACAGATAGAACGTAGGAATAGATATGCAGCTAACGCTATACCCTGTATGTGTGTATGTAGGCTACACTCTCTCGCAATCTGCTGAATCAATAACTCTCCTCAAATGATGTGCGCGCCACACGGCGTGGAATTAACAAGAGGTATATATATATATATATATATATATATATATATATATATATATATATATATATATATGTGTGTGTATATATATATATATATATATATATATATATATATGTGTGTATGTATGTGTATATATATAATGTGTATGTATGTAGTATGTATGTATATATATATATAGCAAGACCGAGAGAGAGAGAGAGAGAGAGAGAGAGAGAGAGAAAGAGAGAGAGAGAGAGAGAGAGAGAGAGAGAGAGAGAGAGAGAGAGAGAGAGAGAGGGCGTGAGGGAGCGACGGAGCGGGAACCCAAACCTACTCGCGACGACAATAACATTTAAATGTCTCTCTTTGAATCGCGTGATCGCACAAGGCTCATAACATTACATTCACGGGCGATGTACACATAAGATCCATTACGTAACATCATATACGTGTACACGCAACATTTATTACGTGTGCACGCAACTTTTATCACGTAATGTTCATCTAATGCGTGTTCACGTAACATCCTTCACCTTAATGCATATACGTGCACAAGTAATATCTATGACTGACGTGTACACGGAAGATCTATTACGTGTACACGGAAGATCTATTACGTGTACACGGAAGATCTATTACGTGTACACGGAAGATCTATTACGTGTACACGGAAGATCTATTACGTGTACACGTAATACCTATTACGTTTGCACTTAACATCCATTACGAGTATACGTAACATCAATGAGATCGATGGCATGTAAGCGTAGAAATAAGAATAGATGTAGAAGAGACTAGATGTAGAAGAGAATAGATGTACATGCGGCTGACGTTGGCTCGTACAAGCGCGACGCATTGTAGAGAATTTGTAGCCAATGACGAATTACTACCACGACAATACTGTGCAATTTGATGCAGCCGTAAGCCATCAAGTAATTGCCTGGGCTCAATTGTGGCTATTTGGAGAAAATCTGAAATACATGCACTGACTGCGTGCTTGTAAATGACCTTCATAAGTGTGCTGCGCTGAATGACACACCCACACATGCGCACGCAACTACGAAGGCACGCAGGAACGAACGCATGTACGGCTTGTACGCACGCAAGCACGAACGCACGTACGGGCCCCTGCAACAACAAGCACCAATACCCACGTCTACGTACGCCCCTGCGTGAATACGTACGTCACTGCGTAGGTACGTGCGTGCGTGCGTGCGTGCGTACACGAGCACGTGCGTGCGCTGAAGACTGTTCAAACCAACGCGCAGCAATTATTCATGAATGCGTTAAACAGATTCATGAGGGAAGCTATACCGCATCAATACGTAGGCGGGCAGCCGACCAACCGACCGACCGACCCCGCGCGGGCCCTACGGATTCGACGATGCGCTGAAGGGCCCAGGCGCCCATCTGGAGAACATACACGTACATAACGGCCCGCCGCGAATTCTGCGCATAATTTCGAACGCCGAGAAGTCGACGACGACGCGAAATCCAATTGCGGCAGCCGCCGACTCGCGCGCGCTGCGGCCGTCGTTAATATTAATGCTGCTGCCGCGCTTACGGTCGTCTGCGCGCAAACGTCGGCGCGGTTTCTCGCACGTCAGTCGACGTTAAGCGGACAGACGCACGAGCGCCGCTTGGTAACAAGATTCCATGCAGACGCGGGAGCGCCGGCTGGCAATAAGGTGCCGAGGTCGACTAAACTGAACGAGGAATGTTGTATCGTGGACGGACTATAAAGTGACATAGGCATGGCGTGAAGCAGAAAGCAGATTAAAGACGGAATACATCGAGACAGAATCGCGCGAGTATTTAGTCGCGCCATGTAATAGTCAAATAAAAACACGAGTGTCTGCTTAGAGAAGTATATAGTTATGTCCAGTTGCGCCTTGTCAGAGACGGATCTTTCTAGCCGTGGCAGCTTAACGGCTACGGCAGCGGCCTTGGGCAAGCAGCGGGATTCCCGCTCGCCGATGCGGATGCGTGCGCGATATCGGCCTCGCGTGCATCAGCCCGTCAGAATGCACAACGAAGCGTTAATCAGGACGAATGGCGGCCGAATTCGATTCCGCGACTACTACAACTGCCACATTTACTCTTTCCATTGCAAGCGCTACTCGCCACCGTTGAGAATTTGCGCAAATTACTAATTTCAATAACCAGAAATGCGTGCGCATTCGCTAGAATGTCGCAGCCATAATAATTTGAATACAATCACCGCGCCGATAACAACGAAACCTAATTACATATCAGAAATGTCTGCGGTAAATATGAGATGCATGAATGCTGTTGAGCTTTTTTTTACAGACGTGGTCGGCGAAAGTAAACGTAAAAAATGAATAAACATATACGAGGCTACATCGTGGCACGTTAATAATTTTATCGAAATTTTCGAGAGTTTCATTAAATTAAACCCCCCCCCCCAACTCATCCCTATAACTACTTTAAAATCACATCCTATTGCTCCCTTTACAATTTAATATATCACGCTGACTACAATTCTCCTAAAATCGTGTCTCACCGCTCCCTCTTCACACACGACACCCCACTCACTATTCCATCTCCCTCCATCACACTGCACTACTCCTACTCCCCCTACTACACCAACAACCCTGCATCCATGTGTGCCCTAGTCAACTCACATGCAGTGCAACGTCTTAAACGCCTTACAACTCCTGCCCCGCTATTCGATCGACGGATTTTTTCTTCCCGCAACCTCGCAAAACAGCTTAACAGCAATTCGCATCTGCTCCCGCTCATTCAGAAATTAGACGGACGTGGCAACTGCATTTGCGTGCGAGCGACAAGCGCTGCGATGCACGCGCGCGCTTTCTTCGCGGTAATTCACGAATCAGCAGTCATCCCCGCCTCGCGCCCACGACTTCCAGAAGCGCCCGCTGATTGCCGAGAGAAGCAGCACGTGCGCAGCGGTGGTCTACCGCTACACGGCCGCAGCTTCCTCAGCTTCACAGCCGCTATAATTCAGGGCTTCATCTGGAGGGGATAACGAGCCTCTTGTTCTCGCGGCGTGGCGCTATTAGCGGTGCCGACACGGCGGGGCGCAGCACGGACGCAGACGAAGCTTGCGACTCCCGCGCGCGCGCGAGAGAGAGGAAAATGCTAGTGATCGTAGTCGCGTGTCGATTGCACGCAGATCTTGTCATCTTCGCCGCGTTCATGAAGATGCGACCGCGACGCGCCAGCGTTCACTCAATTCGCGAGGCGTAGTCAGCGATTCGATTACACGCGGTGGACCTTGAAATCTACGTGCGTTTCTGTCGCGCTACGTCGTCCTTGGAATTACGGATTCTGTTACATTGCGATATATTGCGATCGTTTATTCGGTTACCGGCTACTACAACGGAAGCCTTGGTTCGCTACGCTACGACCTTGAAATCATTGATTGCATTACAGTGCGATCCTGGAACCATTGATTCCGTTACAATGCAACCTTTGAATTCTTGATTATTATACACTACGACCTTGAAATCCTTAATTCCGTTAAACTACGACCTTCAGATCAGTAATTCCGTAAATCCGTTACACTAGGACATTGAAATCTTAGCTAAGTGCTTTAGTTCATCACGTATTGTTCGCCGGGCGTCTACATTCTTTTCTATACCCTAATCTTTAAATTTTAACCTCTAAAATAATCGTATCGACCCGTAATAGCCCAGTTTTTTGCTATCATGTCACACACACACACACATACACACACACACACACACACACACACACACACACACACACACACACACACACGCACACACACACACAAACGCACACACACACATATATATATGGGCTAGCATAAGCAGTCAGTGACGTCATGTGATAAGTGTATCCACTTACAGATACTCAAGTAAAATAAAAAATAAATAGGCAAATGGCGGGACGTCCACTAATTGGTATATAGCGTTGCATAATTGGTGGCTTGCTGAGTCAATTAAGCACGAATCACTCGCATTATTATATATACACTTTTACAATCGACAGCTATAGTTCTAACGTAGGCCCTGACAGTAACGTTAATACTGGTTATAAACGTAATACAAGCAAAAATATAAGAAGTACACAAATCTAGTAACTGAACAGCACCACATTGCGTTTTACCAGCAGGAGGGAAGCGCATTAACAGACGCTTAAAATGCTTAGTTGACCCCTTGATCAACCGGACCACTTCTTAAACGAGTTCTCGCGTTTTGCAGTATCGCAACATCGTATAGCTGGCCCGTCGGCCCGTAGCAAAAATCGTTTTCCCTCGCAGTTCTGCCGGCCAATAAATAAATAAGCAATAAACGCGATTAACAAGAAAAAACTTTTAATACAAAGAAACACACAACTAAATAACCTAAAAAATAGTTCTTCGGCCGGACACGACTTTTGCCGGAATCGATCGGATCACAGCACACGAGAAGAGTCGCTATAGACGGGCACTGCGAGCGGGTCGAGTGGGGGAAACCTGCATTGCCTTTTGCGGCCTGCATGAGGCTCTTCAGCAGCAGCCTTGTGTAAGCTCGACCGACTGAAACTCCCAGCGAGCATCGTCTGCCACGCAAGTGTGCGCCACCTGCTCCGGCCAGCTTGCTCGGCCGCCTAGGTGCGACGTCGCGGCCTGCTCGCCTGGCTGGCACGCCGGGGGCGCCGGCCAGTCTGCTGGCCCGCCGTCGGGTGGCGCTTCGTTCTTCGTGCCATATTGCGTGCGGCGTGGTTGACACAGTCATATCCAACAGCATTTGCGAGATTCGCCTCGGAAGATTCGCGCGCGCAGCGTCTGCGCTACGTTCGCGCCGTCGCTACGGGGTTCCTGTCTCACCTCAGCAAACACAACGACACGCCGACGCACGCGGCCAACTCGACGAAGTTTTGCATATCGATGCGCGTTTTAGATGCGCATGCCGCTCGGTCGTGATCAGTCCACGCACACGCTACCTCACCCAAGATAGGTGCTGACGCTTGCTTCATAAACCAACGATATGACGTGGTCTTCGTCTTTTGCACGCGCAATGCGGCGCGGATACTGCGCAGGCGCGTGGCGTCAGTCTTGCACGGTCGCCAAATATACTCTTGGTAATTGGAAGCCGCCGTACGCCGCAAATCAGCTAGGTGCATGATTCAGATCGTGCGGTGTTTACTCGGACCTACTGACTTCACTCAGGCGATTTCGCCGCACCGACGTCTCGCTGAAAATGCGGGCGCGGGTGCGGCAATCATTTAATTGGATTTCTAATGAAACGGGCCGTGAAAGTTTACGCGTAGCGCTTCATGCGCGCGTGAAAATACGGGTACGAGAGCCGCAGTCTAGCGACAAATCCATTCTGAACGCAGCGCCCTGATCTGTCCGAACAACGCAGCGTTAGGAAGAAAGCAGAGAGAGAGAGCAAGAGAGAGAGAGAAAGAGAGAACGAGAAAGAGAAGAGAAAGAGAGAGGAGAAGGGGGAGAGTTGAGAGCGAGACACACCCACAACGTCACACATACACACACGCGCACACACGCCACACACACACGCACACGCACGCACGCATATATATATGCTCACGCGTAGTCCATTGGCTGCAACGACCAGCTAGCACAACGTGCTGTCTAAAACATGTTTTAACGCCACATCTCCATGGACTAGTCTATACCGTTCCGAATATTGGAGAAGCTTATGAGCTTAGCCCTAGCAGCGACGTGTAATAAATAACATAGGCAGGCCGCGTTAGATAGGCGACCACCACATATATATGTGTTACGTTGGCTGTTTGAGGCACGTGCGTGCGGTGCGTGTGTGCGTACGTACGGCTGTTTATGTGTCTGTATGTCTGCTGACCGCGTGCGTGCGGTGTCGTGGTGCGTGCGTGCGTGTGCGTCGCGCGCGTGTACGGCATGTGATTGCGTGTGTACGCTGCATGTATGCTGCTGTAGCGTGCGTGCGTGTGCGTGTGTGTGCTGTGGGGTATGTGTGCGTGTGTGTGTTGTCTCTCTCTCTCTCTCTCTCTCTCTCGCTCTCTCTCTCTCTGCTCTCGTCTCTCTCGGTAGGTAGTAATATTGCGCGGCGAGTGTGCACTGATGATTGCATTGAGGTAACGTCCGTTTCGGCCTGACCTGAGGCCCTCGCGCTCGCCATGTAACTGATGATCTATCTCAGCAGACTCGGATCGCGCGTCTCTCTAACAACTGCAGCCAGCAGCAACCAACAACAGAGACCGCGCCGACGATGTCCTCTCTAACAACCTGATCACACGCACTTACCCATGCACGCACGCCACGCCACGCACGCCACGCACGCACGCACGCCACGCCACGACCGCATGCACGCACGCAATCATAGCACCGAGCACAGCAGTAATGGCATCGATCAGCGCACACACGTACCAAAGCGCACGCACACACGCGCCAATAACACATGCTCCCAAACCACACGGCACGCACGCACACTGTGTGACAATTATCCATCAATGCGTGTGCCGCACGCTCGCCGCCGCCTTACAACGTGTGAATGCATCAGCGGCGACAAATTGCTTGTATACTAGCTTACACGACATCAATCAACGCTAGCTCGCTAACTCATAAACAGTAACATCGTCCCACCATAGCGTGTCACGTGCCGATAATTATAATTGTGTCACGCGACGCGCGCCCGCCTCCCCGATTAAAAACGGTTATGCCGAGCAATTTTGCCCTCAGAGAAACGAAAAAAGCTGAATATAGTCTCACCTGACAGCGGAAATATCACTGATTACATCCAACATTAAAAATACTAGATTTTATGCAGCTTATAGCCATAGAAAAATGGCATTTGACCACATCGTAACAGCCCAATAAATTTTATCGTATGCCGATAATGCCCTAATGCAGAATGGTAAACTTGCCTATTTGTGTCGGCTGATGCAAGTGAAAACAATGCACGTGTCTGTACTAGTAATGGCCAGATAAGCGGATAGCGCCACAAGCTAATCCATACGTCCTGGTTATTTAAGATGACAGGAAAGACGGATGTTTACAAAAACTATTAGTCGCAAACTGCAGCTTTTCGGTGAATACGAAGGTTCTAAAGCATTTTATTGTTACTCTAGACAATTGCTGCTTACTCAAGCAATATACGGTATGGTGTCGTGAGAAGTGGCGAAAAACACTGGAAAACTTCTCGCAATGGTTACTTTGCGCCCACTAAACGCCGCCTTAGACAGTAGTAAATGGAAGCAGCAGTAGCAGCATTAACTATTACCAGCAGCAGCAGCAACATCACTACGCCACGCCAGCCAACTGCGCAGCCAGCAGTAGGCAATCTGTCGTCGTTCGTCGTGCAGCAACAGCCACAGCAACCGCAGTCACAGCCACAGTAATAGCAGCAGCTAACAAACAGGCCGCAGCTAGCAGCAGCAGCAGTAATCGGCAGCCAGCCGCCAAACAGCAGCTAGCAGTAGCAGCAGTACCGCGGAACAGCACCAGTAATAGCAGCCCCAGTAAAACAGCGCAGTAGCAGCAGCAGCAGTAATTGGCAGACAACAGCCAGTAGCAGTAGCAGCCAGTAACCGCCAGTAACAGCAGCAGCAATATCGCAGTAGGCCCAGCAGCTAACAGCACCGAGGATAGCAGCAGTAACAGCCAGCAGCAGCAAAGTAATGGCAGCAGCCCCAACAGCAGTAGCAGGTGCAAGCAGCACCGCCCAGTAACACGCAGCAGCAATATCAGCAAGTAGCAGCAGTAACAGCACGTAAATAGCAGCCAGATAAACAGCAGCAAGCAACAGCAGTAGCCAGCAGCCAGTAATTCTTGAAGTCAGATGACGTTTACTCGAAAATTCGCATTGCTTATGAAATAACCGAAGCTCCGGCATGATTTACATTTGGCTTTCAACCTAAATCTCCAAGCAAGCCTTTAATCACCAAGGCCGGATGTCTATAACGCTTTCTCGTCGTTACTTCTAACGTTGATTCGCATGGCATGACGTCGCATGACTTCGTAGCATGACTTCGCACACGTAGAATCTCATCACGACATCTAAGCCATGTCATCTTTTTCATCTTCATCGTGGGTACGCGTAAAAAAAAACATGACGGTTTCGGTCGGTCCGTGGACAGTCGCTGAGAGTTAAATGTAACTGTATGATGACGTACTATTCAGCTGCCTGCCGCGGGCCCACGTACACACACACCGTACGCACGCACGCCACGCACGCACGCCACACGCACGCACGCACGCACGCACGCAGCACGGCACGCAGCACCGCACGCACGTAGCACGCTCTGGCGGGAGACAGCCTAAGTGAAAATGCGCAATCATGTTTGCCACAATCCAGTCAGCCGCACTTAATCAAGGCATCTTTCACTGCGCCATCGACAACTTCCGGACGCGATCGCTATCACAGCCACGGGGCGTGAACGCGAGAGCGTACGCACGTTTAGCGACGTTCAACCGTGCACCACCCGCCAGGCAAGCGCCCATGTCCGCCCGTCCAGGGCAGGGGTCAGCAGAGAAGCGGCAACGGCGCGACCTAACGACTGACCTACTGACCAGACCAGCCAATATACACTGTCCTGCGCGCCAATCAAATTATATTAAAATATATTAATATATTAATATTATAGTTATATTGCTCAAAGTATCGCGCCGACTGATAATGCTCTAAAAGGAATATTGCTGTCCTTGAATTTAAGACATAATTCAGGTAGAATATTGAAAATTATCACTGATAAGTGAGGTTTATTATTATTTGTAGTATTTAGCTGTTCTAGATAAATATTTTTTTCTCGAAGAATAAGTCCTTTTCTTTCTTTAAGTAAGTTTAAACCTCACGGCCGAGGGGACACATATCTCTCTGTGCACTGATGCCGATTATTAGTCTAGGGAATAACGAGTATAGAGGCCATCCATGAGAGCTGCGTCTTCCCAGCATGACCCGGCCGGTGAGCACTCAGTCTTTCTTTATATTCCCACTGCCTTCGTGAGGAGCCGATAATTAGGATGAATTACAGGCGATAAATAACGCATCGATGTATAGACTGGGGTATATATTGAAGAACTGAGTAGTCAGGGCTACGGGTAAGCGTGAGCGTAGGTTAGCCATGTGCGGGCAGTTGTAGCGTGATTGCCATATCACCGTAGGGGGGGGCGTTGCTGCTGCTGATGTACTGCTGCTGCTGCTGCTGTTGTACTGCGTTGCATACTGCTGCAAGCTGTTGCTGCCTGCTACCTGCGCCTTGCTGCTGCTGCTGCTGCTATTGCTGCTGCTGCTGTTGTTGTTGATGATGTTGCTGTTGCTGTTGTTGCTGCTGCTGCTGCTGTTGCCTCTGGCCGCGTGCGAACAAACAGCGTCTAGATATATAGGAAATGGTTTCCCGCGCAGCAGGCGGGCAAACACGTGGCGCGTGCCGTCGGCGTGTGATTGTCGCTTGCCATCCGCCGTCGCCTCTCGTTGTTTGATCAGAAGCTGTTTGTCTGCGTTGCCATTTCTGCTTGTGCATGGGACGCGGCCAGCGGAATTATTTTTCCCACGCGAGTTCCGGATACACCATAGATAGTGTTTGGTACTATGCCACGCTTATATTAGCGTGTGAGTCGGTTTAAAGTTAGTGTTAGTGTTAGGTTTAGGGTTGGGTTAGGGATAAGGTGACATTTGTTTCATTTTTCATTGTTGCTTCGAGGAAGTCGAGTGAATGGAGTGCGCTGATTGGCTGTATTCCGGAACTCGCGTGGGAAAAATAATTCCGCTGGCCGCGTCCCATGCACAAGCAGAAATGGCAACGCAGACAAACAGCTTCTGATCAAACAACGAGACACGACGGCGGACGGCAAGCGACAATCACACGCCGACGGCACGCGCCACGTGTTTGCCCGCCTGCTGCGCGGGAAACCATTTCCTATATATCTAGACGCTGTTCGTTTAAATTTTGAACGCTGTATGCTTAATGTATTACTTGCGACGGACTGAATGCGGCGCGGTTGTACAACGACGCTGCAACATCCACCGTTATATATATTATATATACCTTTCTTCGTCCTCTCTATTTCTCTCTCATTCTCTCTCTATCTATGTTTTTCTCTTTCTCTCTTTTTCTCTCTCTCTCATTCTCTCTTTCTCTCTTTCTCTATTTCTCTCTCTCTCTTTCTCTTTTTCTCTCTCACACACGCACACTCTTCTTTCCCTCGATCTCTCTCACAGTCATTCTCTCTCCCTCTCTCTCATTCCCCCCCCCCTCTCTCTCTGCCCGTCCAACCTGCAGCCACTATGCTCCTTCCTCCAGCCTAACGACATCAACAGAATCCCCTCATCTATTACTACACTGATTCATATCTCGCACCCTAATCACATCTTGTCACATCGAGATATCACGCGGACAGCTCCTGATGCAGTGTCGGTCCCCGCGAGTTCCAGCGCCACCTATCGATGACGCAAACGAACGGGAGCGACGGTAGGGGGCGCTGCGGTGATCGCACCTTGTTCACTCAACGCTTCGCATCTGAACAGCGATGAACGCTTGCGATAGCGCTACCACTCAGGCGCCACACGATCCCGCGAGAGATAGTACAACGCGACACTCATACAAGCGCATTAACGTGTCCGACATCTCGTAAAAAAATCTCGCGTCGAGTCACACACGCGCACGTAAATACGGAAGGATAGCGCGTGCACGGGGAGATAGTGCGTGAATGAAGGCGCGGATG
This sequence comes from Priapulus caudatus, assembly GCF_000485595.1. NCBI lineage: Eukaryota > Metazoa > Priapulida > Priapulimorpha > Priapulimorphida > Priapulidae > Priapulus > Priapulus caudatus. The sequence goes on along the minus strand of NW_014577066.1, from coordinate 431,154 downwards.
CGTTAGCAATTTGTTGCGACGAGATATATTATATGGCGACGTATCGCACGGGAGTGTGATATCCCGGATCTCGTGGGTCTGCTTGAGCGATCTCATTCGCGTGTTCACGTGCATGCACGGACTCTCAGTGAGTACTCGTTATGAAGCTAATATAGCCATAATGCCCTACTATAAAGTTATAGCGCTGAGGCTGAATTGCGCGGGAATCAAATCGAATGAAGAGAACCAGCATCGCGCGCACGGATACAGACACAGGCACGCACGCACGCACGCACGCACGCACGCACGCACGCACGCACGCACACGCAAGCGCAGTGCGAAGCTGAAAACGCAGGTTGCGCAACAAACGCACGCTGACACGGACACTCGCCCACATGCGCATGCACGCACGCACGCGTGCGCGCGCGCTCTCTCTCTCTCTTTCTGTCGCCCCTTTCCTTTTTTCTCCCTCTCTTTCTTTCTTTCGCTCTCTCGCTTCCTCCCTCCCTCCCCCTCCCTCTCTCCTCACCATATGTCTCTTTTCCTACTCTCTCCCATCATCTCATCTCCTATCTATCTGTCTATCTGTCTGTCTGTCCGTCCGTCCGCCGTCCGTCCATCCATATCCATCAGGAGTAGATAACAGGGAATTCCCTATTATCTACTCCTGATATCCATCTCTCTCTCTCTCTCTCTCTCTCTCTCTCTCTCTCTCTCTCTCTCTCTCTCTCTCTCTCTCTCTCGCTACCCATATTCCCTAGCCACCCGCTGCTATACGGTAGGCGGGCAGCAATTTCCTTCACGCCTTCACTCGGCAGGCCCAACGGGCGCGCTCACTATATGCATCACGATATATATATATATATAAACAAGAGCGTATAAAAAGGCCAGGGTATAATACCGCACATATATACTGATATAATACTGCGCATCTCGCACGCCCAGCGCGAAATACGTGGCGCGCCATTATTAGAATGCAGCACGCAGAAACCCTCGCTGCGGCTCCGATTGCAACATTTGTGCGATGACAGACGCACGTAAACGAGGCGCATTGTCGGCCAGGATGGTGGTGTGGGGTGGGGGTAGTAATTGAATCCGGTACATTAGCAGGAGTTGTGTGTGGGGGGGAGGAGGAGATAGGGAGCGAAAATGAGGCAGAACGAGAAAAGGAGATATAGGGGGGGATAGAATGGGAGAGAGCGAGACAACGAGAAAGCGTGTGTGTGAGGGAGAAAGTGACGAGGGAGGGGGTCTACGTGTGCGTGCGCGTACGTACGCGCGTGTTTGCGAGGGCGTGTACGTATGCATGCATGTATGTGCATGCGTGCATGCACACACGGACAGCATGCAAGTCGTGTGAAACGAAATTTACTGATGCGGCATCAGCTAATCAGTGAGGCATTAAATCATCAAGGCTACTATACATCAACTATCGCAGCGGTGCAATAAATGACGACTGCCACAGCTAAGTAGCACTGTCCACTCCAATAATCACCGGCGCGCCATCAAAAACACTCTATACTCTTTTCCACTTGATAACCACCACGCAAACAAACGTCACTCTCACGAATTTCGCCCGCGGCTTCAGTTACCGCTAACTCTACGCAGACGCGTGCCCTGTGTTTGTTAAGCACGTACTTGCGTGGTTTGCTTCGCATGCGTGCGCGTGTGCGCTTCAATTATCACAATGTCAATCTCCACGCGACGGAATTTTTTTAGATTACGCAGTTAAATTGAAACGCCACCGACGCGCTCCTTGGCGCAGCGGCAGTCGTCGCGCCTCGGAATTTAGCAAACTCGGAAAATATTTCTCATCGTCAAACTGTCATGCATAATTATTTTATCGTCGGCCGTATGTACCAAAGTGCTCTCTACTGCCAGTGCCAGCTCCCGACAGATCCGCGGTTTTATGCGCGCGCGTTTGAACTAAATGAACGTCCTGTAGGATTTACAGTCAACAATTGCAAAGCCCAGAGTTTAATTTAGCCTCGCTGATCCACTAATATCGGAAAAATGACCAATCTATACGCGTATAGCAAGTAAACATAACATATCACAGAAGAAGCATGAGCCATCACAGACGTAGCATGGTGGTCATTTACCTGTCCAAATATCATCCATCCATTCTTCCGTTCACCCATCCATCCTTTCGTCCTGGCGTCCGTCCATCCATCATTCATCCTTCCATCCTCATGCCCGACCGTGCGTAAAAATAAATAGGCAAATGGCGGGACGTCCACTAATTGGTATATAGCGTTGCATAATTGGTTGGCTTGTCTGAGTCAATTAAGCACGAACACATCGCATTATATATATTCACCCTGTACAATCGACAGCTCTAGTTCTAACGTAGGCCCTGACAGGTACGTTAATACTGGTTATAAACGTAATACAAGAAAATATAAGAAGTACGCAAACTAGTACTGAACAGCACCACATTGCGTTTACCACAGTGATAGGGGAAGCGTCCATTAACAGACGCTTAAAATGTTAGTTGACCCCTTGATCACACCTGACCACTCTTAAACGAGTTCTCGTTTGCAGTAATCGCAACATCGTATAGCCGTGGGTCGGCACGTAGCAAAAATCGTTTTCCCTCGCAGTTTCTGCGCCCAATAAATAAATAACGCAATAAACGCGATTAACCAAGAAAAAACTTTTAATACAAAAAACAACAACTAAATAACTAAAAAAATTTCTTCGGCCGGACACGACTTTTCCGAATCGATCGGATCACAGCAAACGAGAAGAGTCGCTATAGAGGGCACTGCGAGCGGGTCGAGTGGGGGAAAACCTGCATTGCCTTTTGCGGCCTTGCATGAGGCTCTTCAGCAGCAGCTTGTGTAGCTCGACCGACTGAAACTCCCGCGATCGTCTGCACGCAGTGTGCGCCACCTGCTCCGGCAGCTGCTCGCCGCCAGGTGGCGACGTCGGCGGCTGCTCGCCCTGCTGGCCGCCGGAGGGCACCGCCAGGTCTGCTGGCCCGCCGTCGGGTGGCGCTTCGTTCTTGTCCATATGCGTCGGCGTGGTTGACACAGTCATTCAAGCACATTTGCGAGATTCGCTCGAAGATTCGCGCGCGCGTCCTCGCTACGTTCGCGCCGTCGCTACGGGTTCCTGTCTCACCTCAGAAACAACAACGACACGCCGACCACGCGCCACACTCGACGAAGTTTTGATATCGATGCGCGTTTTAGATGCGCATGCGCTCGGTCGTGATCAGTACACGCACACCTACCTCAACCCAAGATAGGTGCTGACGCTTCTTCATAAACCAACGATATGACGTGGTCTCAGTCTTTGGCACGGCGCCAATGGGGCGCGGATACGTGCGCAGGCGCGTGCGGTCAGTCTTGGCACGTCGCCAAAATATACTCTTGTGTAATTGGAAGCCGCCGTAAGCAACAGTAGTGGTGATGATCAGATCTGCGTGTTACTCGGACCTACTGACTTCACTCAGGCGATTTCGCGCACGACGTCTCGCTGAAAATGCGTGCGCGGGTGCGGCAATCATTTTAATTGGGATTCTAAATGAAACGGCGTGAAAGTTTACCTAGCGCTCATGCGCGCGTGGAAAATAGGGTACGGGAGGCAGCTAGGACAAATCCCATTCTGAACGCAGCCGCCTGATCTGTCCAGAACAACGAGGTTAGGAAGAAGAGAGAGAGAGAGAGAGAAAGAGAGAGAAAGAGAGAGAGAAGGGGAGAGTGAGAGCGAGACACACACAACGCACACATACACACACGCGCACACACGCGCACACACACACGCACACGCACGCACGCATATATATATGTTCACGCGTAGTCCATTGTGCTGCAACGACCAGCTAGCACAACGTGCTGTTAAACATGTTTTAACGCACATCTCCATGGAACTAGTCTATACCGTTCCGAATATGAGACAGCGTATCGGTAGCTAGCAGCGACGTGTATTAAATAACATAGGCAGGCGCGTTAGATAGGCGACCACACATATATATGTGTGTACGTGTGTGTTTGAGAACGTGCGTGCGTGTGTGCGTACGTACGTGTGTTTATGTGTCTGTATGTCTGTGCGTGCGTGCGTGTGCGTGGGTGCGTGCGCGCGTGTACGTGCATGTATGCGTGTGTACGTGCATGTATGCGTGTGTACGTGCGTGCGTGTGCGTGTGTGTGTGTGTGTATGTGTGCGTTGTGTGTGTGTGTCTCTCTCTCTCTCTCTCTCTCTCTCTCTCTCTCTCTCTCTCTCTGTAGGTATGTATATATTGCCGCCGGCGAGTGTGCACTGATTGATTGATTGAGGTGTAACGTCGTTTCGTCTGACCTGGAGGCCCCTCGGCTCGCCATTAACTGATGATCTATCTCAGCAGACTCGGATCGCCGTCTCTCTAACACTGCAGCAGCAGCAACAACAACAGAGACCGCCGCGACGATGTCCTCTCTAACACCTGATCACCACGCACTTACCCATGCACGCACGCACGCACGCACGCACGCACGCACGCAATCATACACCGAGCACAGCAGTAATGGATCGTCAGCATGGTGTAGCACGCACGCACGCACACACGCACACATACACACACACGTGCGAAGGCGCACGCACACACGCGCATACACACATTCTCGCAAACCATACGCGCACGCACACTGTGGCAATTGGTCATCAATTGGTGTCCGCACGCTCGCCGCGCCTTACAACGTGTGAATCATCAGCGGCGACAAATTGCTTTATAGCTAGCTACACGACATCAATCAACGCTAGCTCGCTACTCATAAACAGTAACATCGTCCCACCATAGCGTGGTCACGTGCCATAATTATGTGTCACGCGACGCGCGCCCGCCTCTCCCGATTAAAACGGTTATTGCGAGATTTTTGCTCAGAGAAACGAAATAAAGCTGAATATAGTCTCACCTGACAGCGGAAATATCACTGATTACACCAACATTAAAAATACTAAGATTTTATGCAGTTATAGCATGGAAAAATGGATTTGACCACATCGTAACAGCAATAAATTTTATCGTAAATTATATAATGGCAGAATTGGTAAACTTGTATTTGTGTCGGTGATGAATTGAAAACAAGTGCACGTCTGTACTAGTCTATGGCAGATAAGCGGTGGCGCCACAAGCTAATCCATACTTCCTGTTAGTTAAAGATGACAGAAAACGAATGTTTACAAAACTATTAGTTCGAAACTGGCAGTTTTCGGTGAATACGAAGGTTCTAAGACATTTTATTGTTACTCTAGACAATTGCTGTTACTCAAGCAATAACGGTAGGTGTCATAAAAGTGGTGAAAACACTAGAAAACTCTCGCAATGGTTACTTTAAAACCGCCCGCTTAGAGCAGTAGTAACGGAAGCAGCAGTAGCAGCATTACTATTACCAGCGCCATCAGCAGCAACATCACTACCGCCACCGCCAGCCAACGGCAGCAGCAGTAGGCAGTCGTCGTCGTCGTCGTAGCAGCAACAGCACCAGCAACCGCAGTAACGGCACCAGTAATATCAGCAGTAACAGCAGCCGCAGTAGCAGTAGCAGCAGCAGTAATGGCAGCAGCAACAGCAGTAGCAGTAGCAGCAGTAACCGCAGTAACAGCACCAGTAATAGCAGCAGTAACAACAGCCGCAGTAGCAGCAGCAGCAGTAATGGCAGCAGCAACAGCAGTAGCAGTAGCAGCAGTAACCGCAGTAACAGCACCAGTAATAGCAGCATGACAAGATCTATTTACGTGAACACGTAATACCTATTACGTCTTGCACTTAAACATCCATTACGAGTTATACGTACACCATCATGGAGGATCATGGCCAGTTAGCGTAGAAATAAGAATAGATGCATAGAAGAGATAGATGTGCATGAGAGAATAGATTGTAGGCTGATGCGGCGTGACGTCGCTGGCTCGTACAACAGCGCGCACGCATTGTAGAGAATTTGTAGCAATGACGAATATACCACAGACCAATACTTGTGCATATTTTGAATGCAGACATCCGTAAAGCTCATCAGTAATTGCCGCCGGCTCAATTGTGGCTATTTGGAGAAAATCTTGCAAATACAGTGCACTGAACTGTAGCATCGTGCTTGCTAAAGGACCTGCATTAAGTGTGCTGCGCTGAGATGACGACAACCCAAACGTGATGCGCACGCAGAACTACTAAGGCACGCAGGAAACGAACACGCCAGTGTACGGCTGTGTACGCACGCCATAAGCCACGGAACGCACGTATTGGGCCCCTGCCAACAACACAAGCCACCCCAATACCCACGTTCTTATCTACGCCCGCTGCGTGGCAATACGCTTTTACGTCACTGCCGTAGGTAACGTGCACGTCGCGTGCGTGGCAGTGCGACGCCGTGCGTACACGAAGACGTGCGTTGCGCCGTGAAGATCCGGTGTTCAAACCAAACGCGCTCAAGCAATTTATTCCATGAATGCGTTAACAAGATTCATGAGAAGCGCTTCTCCTACCCGCATCCAATAACGTTTAAGCGGCGCGGCAGCCTCGACGCAACGTAGTTCCGAGCGACGCGACCCCGCGCGGCCTACGGATTCGACGATGCGCTGAAAAGGGCCACGCCGCCCATTGGAGAACATGACACGTACATAACGCGCCCCGCTCCCCGCGCAATTCTGCGCATAATTTCGAACGCCGAGAACGTCGAACGACGACGCGAATATCCAATTGCCGGGCAGCCGCCGACTCAGCGCGCCCTGCGACCGACCGTCTGCTTAATATTAATTGCTTCGGCCCGCGCTATACGGTCGTCCTGGCGCGCAAACGTCGGCCGCGGTTTCTCGCACGTCAGCTCGAACCTGTTAAGCGAGACAGACGCACGAAGCGCGCTTGCTAAACAAGATTCATGGCAGACGCGGGATAGCGCCGGCTGCGCCAATAAGGCTGCCGCGTAGAAGCGGCGAGCGCCGGTGGCAATAATGGCCCGGGTAGAAGCGGGAGCCGGCGGCCCGGCCAATAAGGCTGCCGGGTAGCAAGGCGGGTGGCAGCGACGCCGGCAATAAGCCGGGTGC
>NW_014577066.1:417739-422203 GCF_000485595.1 Priapulus caudatus | reverse complement strand
GCAGCAATATCGCAGTAGGCCAGCAGCTAACAGCACGAGGTAAGGCAGCAGTAACAGGCCAGCAGGCAGCAAAGTAATGGCAGCAGCCCAAACAGCAGTTAGCAGGTAGCAAGCAGCACCGCCCGTAACACGGCAGCATGCAGATATCAGCAGTAGCAGCAGTAACAGCAGCGTAATAGGCAGCAGTAAACAGCAGCATGCAACAGCAGTAGCCAGCAGCGCAGTTAATCTTCGAAGTCACGATGACGTTTACTCGAAAATTCGCATTTGTTATGAAATAACCGAAGCTTCCGGATGAATTTACATTTGCTTTCAACTAAATCTCCAAGCAAGCTTTAATCCCGCAAGGCCGATGTCTCATAACGCTTTCTCGTCGTTACTTCTAAGCGTTGATTCGCATGGCTGACGTCGCATGACTTTCGTAGCATGACTTCCGCAACCGTAGAAATCTCATCACGGACATCTAAGCATGTTCATCTTTTCATCTCATGCGTGGTACGGTAAAAAAAACATGACGGTTTCGGTCGGTCGTGGACAGTCGCTGAGAGTTAAATGTAAGTATGATGACGTACTATTCAGCTGCCTGCGCGGTGCCCACGTAGCACACACACGTACGGCACGCACGCCACGCAGCGCGACGCGCACCACGCACGCACGGCCGCACGCACGCAGCACGCACAGCACCCGCACGCGACGTAGCACGCTCGCGGGAGACAGCTAAGTGAAAATGGCAATGATGTTTGCCACAATGCCCGTCAGCCGACTTAATCAAGGCACTTTCACTGGCCATCCGACAACTTCCGCGCGATCGCGTATCACAGCCACGGGGCGTGAACGCGAGAGGCGTACGACGTAGCGAGTTCAACCATGGCATCAGCCGCCAGGCAAGCGCGCCATGTCCGCCCGTCCAGGCAGGGTCAGCAGAGAAGGGCAACGCGCGCGACACTACGACTGACCTACTGGACACACCAGCCAATATACACTGTCCTCGCGCGCCAATCAAATTATAATAAAATATATTAAAATATTAATATTACAGTTATATTGCTGCAAAGTATCGCGCGACTGATAATGCTCTAAAAGGAATTATTGTCTTGAATTTTAGACATAATTTCGTAGAATATGAAAATTATCACTGATAAGTGAGGTTTATTATATTTGTAGTATTTAGCTTGTCTAGATAAATAATTTTTTCTCGAAATAAGTCCTTTTCTTTCTGAAGTACGGTTTACCTCACGGCGAGGGACACATATCTCTCTGTGCACTGATGCCGATTATTACGTCGCTAGGGAATAACGAGTATACGAGGCCACCAATGAGAAGCTGCGTCTTCCAGCATGACCCGGTCCGGTGAGCACTCAGTCTTTCTTTATATTCCCCTGTTCGTGAGGAGCCGATAATTAGAGATGAATACAAGGCGATAAATAACGCATCGGATAGTATAGACTGGGGTAATATTGAAGAACTGAGTAGTCAGGGTACGGGTAAGCGTGGGCGTAGGTAGCATGTGGGGCAGTGTACGCGTGTATCTGCCATATATCACCGTAGGGGGCGGGCGTTGCTGCTGCTGATGTACTGCTGCTGCTGCTGCTGTTGTACTGCGTTGCTAGGCTGCTGCAACTGTTGCTGCGCTGCTAGCTGCCCTGCTGCTGCTGCTGCTGTTGCTGCTACTGCTGCGCTGATGCCCCGCTGCTGCTACTGCTGCTGCTGTTTGTTGTGATCGCTGTGGCTGTTGTTTGTTGCTGCTGCTGCTGCTGCCTGCTGCTGCCGCTGTTGCCTCTCGCCGCGTGCGAAACAAACAGCGTCTAGATATATAGGAAATGGTTTCCCCCGCAGCAGGCGGGCAAACACGTGCGCGCGTGCGCGTCGCGTGTGATTGTCGCTTGCCGTTCCGCGTTCGTGTCTCGTTTGTTTGATCAGAAGCTGTTTTGTCTGGCGTTGCCATTTCTGGCTTGCTGCATGGGACGCGCGCCAGCGGCAATTATTTTTTCCCGATGCCGACGTTCGCGGAACACCATAGATTAGTGTTTGCGTACTATGCCACGCTTATAATTAGCGTGGGGAGTCGGGTAGAAAGCCGGGAGCGCCGGCCGGCAATAAGGTGCCGGGTAGAAGCGGGAGCGCCGGCCGGCAATAAGGTGCCGGGTAGAAGCGGGAGCGCCGGCCAGCAATAAGGTGCCGCGTAGAAGCGGGAGCGCCGGCCGGCAATAAGATTCCATGCAGACGCGGGTGCGCCGGCTGGCAATAAGGTGCCGCGTAGAAGCGGGAGCGCCGGCCGGCAATAAGATTCCATGCAGACGCGGGTGCGCCGGCTGGCAATAAGGTGCCGCGTAGAAGCGGGAGCGCCGGCCGGCAATAAGATTCCATGCAGACGCGGGTGCGCCGGCTGGCAATAAGGTGCCGGGTAGAAGCAGGAGCGCCGGTCAGCAATAAGGTGCCGGGTAGAAGCGGAAGCGCCGGCCGGCAATAAGGTGCCGGGAATAAGCACACTATATACTTTTCGCTATATCGTGGAATATCTGCCGCGAAGTCTCAGATGAGACGGGTGCGCGCGTATTTGCGTCTCGAGGCGAGACAACACGGTGCGAGAGACAAGATGCTTTGTGAGTCAGGACTGTCGCAAAATAAGAGAACTGGCCAGACAATTCCTGTTATGACATAAAACCATCGCGAGACAATACAATGTCCTCTACGAATCGAGAACCTTGCCGGGAGAAGACCTTGCTGGAGGTCCTTGCAATCATGAGACCTGTCTTTCGTAAGATTAAATACTTCGATCGAATCGACCTTTTCCCGCCGCTTTAATTCGCATTCGCATCGAGCGTTTGCACGAAGCTACACTGCAAACGTTCGCCTATATGCATGCTTACTGACTGTACGCCGAATCTCGCCTGCAACGCAAAAGATGTGCGCTCGCTCGCCACTCTGTAACGGGTCTATGTACAGGTAGAACCAGGTAAACACGCGGCTTTTACCGCGGTGTGAGCCACCTATTCACGTAGCCCGTGGCACCTAAAGGAAGCCACACAAAACAACACACGTGTGCCACAACTCAAACAGCGAGCCGCTATTGACCCTCAATCAACGAATAACGTTCACACGCGAGACGAGGATTGCGTGGTGCAAACCTAATGCTTGCTGCCGGGTACGCAGACGCCCACACATACGCGACCATGCACCCTCTCCATGCTTCTCCTCGCGCAGCATCCTCGCCACGTAACAACCACCATCTTTCATGGTTTCTTCACTCAGCATCCTTCTCGCGCAAACACTTCTATCTTTCATGGCTTCTTCACTCAGCATCCTTCTCGCGCAAACACCTCTATCTTTCGTGGTTTCTTCACTTAGCATTCTTCTCGCGCAACACCTACCATATTTCATGGTTTCATCATTCAGCATCCTTCTCGCGCAAGCACCTCAATCCTTCATGGCTTCATAGCTCGGCATAGAGCCTCATCATTGAGAATTCTCGTTACGCGTGCTTCACATTAACAAAGATCAGCTGTCTTGATCACATCACAAGGATATGTCGCCTCCTCTTTCTTCTTCTTCTTCTTCTTCTTCTTCTCCTCCTCCTCCTCCTCCTCCCCTCCTCCTCCTCTTCCTCCTCCGCCGCCGCCGCAACTGCCTTCTTCTACTTCTCCTCCTCCTCCTTCTCCTCTTCCGCCGCCTTCTCAGTCACCATCTCCTCCTCCTCCTCCTCCTCCTCCTCCTCCTCCTCTCCCTCCTCCTCCTTCTCCTCCCAGCGATCTTTACCGGTTACAGACGCACAACAAGGTCGGCGAAGCGACCGATCCTATTTATGAGTGCAATTGCTGTTGTTGTTGGTGGTGGTTGTGCAGTTGTTGTTGTTGTGGTTGACTGTGATGTTATCTCTGCTGCTGCTGCTACTACTACTACTACTATTGCTGCTATATCTGCTGTTGTTGTTTTTATTACTGCTGCTGCTGCTGCTGCTGTTGTTATTATTGTTATTGTTGTTGTTGCCGCTGCTGCTGCTTCTGTCGCCACTGCTGTTATCGCCACCGCTGCCACTACAATCGCCAACGCCAACGCCAACGTACGCCATAGCACTGCACTACTACTGCAGCCGCTGCTACTACTTCTACTAATACTACTACGGTTGCTGCTGCTGGGCCCCCGTCATCGCTGCTGCTGCTGCTGCTGCTAATCAAGAGATGACGAACTGCCGAGGTCGCCGTTATTCCCGACGGAGGCATCAATAGCAACACTTTCAGCTCATTTTCATTTTCACTTTCACGTCATGGAGAGGCGCGTGGAGCGAAACGCAGCGAGGCTTTCACTTCCAGCGTAAGATCTTCTCGACATCCCGTTTTGAACGTACCGCCGTACACATGGCACAACTGCGACGTGAGAATAATAATCAGAGTGGCTATATGCCCGGCAGCCGGCATATATCTGACGGCTGCGGGGCACGGTCTTCGATTTCCTAAATGCCCGGCA
>NW_014577066.1:415755-417729 GCF_000485595.1 Priapulus caudatus | reverse complement strand
GTAATAGCAGCAGTAACAGCAGCAGCAGCAGTAATGGCAGCAGCAACAGCAGTAGCAGTAGCAGCAGCAACCGCAGTAACAGCAGCAGCAATATCAGCAGTAGGCAGCAGTAACAGCACCGGTAATAGCAGCAGTAACAGCAGCAGCAACAGCAGTAGCAGCAGCAGTAATTCTTGAAGTCAGATGACGTTGCTCGAAATTCGCATTTGTTATGAAAGATAACGAGCTCCGATGAATTTACATTGCTTTTCAACCTAATCTCCAAGCAAGCTTTCATCACCAAGGCTTTTCATCACGGTTTCTCGTCGTTACTTCTAAGCGTTGATTCGCATGGGCATGACGTCGCATGACTTCGTAGCATGACTTCGCACCGTAGAATCTCATCACGACATCTAAGCATTAGTTTTCATCTCATCGTGGGTACGGTAAAAAAAACATGACGGTTTCGTCGGTCGTGGCCAGTCGTGAGATTAAATGACAAGTATGATGACGAACTATTCAGCTGCCTGCCGCGGCCCACGTACACACACACGTACTCACGCACGCACGCACGCACGCACGCTCACGCACGCACGCACGCACGCACGCAACTCCCCACGCTTAATTATGAAGACGGGCATAGTACACAAACACTAATCTATGTGTTCCGCGAACTCGGCAGTCGGCAAAAAATAATTGCCGCTGGCGCGCGTCCATGCACAAGCAGAAATGGCAACCGCAGACAAACAGCTTCTGATTCAAACAAAACGAGACACGACGCGGACCGGCAAGCGACAATCACACGCGACGACGCACGCGCCACGTGTTTGCCGCCTGCTGCGCGGCGGAAACCATTTCCTAATATCTAGACGCTGTTGTTTCGCACGCGCGAGAGGGCAACAGGGCAGCAGACAGTGGCAGCAGCAGGCAGCAGGCAACAACAACAGCCACAGCACACAACAAACGGCAGCAGCAGTAGCAGCAGCAGGGGCAGTAGCCAGCGTAGCAGCAACAGCAGCAGCAGCAGCAAGGCGCTAGTAGCAGCAGCAACAGTGCAGCAGCCTAGCAACAGCAGTACAACAGCAGCAGCAGCCAGCAGTACATCAGCAGCAGCAACGCCCGCCCCCTACGGTGATGATAGGCAGATACGCGTACACTGACCACATGCTAACCCTACGTTCACCTTACCCGTACCCTGACTACATCAGTCTTCATATATACGCCAGTCTATACTACCGATGCGTCTATTTATCGCCTGTATTATCTGTATTATCGGCTCTCACGAAGCAGTGGGAATATAAAGAAAGACTGAGTGCTCACCGGCCGGGTCATGCTGGGAAGACGCAGGCTTCTCATTTGGTGGCCTCTATACTCGTTATTCCTAGGACAATAATCGGATCCCGTGCACAAGCAGAAAATATGTGTCCCCTCGGCCGTGAGGTTTAAACTACTTAAAGAAAGAAAAGGACTTATTTTCGAGAAAAAATATTTATCTAACAGTAAATACTACAAATATAATAAACCTCATTATCAGTGATATTTCAATATTCTACTGAATTATGTCTTAAAATTCAGGACAATAATTCCTTTTAGAGGCATTATCAGTCGGCGCGATACTTGACAATATAACTATAATATTAATATATTAATATATTTAATATAATTTGATTGGCGCGCAGGACAGTGTATATTGGCTGGTCTGGTCAGTAGGTCAGTCGTTAGGTCGCGGGCCGTATCCCTTCTCTGCTGACCCGCTGCCTGGACGGGCGGACATGGCGCGCTTGCCTGGCGGTTGATGCTATGTTGAACTCGCTAACGTGCGTACGCTCTCGCGTTCACGCCCCGTGGCTGTGATGCGATCGCGTCGGAAGTTGTCGGATGCAGTGAAATGCCTTGATTAAGTCGGCTGACTGGATTGTGGCAAACATGATTGCCAGTTTCACTTAGCTGTCTCCCGCCGAGCGTGCTACGTGCGTGCGGTGCTGCGTGCCGTGC
>NW_014577066.1:387650-409838 GCF_000485595.1 Priapulus caudatus | reverse complement strand
TCTCGCGCAAACACCTCTATCTTTCGTGGTTTCTTCACTCAGCATCCTTCTCGCGCAAACACCTCTATCTTTCGTGGTTTCTTCACTTAGCATTCTTCTCGCGCAACACCCACCATATTTCATGGTTTCATCATTCAGCATCCTTCTCGCGCACGCACCTCTATCCTTCATGGCTTCATAGCTCGGCATAGAGCCTCATCATTGAGAATTCTCGTTACGCGTGCTTCACATTAACAAAGATCAGCTGTCTTGATCACATCACAAGGATATGTCGCCTCTTCTTCTTCTTCTTCTTCTTCTTCTTCTTCTTCTTCTTCTTCTTCTTCTTCTTCTTCTTCTTCTTCATCTTCTTCTTCTTCTCCTCCTCCTCCTCCTCCTCCCCTCCTCCTCCTCTTCCTTCTCCGCCGCCGCCGCAACTGCCTTCTTCTACTTCTCCTCCTCCTCCTTCTCCTCTTCCGCCGCCTTCTCAGTCACTATCTCCTCCTCCTCCTCCTCCTCCTCTCCCTCCTCCTCCTTCTCCTCCCAGCGATCTTTACCGGTTACAGACGCACAACAAGGTCGGCGAAGCGACCGATCCTATTTATGAGATTGCACTCCCGGCAATTGCTGTTGTTGTTGGTGGTGGTTGTGCAGTTGTTGTTGTTGTGGTTGACTGTGATGTTATCTCTGCTGCTGCTGCTACTACTACTACTACTACTATTGCTGCTATATCTGCTGTTGTTGTTTTTATTACTGCTGCTGCTGCTGCTGCTGTTGTTATTATTGTTATTGTTGTTGTTGCCGCTGCTGCTGCTTCTGTCGCCACTACTGCTATAGCCACCGCTGCCACTACAATCGCCAACGCCAACGCCAACGTACGCCATAGCACTGCACTACTACTGCAGCCGCTGCTGCTACTTCTACTAATACGGTTGCTGCTGCTGGGCCCCCGTCATTGCTGCTGCTGCTGCTGCTGCTGTTGCTGCTAATCAAGAGATGACGAACTGCCGAGGTCGCCGTTATTCCCGACGGAGGCATCAATAGCAACACTTTCAGCTCATTTTCATTTTCACTTTCACGTCATGGAGAGGCGCGTGGAGCGAAACGCAGCGAGCCTTTCACTTCCAGCGTAAGATCTTCTCGACATCCCGTTTTGAACGTGCGCAACTCCGTACACATGACACAACTGCGACGTGAGAATAATAATCAGAGTGGCTATATGCCCGGCAGCCGGCATATATCTGACGGCTGCGGGGCACGGTCTTCGATTTCCTAAATGCCCGGCAGTTTTTAATTTTCAGCGTTATCTCAAGTAAACAAGGGTTAGGGTTCGGGTTAGGGTTCGGAACTGCCGGGCATTTAGGAAATCGAAGACTGTGCCCGCCTGCCGGGCATATAGCCACAGCGAATAATAATCTCGCCCGGCCCTCTATTCTTCATCTCTTTCTCTCCCTCTCCTTCTTTCTCTCTCTCTCTCTTTCTTTCTTTCTTTCTCCCTCTCTCTCTCTTCATCTCTCTCTCTCTCTCTTTCTCTCTCTTTCTCTCTCTCTCACTCTCTCTCTCTCTCTCTCTCTCTCTTTCTTTCTCTCTCTCGCTCTCTGTCTCTCTCTCTCTCACTCTCTCTCTCTCTTTCTCTTTCTTTCTCTCTCTCTCTCCCTCTCTTTCTTTTTTTTCTCCTTTTCTCTCTTCATCTATCTCTCTCTCTTTCTCTCTCTTTCTCTCGCTACCTCTCGCACTCGTGTATCCTGCTCATGCGTTACAGGCGCTATACGTCAGAAATCCGTAACAGCCGTTAATCTAACACGATAGCGTCTTCTTGTCAACCGACGACGATCAAGGTGGAAAACACAAGCACGTCTCTTCCGACGCTGCACTCGCGTCGTCAGCGACAGGTACGTACGCACGCACGCACGCACGCGCGCACGCCGCTCTCTCCTCGCATCACGTGTAGCAGCCGCAGCCTCCTCATCCTCCTCATCCAGTTCCCGCGTTCACACGTAGCATCCCCACACGCCGGACACCGGATGCGACAATGCGTGCGCTCTCTCTCCCTTCCTCTCACACACTCTCACTAGTCAATCACTGCTTACTGCGAGCCTGCCGCGCCGATGCTGTTTTGTCTGTTGCGCCGTCGCCCGACCGACCAATCAACGATCAAGCATCCCGTTCATCGATCGTACGACGATGTGCACTCGCAGCGCCACCTATGTCGGGCACGTGGAAGTGCGACGTACACACGCGCGCGCGGCGTCGGTGCATGTACAGCCGCGAGCAACTAACCCGCGACGATGTGAAGTGTGTTTGCGAATGTAAAGTGGATGCGAGACTCGTCGTTAACGTGGTTACAACGTGCCGTATATATATATATATATATATATATATATATATATATATATATATGTGTGTGTGTATGTATATATATATATATATATATATATATATATATGATCGAGAAAAAAAATATAGAGCGAAAAATAACATATAGCGAAAAGAGAAAGAGCAAGAGATTGGGGGGGGGGGAAAGATAAAAAGGGAAATCGAATCGCGTGTGTGCATGCGCGTCTGTGTATGTGCGTGCGTGAATGTATGTGAGAGACAAAAATGGAGGTGAACGAATCGCACACGTGTGTGAAAAAGAGAAGGGAGCGGGAGAAAGGGAGAGAGAGCACGCGAGAGGAAAAGAGAGAGAGAGAGAAAGAAAGAGAGAGAGAGGGGCAGAGAGATGGAGAAAGAGAGAGAGAGATAGGTAGGGGAAGATAGAGAGAGAGAGAGAGAGAGAGGGGGGGGAGAGAGAGAGAGAAAGTGAGAGAGAAAGAGAGATAAAGGGAGGGAAAGAGAAAGGAAGAGAGAGAGAGAGAGAACATTTCCCTCTGATGTCGGCGTCGCCGCACGCTGCACCACGTCAGCAACCGACGTTGTCGTCGGCTCGCCGATCGTGTTCCCGCGACGTTTTTAATTAAATCTCACCGCCCGGAAGACTCATGCTCGTGATCAATGCCTGTGAGAGAACACACGCAGACGCGCGCGCGCATCTGTATGCACGATCAGCGGCGCGTCACTGTCGCCGCCCGGCTCTCGCTCGCCATCAACCTCGTGCATGAGCATCGTCGGCCATCCACGTGCCGACTGTACTGCGTACACACGCATGTGCGGCAGCAGCAGCAGCAGCAGCGCGCGCGCGGGAACGACACAGCCGCGCGACGGCTTTACGTTGCACTGGCTTCTGAAGCCATGCGCGTCGGAATCGAGCGATCCTAACCGCATCTATTATCTGCTCCCCGCTATATAATATGTGATGCGAGCTTGCCGATTCAAACCGCACTAAAACGCGGCCTGTGCGAGGAGTGGGGGCATGAATTGCAAATCCGCGCTGAAGCAGGTAGCGCATTTCGTATAGAGCGAAAAACGCACGCGGATAGATTTCGCGTCTTTCGTAGTCTCTTAGTCTTCTTATAGTCTTTCTTAGTCGCTTCTTTCTTCTTCTTAGTCTTTCTTCGCGTCTATCTAGTCTTCTTAGTTAGTCTTTATAGCTTCTACATACGCAACGGCGGGAAGGAACCCCGCTTTACGTTTACGCTCCGCATGCTGTGCGCTCGCAGACGATAACACAATACATAACATTAATTCTAAAAGCACGGTAACACATTCAAATACATTCTCTCACCATTCCATCACACACTCTCAACATTCATTCTGAAAGCAAGGTAGCCTAGCTCGGGCCGTTACCATGCAGTGACGGACCACCTCAGTTTGCTTACCCCCTTCCACCCCTCCCCCGAGAGAACGGGCTGCCTTTGGAATAATTCACCCCTTCTTTCTCCGCCCGCGACTGGGTTGCCTCCACCCCTTCACCCGCTTCACCCCTTCTCCCTGGCTTGCGATGGGCCGCCTTGGCATGCTTTACCCTCTTCTCTCTCCTCAACGACGCGGCTGCTTCGTATTCCTTACCTAGCATCAGGGTCGCCCATAGCTCTAGAGCTATAGCCTTTCGCTCTGCCACGGGCTGCCTGTGGCAGCGCGAAGGGCTATACTTCTAGAGCTAGATCGCCCAGGGCCTCTCTTTGCCTTGAAGAAAACAGTTACGTCGCATGAGCGCATGACGGCGCAGTAGAGCGGCGATCGTGGGTGGGTGGGTGGTTGGTGGTGGGGAGGGGTATGACGTGGTCGTTATGCAGCGAAACACCATAGCAATACGAGTGCTGAAACGCTCGCCCGTCGGATTTAGTAGACAGCGCCGTAATTGCTCGTGTCATTACTGTAGCCGCACTAGCCAGAGGAAAGTGTTGAGCCGCTCGGCTCTTACGGACATATACATCCGCGATACGACCTTTAAATGGAGAGAGAGAATCAGAGAGAAAGGGGAAAATATAGAGAGATTGAGTCGGGTGGGGGACAGAGGCGCGGAAGAGATACAGAGAGAAAGAGGAGAGAGAGAAGAGAGAGAAACAGAGGAAAGAAAGAAAGGGATAAGAAGATGAGCGGAGAGCGCGCGAGAGAGAGAGGAGAGAGAGGGCAGAGAGGGCGAGAGAGGGCGAGAGAGAGAGCAGAGAGAGAGAGAGAGAGCGAGGGGGAGGAGAGAAAAGAGAGAGAAAGAGAGAGAGAGAGAGAGAGAGAGAGAGAGAGAGAGAGAGAGAGAAAGAGCGCGCGGCATATGAGGACGATTTTACTCCCGTGTTGCTCAGGGAATTTCAAACATCCGTGCTACGTGATTCTTTTATTTTATTACGCGAACGTGCAGCAATAATCTAAATTGATTTTCAACGAGACTTCATAAGGATACTCTCAAGGTTTTATGCAAAATTTTACCGATTTTTCATTTTCAATTTTATTCGATGGCTAACACTATGTGCCACCTTCGTACATGCTCATTTCTTCATATAACGGTACATGTGAACTGTCAGAGCGATTTGACTGCCCGCGTACATATGTAGTAAGCAGCGGCTGACGTCATTATGACGTCAGACACATGATACAACCAACATTTTCCCGATATTCACTGAGCCAGTATCCATCAACATCAGGCGTAGATAATAGGGAATTCCCTATTATCAACTCCTGATCAACATCAACCCTGCTACAGCTGTACTACCACCCTGATCAAATAAAGTATCCCACAAGAGCCTAAAATAGTTCTCACACCTCGCAACGACCTTACATAAGGCGCGCGTTTGTTGACAGTGACGTCAGGCAATAGGCGGGTTCGTGTCATTTGCATGAAATTGCGTTGGTCACCTCGTAATTTCTCAGAATTTCTCAAGGTGCATGGAACATTTTACCAATTTAGTGGTGTCAGTTAGTCATGCATATGTCGCAGTAAGTACTAACAGTAGATATTTCACATACGTTCACCCATTTTGCAAACAGGCAGTCACTCATTGTGAAAAATAGAAAAACCCTGATTTCTCCGTTTCGATTTCTGACATAGAAGCCGATGTATAAATGGATATTTCTCTGTGATTACAACTCGGATTAATTTAATTTTACACTCGTTTTAATGGTAACATATTGTGGTAAAGATGTGCGTCAGTGATTGTTATTAAGTGCCGTATTTTATTAGTTATGCCTCTTTATTCGCTGAAATTTTCAATTCTAACACACAACTTGATTTTTAAGCAGTTTTTTCCAGTTTTCTCGGTAAATATGAAAATTAAAGAAAAATCCTGACTCTCTATTTTGGTCCATATTGTGCTTAACATGTGGCAAAAATTTTGATCCTCATTCTTTCTGGTAGTTGAGAGATATCCAATATACCATTTTTACATAAAAATTCAAAATTTGTGTGGTAACATAATTAGGTGCTGGAAATTTTTGTTATCTCTGTGCTTGAGCATAGAGATATATCTCCTCTATAAATAAAACGAGTGATTGATTCGATTCATTAGCCAATAAACGTTTAATCTTCATTAGAGCAATACCCGTGCAAAAGGTGGAGAGTATCCCCGAGTGGCTTTAATTGTTTTACATCTAGAGTTCGTCCATTTATAAGCCGCATAGCTAGACAGCTTTTTTGAAATTGTACGCATTTAGCAAGTGTAGGTTTGGTAAGAATTTTCTGTACGTTTTACAAATAATTCAGCGGCGTAAATTTGGCGTGAACATTAAATATTTACACATATGAGTCGCGTGATGCCGTCATTCATTATCACGCAATTATGTGTCGCAATGACTGTGCGAACGCTATGCTGATGGCCCTTTCTGCGATGTTGTCTGCGCTCACGATACACGCAAAGAGTTAACGTGTGCCTTGTCAACGGGTATTCCAATCTCAAGCAAGCATACATGTATGCAAGCAGAACAGTGAAGCTTGCCTTCGTCGAATTGTGAGAAACTTGTCTCGGTCCGCGGGGATACATCGTACAGTAGCTAGCCGAGGAACTGCGACGATTACGTTCAACTTCTCGTGAGACTTTTACAGTTTTCATGATGCTACGGTCGCATGCACACGCACGCACGCACGTACTGCGAGTTTTCTCCATTTCAGGCAATACGGAATATAATTAACGCAATTGTCTCGCGATCATTTTTCCTTGAAACTACGTGGAAAATAATTAATCCAATTGTCGCGCCTCGCGGATTTCCACGTAGGCCGTGCGCGATCAGCAGTACTAAAGGGGGAAAACGAGAACATGTGGCTGCTAACCCCCACTAGCTATAATTACGCGTGGAACACGGAGCAGGAGAGTAACCTGTTAACGCTCTCTGTACACATTTCCACGTATACACCGGACAAACTTGTTAACTCGAAGCCTATACAGTATTCTTAAGATAAACATGCACGCTCGTTAGATCTGTGCCTAGAGCAAGCTAGACATTCAGTCAGCGTTGTAGACTTGGTACACAACTATAGAGACGTGAACTCGTTAACTATGTCGCCACATTTCTATAGATTACCAAGCAACGTTACTCACACAATAACCACATTTCCACAGATGAACATACAACGTTACTAACTCCATGGTCACATATTCAGAAATAGACATAAAATTTAGATAGCTCAATGGTTACATGTTCATAAATTGACATACAACGTTGATAACACTACGGTCACATATTTATGAATAGAGATACAACAACAATAATAACACCACAGTCACATATTTACAAACAAACATACAAGTAACAACAGTGACAACTCTATTGTCACATATTTATAAATCGATATACAACGTTGATAACTCTATACGGTTCTATTGCTCTAGATCAGGGGTTCTTAACCTGTGGTCCATGGACCCGTTTGGGGTCCGTTGATAGAGAGGGTCCGTGAACCAGGTGCATGCAGAATTTTGTGTTTATGTGCTTATGCGCATTTTTCTGAGGAGGGGTCCGTAGCTTTCACCAGATTCTCAAAGGCATGACTGAAAAAAAGGTTAAGAACCATTGCTCTAGATAAACAAGCGACCAACCACTGTGCCCACATTTTTAGCTCACCTTGACATCGTCAAGATGAGCTATTGCCATGGGGTGTCGTCCGTCGTACGTACGTCCGTCCGTCCGTCAACATTTGGCTACGGTCAACGATAACTCAGGAACCGTTTGACCCACATGTTTCAAATTGCATATAGTTGTTACTCCTATGGGAGAGGTTTGAACGTCCTATTTTTGAGCCACGTCCTTTTTCGCAAAAATGGAAATGGCCATAAGTCGGTTCAGGTTCAACGGATTTTGCTCAATTCTGGTATGTGATTGAATAAGGACTGGCCCCCAAAACATATCACACGGGTTTTTATTTTATTTTTAAATTATGCAAATTAGGTAGATTTTGGCAATTTCACTATGCATTTCAGTGTCTGCCGGCCTACGGTCAACCCCATCAGATTGTATGCCAACAGATCTAGAACATTTATTTTCGCATCAAAAATTACTCATATATCATCATTATCAAGAGTATATAATGGGATATATGCTATATAATGGGAGTTCTCCCATATATACTCTTGCTTTATATATCCCCCCTCCCTCTTCTATCACACCCAGTGTCATTGACACTTTCATTTATAAATGCCATAGACTAACTCGGTAAGTTGCTAAGAATATTTGGAGGCCACCAGAGATTTTTCGAATAAGTCAAAAATGGATACGCAATGTTGGTAACGCTGTCATCACACAATTCTCTAGATAAACAGCCGTGTAAACTCGACGACAACCAGTAATCGAGCGCGACATAATAACGTTGCCGCATCTGCATCTACGACACTCGTGGCGCCCTTCCTTTTCTCGCGGGTGCAGTCGGAACAGGACTAAGCAGAATGTAAAGAGACAGCGTCTTGTGCGGTAAGCATAGAGTCATTGCAGCTGTGGGACAGCGCTGAACTGGGTGGACCACACTACGTAAGTCTAACACAGCGCACAGCGTCGCCTATCTGTCGCACACACAGCAATAATGCGCTCGTTCGGCTATATATCTCTCTCGACATTCCTATGGTCTCACGCTACCCGCACGCGCAACATGAACGCCGACTACAAATGAGTTGCATTACGCACTGAGAACCAGTTTGCGCGAACCCCGGCGATACATGAAGTGTCGTGTGAGTAATGATGAACTAGCAGCGCGCACGCACGCACGCACGCACGCACGCACGCAGGCAGGCAGGCACGCACGCACGCACACGCAAGCACGCACACACAAACACACGCACACGCGCACGAACGCACGCACACACACCAACACACATGCACGCACGCTCACACACATACACTGCTACACGCGTGACCGACTGCGGTATGAATCGTTAGCCACACTTAGGCAGCGAGTTCGTAAACGATTTCTTCCTTCTCAGCCACTGACACGACAAACCAGTTCGCGAGAGAGGATAGATGATGATGACTATCACTTGCATTCAGTCATGAGCGCAAAAAGCAATGCCTGCATGTGACGCTTGCGTACTGAGCCCATAAAGTAAAAGGACAACAAAACGGAATATTATCCCTCATATACACAGACCTCGAGTACAAGTAATTGCTCTCCGATTAAAGCCGCATGATACTGGGGTTTTGTTCAATTACCTAATTAATGATTTTATCTGCAGCGGAGGAAGAAGTTTTCGTGCATAACCAGTACTGGCTATGCTGTACATGGACATGTAGAGTTCGACCAAAACCACTTTCGAATTGACATACATAACGCCTGTTAGGAATGACCTTGTGCACAGCGTATACACAATACAATAAATTTATACCCGCATTGAATAGGCACTTATTTTAACATCTGTGAGTAGAATTCGAAGCAAACCATTTTCGAATTGAGATACGTAATGCTTGTTAGGAATGCACACAATGCTCTTTAATGTGTACACATTCCTGTATAATATTAATGTAAAGTATTAGGTGCAAGGCAGCAATTGAAGATTCAGGGCCTGTACTTCTCAAAAATCAGTTATCAGTTTATCACTGAATTAAGTGTCTAATATAACATCTAGTCACAGTATATACAGGCATGTTTTTGTGCAGTTTATTACTTCAAACATTCACCTATTCAGATAACAGAAAGTGGAATACATGTATGCAAAACACGAGTTAGATTATTTGTTTTTACCAGTCATTCGATTAGATAATTACAAATTGATGTATTCTTATTATTACCCTATGAAGAAGCATAACGAGTAGCTTCTGGTCGATTCAGGCATTGGACTGCGAATGACTCTAGCTCCACCTGCTGATAGTATGCTTCCCCACCCCCATGTTCAGGTGATCACGGCAAATTCGCAAAGCCACCCCTACACTCCGCTGATGCGAATACAATTAGTCAATTACAGTATGATATAAAATGCAGCAACAATTTCTGATTTAGATGATAATGTACATGCACTTCTTTATATTTACTGTTACAAGTAGGGTATATTCTAATTTAAATTGCATACTGTAATTTATACTCTACTGCAGCTCCAGGATACTATGGTGCAATAACACATCCATCTAATTGCACTACTAGTACGAGCTCATGACTATCTTAAATACACCACTCATTTCGACCACATGAATTAAAAACATGCATATATGCTATTTTACTTGTCTCAGAATCATTACAAAAATAGACATCATTGTCAGTGTGAAAGGCCTCTAGCACAGCAACATGCGTGACTATGCATGCAGTGTATATATTGATGATAGTTTTGATAGAAGTAGAACAGCTCCATTTTAATCATATCATTATCCATGCTAAGACATATATTGTTACACACGTTCCATACACACGTATGATTATATATCACTTTATCACTTAGTCTGTCTGTGCAATGATAGGAAGGAGGTCAAAGAACTATTACTTATGTCTTGCACCTGGCGTACTTTTCAAAATTGCGTACGTATACATCAATGAAATACACATATATATACGTCCAACTTCAGTTTCCATTATGTTCGCACCATCTACATCTGTAGTCTGTACATGTACTATGTATACGTATATGTGTCAACAAATTTTGCTCGATAGACATGTATACTGTTACAACTATGTGCACAACTACAAGCGTTAGTGACAACTCTGCATAATCAGCGACGGTACTTCAATACCTGTACCTAACATCATGTACCAGTACCTAACATTATGAATGACATCATGTAGTTTCGCGGCATTAGCGAACGCATAAAAAAAAATTACATTCTAATTTTACCCCACCAATAATAAAAGTCAGTTAATAGCACAAGTATTTATGCTGAGGATATAATAATATATGGTAATTTAAATTGGTATATTGAAACTCATAGTCATACAGTCTGTACTGTACTACTAGTATTACTTGGCCTACTATTATACCTATTACCTAGGTATTAGGCCTAGTGAGTAGGCCTAGTGAGCATTTATTAGGCCTAGTGAGTAGTGTTATGAAAAATTAGAAAGGGAAAGTAAGCGAAGAGTGTATGTTTTACTAATAGTTACTTTACTCACCCCATGGCTGGCTTGATCCGATTCATATGGCTAAGTGACAGGGAACTCAATAATTGCACGTGGCTAATATATCAATTCATAAAAATATATCAGGTTTACTTATCGCATATAATAGTTATACATGCCAAGACCATTATGAACTACATGCCTCTCACACTGTTCAGAAAAACCTGAATAAGGAAGTTTACAATTATGGGTGTGATTGTCATGACATCTCTTATTGGTCATGTCCATGGAAAATCACCCAATCACAAGAACGCTCTTGTTGTAACTCTTGATCATCAATACCAGGCATAGTCAAGTGATCACGACTTAAAAACGATTGCGTAATAAAAAAAACCTATCGTGTAAAGCCGTTTAAACGGATCTCACCATAAAAATAATATGTACATCATCTCTGGTATATAAGCACGTGGGCTTGATAGATACAGTAACAAGTACTCGTTTGCCAGTGTGACTGTGAGTCATCATCCGATTCATCGATGCGCAAACTCCGGCCGCCATGTTAAAACGGAAATAAAAGTAAACAGTTGTACTAAGTTACACATTTTATTGTTTGTGTCTATATCGGCTCAACTCATCACAAGAAACACACGTAAGAGATATACAGTTAATGTATCTATAACAATAATGTCATGGAAAATCTAAACATTGATATATCCATTCGAATGTATAGTATTTGTCTATTTGACCATCCGTTTTCGTTATTATAGAATAACTTCAGTAAGGGCATTAGGCAGTTTATATAGGCCTAATGTCGTGGGCACAGGCACTTACTCACATAAAGCGTTTCAATAAAATATAATGCTAAATAAATACGAAATCTATTTACTATACCAAAGTCTTAGTTATTGTTTCTCTAGTCTAGACTCTACTCTCTTTCACCGACAATTGACCGACCGACATTGCCGACAATTTCTTGTAAATGCCGTCCAAATGCTCATCTGCAACACACGCTGGCTGCCGCACGCTAGCTGCTGCACACTAACACATAAATATATAGCCGGTAGGAAAGCGTGCTGCCAAAATTCGCTCGACGCTCGCTTGATTTCACACGAATACAACACAAATATTCAACCATTCTACTCCATCTTTGTTTCTATTTGAAGGACAGTGTTCACTTGTTATAAAAACATACTGTCTGTGTTCGTAACCAAGCTGTGTCACGCGAAATCACAGAAAACCTGACGAAATTCTCGCGTTCGCTCCCGTTGCGCAGTTTATGTAAATGGCCTCAAGTACGACTCAGCGCACAGCATTTTGGGAAACTACCACGCTGCTTTTCAACTCCTGTACGAGCCTTGTCAAAGACGCCAGTGGAGCAGTGGAGTGTGCCGCGCAAAAATGAGGTCACGAAGAGCACCGGTGGGTCAGGCATGAGACTTTTCTGGCCATTTTAGAACTCCAGAGACCATTTCTGAGATGCGTGTAAATTCGAGGAGAAATTTTTTTGGGGGGTAAGAATACCTCCGTGGTCTCTGACGATCGCGTACATGTGAACACACTGTGACTCGGTAACTATCCGGAGCGCTTCTACTTGTATCATTGTCTTAATGTATGCTTGCTAACATAATGATAAAAGCAGAGTACGGCCAAACTTTAGTTGACATTCAAGAAACGTGCGTGGGATGTTCGGACGCACAGGTTAGCACAGGTTCCTGAATCCAGTAGCAGCGTTGGCATACCAAAAATCGATAAGAAGTGGGTGGAGCTTACTTTTGGCCAGTGGTAGTGAACCTTACATTGTGTTGGCCAGGGTTTATTTACGGCAACGGGTCTTGCGGCACGCTCACTGTTCACGTGCGCTAAGTTGTGGAGTAATTCGCACATCCTCGCACATTTCACGTTTGGATGTAAACAATAAAGTATCACTGGTAGTTAACTGATCAGTATACTGTTTTAAAGTAATATTAAGAAGATTTAGGTAATATAGCATGTTGAATTATATAGTAAATAATAATAATTGTCTCAAGTTTTAACACACATAAGTCACTGTAGCTGCAAAGCACGTCATATTACTTACTAGTCATGCAAACAGCAGTACAGCATTGTCGCACCACTCGGATTTAATTGTTTCATATTATTTTTAACATTCGGAACAACTATATACATTTTATACAGGGTTTAGCAAAATAAAAGCTTCCTTACATAAGAGCTTTTATGTCTACAAAATACATTTACTTTGGACACACTCAACACAGACGGAATTCCCCAGTGCCCATCAAAATTTTACAGTAAGGGACCATGTTATATAATAATTTCATAATTTTTTAGCCTTTTTTTACCAAAAAGTGTTGTAGTTCTGAAGCTAATTGGAGTAACCCTTGGGAAAAAATGGCTCTAGCATTGCATCTCAGAGCTTATAATTTTCTGGGCGAGCCATACCCCCCCCTAAAGAATTCCCCCACTCCCTCCCTTCCTCCCTTCCTCAGCATTTGTCTTGTTTCATGCCTGCTGGGGTTGTTTCCTTGAATTCCGACAGCCATTTACATATAACTGCGCAAGGGATGCGAACGCTCGAGATTTTCGTCAGGCTTGGTGTGATTTTCGCGTGAACACAAGCTCAGTTACGAAAGCACAGACAGTATGTTTTTATAAGCAAGCTGAACACCTGTCCTTCAAAAGAAACAAAGATGGCTGAGTAGAATGCTGAATATTTGTGTTGTATTCGTGTGAAATCAAGCGAGCGTGCGAAGCGAAATTTTGGGCAGCACGCTTATCCTTACCGCTATAATATTTATGTGTATAGTGTGCAGGCAAGCTAAGGTGCGCAGCCAGCGTGTGTTTGCAGATGAACATTTGGACGGCATTTACAGAAAATGTCGCAATAATAGGTGAAAGAGAGTTAGAAGAAACATTAAGAACTTTGGTTAGATAATAGATGTTTCGTATTGTATTTAGCATTATATTTTATTGAAAACGCTCCAAGTGCCTGGGCTCGTGGGCATGACTAATAGTAGTAATATTTACGAAGTAACGATCTACTTTGGAGTTTGGTCAGTTATTGAATCCTGGGGCGTGTTTGTTTGGGACGAATCCGTCATGATCGATCAAAAATATGTGATCTGATCCGACCAAACAACGAACGAAAACTCATTTTCACCTGTTCACGTTTCGCTGTGACCTATCACGGGATGGTTCATAACAAAGAACAAGCTGTGATTGGCTGAGGTGCGGGCCGCCATATTGGATCCCATTATAATCCACCTCGCTAGCAGGGTCGGGTTCGGTGGATCGAGATCGAGTGATCTGACCAAACAAACAGTCAGATCAACGAATCTATTAGATCGAGATCCGTGGATCCGACCAAACAAACGCGCCCATTGATGTACCATGTACACCTATTCCCCCATTAATGAACGTCGTAGTTAGCCGACTGTTAGGGTTCCTGAAAGGGAAAAACGCGACTTTAACTAAAACGACGTTAATTTTCAATGAAACACTGCAATTTCATCATTGCGTTTCTAACAAAGATGGCATTTGGCTTTAAATAAAATAATCATGCATTTACGCCTAAGTTTCAAACATTAAGTGATTTTTTCTCAGCGACGATATATGTGTGATTATATGTGACGCACAATAGACATGTTGTATTTATTTAACACTCATTTCTAAGTACCTAGCTAAGCTAGTACCAATTATTAGTGCTAATATATGATGCGATTTGTGGCTGTGTTCCTCTTGCAGTACTCTAACCTTGCTCTACCTGTGTAGCCCTTTGCTCTGACATGGTCTAATACTGTAAAATATGCAGGAAACCAGTGATAAATTTGTGCAGCATAGCTGGCTATGCTGAACCCATTTGGTACAATAAAAACTGACCATAGTCTGTAATATAATCATGTTGGTTTCAGCCTGCAATTCAAAATTCAAACTCAGCTTATGTTAATTGGTTAAATTGGGCTATTTGTAGGATACTAATTATCATACAACCAACATCTGGAGCAATATTAGTGTTGTGATTTCTCGTTGCATTACTTCATTAGCGCCTGCAGGTTTGATTTTTTTGGTGCAGAAGATTGCCCGACTAGTTTGGGAGCAGGATGGCATCTCTAGGCCTACACGACTCTATTCAAATAAAATGGGACCCAAAGAACTTGGATATAAGAACGAAGTCGGTAGAGAAAACACTGGAACCGCTTGTTACTCAGGTAAGTTTATATCTCGTAATATAGTTTCAGTAGCACCTGAGGGTGAGATTTTATACATGTATTATTACTGTCCAGATGAAGTTGTTAATAAACTTGTAATGCATCGCTAATTCATGTACTTATTCATTGATGTATTTATATTACTTAGAAAGGATCAAGTTTGTCCTGTGTCAAAAAATGAAACAAAAATAATTCTGCACGCTGATCTAAACACATGGCGAAGATGACGTGCTGACGAAACACATATAATTTGCCATTTGTACAGGTTACCACACTCATCAGTTCCAAGGGCCCATCGAACAAAAAGAAAGGCCGGTCCAAGAAGGCACATGTGCTCTGCGCGGCTGTGCAGAAAGCCACCGAACATTTCACAATCGCTGGCGAGCACATTGCAAGCGAAAACCCTGAGGTCAGGGTCGAAATGTTGGCTGC
The DNA here is from genome assembly GCF_000485595.1 of Priapulus caudatus. Lineage (NCBI taxonomy): Eukaryota > Metazoa > Priapulida > Priapulimorpha > Priapulimorphida > Priapulidae > Priapulus > Priapulus caudatus. The sequence goes on along the minus strand of NW_014577066.1, from coordinate 394,391 downwards.
GGTCGAAGAGGTCAAGAAAGCCGGTATGCTGGCCAAGGCTTCGTTTGTGCTATAGTCATCTAAGCCATGCCCTTCCTGTTGTCTCCACAATTGTTATTTCTAGCCTGGGACCTGTTATCAGCAACATAAATAGTTATGACTGTCATGAATCTACAATGTCACGAGTATTTGGATGACCATCCACTCGAAAGGTTTTGCAATTTTAGACTTACTATGTCGTAACTACTTTGTTTCTGACAATGGGTCTGATGTAATCTAGCCTAGAGGTAATAGCTTGTCTATGCTTGTTTCATAGCACTAGATGTTGAACTGTTTATAATGTTACTTACAAGTAGTAGGTACTGATGTACTTCCAAGTACAAATATCTGACTAACAAGCATACAGCTTAAAAATGAATCTATAGTTAGTTATTTTCACATCTATGAATGCAACATTTGATCAGTGTAGCTGCGATTTGTTGACCAGGCCAAGATTATCTAAATAATTGAGTTTTGAGTCTTACACAGTGCGAATTTAAACAAGGATTTGAGACTAGTGATGTTCATAAGTTATTAAATCCCTGCTGGAAGTAATCATCACGTATATTCATCGGTGCAATCAACACGATTTTAAATTGCCGATAGGATTATGGCTTAACATTGGTTCATTTATTTATACATAAGTTTTATAACAAAATTTTTAAGCAACATTACAAAAATGAGTATTTTTTACTAGAGGAGCTCTGTCACTGCTCAGGACTGTTCTTGCTGTATGCTGAGAATCCTTTACATTGTGGGCTGATCATAGATTTCCCTCCCCTTACTCTCCGATCAAGCTCCTTGTGTCTATACATAAGTAATCATCCCGATAGATTTGCATTACTTTGAAATACAGCGTAGTGTCATGCGCCTGTCAAATATAACATTTATGAGAAGACGTTGCGATAGTAGACACGTCGTAGTCGAGCGTAAACTCGAATCCTCGCGGATGCTGATGCTCTCTTATCTTCGTGCAGGCGACACGATGCGCGTGGCGTCGAAGGACTTTGCGGACGACCCGTGCTCGTCGGTGAAGCGTGGGGCGATGGTTCGTGCTGCGCGTGCTCTGCTCTCCGCTGTCACACGCCTGCTCATCCTTTCCGACATGGTCGACGTTCACAGGCTGCTCAAATCGCTCAAAGTGGTGCGTATCTCGGTCAGGAGGCGGCGCCACCGGCAATCGGTGACGATAGACAGCGATATCGCGGGTTTTCTACGTTGTTGTCTGTGTGGCGCTGTGTAGTTTGTTTGCGGAAAGATTTGGTACTTGTTGGAATCGTTATTGTTTTGGTGCTGAAGGAGTTTCAGTTCTTATAACGTAGAGTAAAATGATGTATTTCACCTATGTGACTGTATGATGTTTTAATACCTGCAAGGAAGTAGCGTTAGATGTGCATTTAATAGTGTTGTCGGTAAATTGTGTGATGGTCCCGATATTCTGCATCAAACATAGGTCATGGCAGCGATTTCTCTCACACTGTAGGTTGAGGATGACATGGGCAACATCAAGAATGCATCAAACCAACAGGAACTGCTGGACAGCTACAAGAACTTTAGCAAAAACGTGAACGAGTTGACCCAGCAGGCACGCAAGCGTCAGCAGGTGAGAGATTTGGCATCGGCACTGGTATTACGTATCAGCTAAGAATCATGAGTTGCCATTTACCACCAATGTCCCAGCTCCGTAGCCACACCTTGCCTTCACCACCCTTGCTCCCCCGACTTAACCACACATTGCCGCTACTACCATTCTCGCCCCACCGATCTAACCCCACGTTGCCTCTACACCCCTGCTCCAACCCCACATCTTTGAACTCGGTGCTCACGCCTCTCTGGTCGTTCTTCAGGACCTGAAGGACTCGCGTCGCCGTGACGATCTCGCCGCAGCCAGGGCTGTGCTCAAGAAGAACAGTGTCATGTTGCTGACCACATCGAAGGTACGACCCACGCGCGCGTGTGTGCGGTGCGATGAAACACCTTTTTTATACCTGCGCTCAACTGATAGATATCATGACCGCATCACGTTTATCGTAAATCTAAAACATGTATTGCACTTACCCACTGCTTCATTGCTGTAATAATAATAATAATTATAGTAATAAAATGACTATTAACAGATTAATATGAATGTGAATATGAATATAAATAATAATAATAATAATAATAATACGAATAGTAATAATAACAATAAGCTGTATAACGCTGTATTTGCGACGTTACCACCGCTTGCTGCAGCGCATGCGCTACAGATTCTCTTTCCGCGCGTGTTGAGGGGAGAGCCGCTAACCGCGATGCTTGTTGTGACACGCAGGCTTACATCCGGCACCCGGAGCTGGCGCCGGCGAAGGAGAACCGCGACTACGTCTACAGGGAGGTGTGCGAGGCCGTCAACGCCATCTCTGAGATCGCGCAGGCGCCGGGCGAGTCGGAGGCATCCGAGTTAGAGAAGGCTGGAGTGCTCGCTAGCGCCCTCGATGACTTTGACGTGAGTGCGGCGCGCGGCGAGTCACGTCACTGATGGTCGGCGTGCTGCGATGTTACTGTGTGTGTGTGTGTGGTTGTATTCGTGCGCGTTCAAAGATACCGAGGATTTTGTGTTCGACGTCTTTGTGTCTAGTGTCTTTGTGCCTAGCGAGTTTACGTCAGGTGCCCTTGTGTCTGATGCATTTGTTTGTCCTTGTTTTGGGGTCCTTGTGTGCTCTTGGTGTCTGATGTCCTTTTATGTCTTTGTGTCTGGTGTCCTTGTGTGCTTTTGTTGTCTGATGTCCTTGTGTCTCATGTCCTTGTATCCGATGTTCTTGTGTATCTTTGTATCCAATATTCCGATTGACGTCTTTCTGCCACCCTCAGCATCAGCGTCAGCGTCAGTTTCTGGTTATCCGTCTCGTCTGATAAGGGTTTGTTGATCGACGTGGCGACTGACTTTCCTTCCCTTCAGTGTCCTTATCTGTCTTGTCTGATGAGGGTTTAGTGATCGACTGACGTTTCCTTCGGCAGGCGAAGATCAACATGGACCCGGAAATGGATATAACACAAATTTAATTAAAAAACATTTATTTATTTTTTTGATAATTGATTAATTAGTTTCATAGTCGATTGCTGCAAACGACTGACTTTCGATTATAATCGATCATCGGGACATCACTTGGGTTCACTGATCGACTGACGTTTCCTTCGGCAGGCGAAGATCAACATGGACCCGGAAATGGATATAACACAAATTTAATTAAAAAACATTTATTTATTTTTTTGATAATTGATTAATTAGTTTCATAGTCGATTGCTGCAAACGACTGACTTTCGATTATAATCGATCATCGGGACATCACTTGGGTTCACTGATCGACTGACGTTTCCTTCGGCAGGCGAAGATCAACATGGACCCGGTCAAGTACAACGTCGTCGTCACGCGGCCATCGCTCGAGGAGCGTCTCGAGAGCATCATCAGCGGCGCGGCGTTGATGGCCGACTCGTCGTGCACGCGCGACGAGCGTCGCGAGCGCATCGTCGCCGAGTGCAACGCCGTGCGGCAGGCGCTGCAGGATCTGCTCACCGAGTATGAAAACAACGTGAGTGCCTGCTCTACCGCCACACGTTGCAGCCCGCGTGTACGGTACCCCCTCTCCCCCATACCTGCTCACCGAGTATGAGAACAACGTGAGTGCCTGCTCTACCGCCCCACGTTGCATCCCGCGTGTACGGTACCCCCTCTCCCCCATACCTGCTCACCGAGTATGAGAACAACGTAAGTGCCTGCTCTACCGCCCCACGTTGCATCGCGCGTGTACGGTACCCCTTCTCCCCCATACCTGCTCACCGAGTATGAGAACAACGTGAGTGCCTGCTCTACCGCCCCACGTCGCAGCCCGCGTGTACGGTACCCCCCCATACCTGCACTGCGAGCTTATTTCACAAACATCAAATCAATTCTTCCACAGGAATAAATTGTTAAATCTTGTAACATCAGGATTACCATGCATACGAGGAAACAACGAGAGATAGAGAGAATTAATATCTGACCAAGAATAAGTAGAAGAATTACGCGGTTAGCAAGAAGTCGCAGCAGAATTTGTGTCCCATATAGTCCGATAAAGACGACGTCGGCGTTAGCTAACACTACTGTCGATGACTGGTCAATGAAATATTTACGCATTACGTAAACGAGGAGGAGGGGTGGGCAGGCAAGGAGCACTCACCTCTCAACGAGTTTGTTCGCGTGTCGCTCGTGGTGAACACTTCTGCCGCGTATCCTACTCACTACCTTCTCGGGTTGTCCTGCCTTGTGCCGCCTCGGATGAGAACTAAACTATAGTGAAATGGGGTTTTTTTTGTGGGGGGTGGGGGGGGGGGTTTTTTTTTTTTTTTTTTTTTTTTATTTTTTTTTTGGGGGGGGTTTTTCGTGACTCGAGGAAACGAGTCGGACACGTCGTCCGACGACGGCCTTGGCAGCTGCCGCGAAGGTCGCGTGTCTTGGCGGCACATGTTGTCGTGGCGCGGCCAGCGGCTCGGCTCTGGTCCTTTATCGGCCCGAGCTTGCAGACACAAGAAGCCATGCAAATGCGCGTTGGATGCCGAGAAAGTCATGAATAATACAAGTGCCGGCAGAGCGGATCAGGCGCTGCCATCTATGGTCTACTGCGGTGACTACTGTTGGTGGAGTGGTGGGATTCTCGTAACCCTGTTAGTCCCCAAATGTGTTCACATACGCGCCGAAAACAGTGGAATGCAACAGGGATGCATGGGTTGCTCCTCACGTTGCGCAAACGGGCGCGCCGCGGGGCGCCGCCGGTTGAAAACTCCCACCGCTGTTTTGAATCGTTGCGCCCCGTTTGAATACCTCGTTTGGAATTGACACTTCCGCCCCGTTTAAAATGTTCCACAACAATAAAAGTTGCCAGTGCCGGGAATCGATCGTCAAGAATTGCCGTTCGAGCCAGGAACATCCGACGCGGTTGTTTACGGGGAGTACCACCATGCACTGCAGACAGATACACCAACGTTAAGCGCTGACACATGCACAGTTAACCTGTACTAGACGTGTTACACCCACTCGGCTATGCTTATATAAACAAAGAACCCCACAATAACCGTGGCGATTGTTACGCAATTAATGTAGTCGAGCGGTAAAGAAATACACGCCCCCCCGGAACCCCCTATTACCCCCCCTCCCCTCCTACCCCCACCCGCTCCCCTCCACCCTTGTTTGAATTTCATCCTGGGGAGAACCCTGTGGATCGTATCCAGAACTCCTCTCAAAGAATGTTCGTTGAAGATCAGTTATGACAAGTTGGCCACGAGATGGCGCGTACAGTTTAAGTGTATTCCAGATTAAAGATGGAAGCTCCCATACATACGTAGTAGCGAACAACTATCTGACAAACAGAATAGGTAAGCACTGCATCCATATTACCTGACGCAAGCCTACAAGGCTCTGCAAGTAGAAAGCTGCCCACGCTTAACCAATTAAAGCAAAACTACCACAGTACCACCAAACACATGCACTGGCAAGGTAGCCACTGCAGTGGCATAACGTTGACATGTAACTATACTGACAGTAACAAGAATGCCGATATAAATTCATACCGATTTTAAGGAGCATAAACCTTCTTTTAACGCAAATTTTAGCTTTTTGAAATTTTCACTGTGACATTGTAGGCCTCATACAATCCAGGCAATGGTATAGATTCACCTAGCAAAGCCCGGCAGTCAAATTCTTTCTAAGCAGACAGTCAACAAATCCATGTTTAACGCCTCCTCTTGAAGGGTCAAAAGGTTATCTGAACACTTACTTCTTTCGGCATGTCCAGCAGAAAGTAAAGATTTCAATGGTCCCTTTCAAAATGGCGATAAAAAATGCCTAGGTCACCGCTGAAACAAAAAGTTTTTCTACTCGGCTCCGTAGAGTCCATGTCCATTAGAAAAATTGTCTAAAAATCTGCCTGTGCCCATTGACCTTTGACCATGTGGACTCTCCAATTTCCGGCACCAGTGATGGTTTTTCCTACCATTGATGCCTATAGCACCGAATTATCACGAGCCTAGGTCGAACGCCATGTTAGATTTGGCGCAATTTCTGTGCATGTTCCTCCCCTATACCTTAGAGTTAAGGAGTGAATGTTTCCCCTTCTTTACACCTCTTGACCTTGTGACCTTGCGACCCCAGCTGTCGACATCCCAACTCGTTTTTGACGATCCCCCCAACGGACCCGAATATCGTGACCGTGTAACCGTCGAGCGGTTAAGATTTGGTTGCGCGCCGAACTGTTGCTACGGACAGGACGGACGGACGGACCGACCGGGACAGACCGGATCGGACCGACGGAACGCCGTCATGCGGATTCTACACACTGCATCTGACTATGTCAGATGAGACTAAAACACACATACAAGGGATAAAAGTGAGATAAAGAATGACTTGCAAAAATAAGGCATATAAGCGATACAAGAATTATAGAGTAATCTATGGGAGAGGGATAGTACCGTAAACAGCGAGCTGCAACGTGTTGGTGTGGAGGCACGCACTCACATTGTTCCTCAATACTCGGTGAGCAGTATGGGGGTAGTACACGCGGGCCTGCGACGTGTGGTGGTAGACAGCACCGCACTCACGTTGTTCTCGATACTCGTGAGGCAGGTATGGGGGGGGTAACGCGTAACCGCGGGCTAGCCGACGTGTGGGCGGTAAGAGGCACGCACGTCACGTGTTGCTCAATACTCGGTGAG